>NC_050444.1:94575727-94893227 GCF_903995425.1 Onychomys torridus
GTAAGTGTGAACTAGTTTAAGAGACAAATTACACTGAGTTTAATTATGCCATATGTCGACAAACTGCTGATAGCTTACTTCATCCTCTCTACTCTCTTTTTCCTTTTATGAAAATGTTTTTTTTTTCATATGATATATTATGATTACAATCTCTTCTCCCCCAATTCCTCCTAGTTCCTCTTTCCCTCCCCTCCCAACTGGAGCCATGTCCTTTCTGTTTCTTGTTAGAAAACAAACAGACTTCATAGGAATAATGATAAAATGAAATAAGACAAAAGAAAAACAAAAAAAAGTTGGACTAGGATAAAACAAAGAAATAGGAGGAAACGAGCCAAAGAAAAATTATGAAAAACACATATGGATGTAGAAACACAAGTGTTAAAAAACACAGGAGGGAATGGGAATTCCAAACTGGAAGGCCAGGGATAGATTTAAGGTTTCAAGCTTTCAGAGATGTATCAGAGAATGATTATCTACTGTGGATTCCAGGACTGCAGGTCCTTTTTGGGATCTGTTATTCTGAGCACTGCTGTGGAAAGGTCACCTCCTGAACCACTAGCATGTAAAAGAACCCCTTCTGGTAACTCCTTTCCCACAGGACAAGTTCAAACCCTTGCCACAATATAAAATTCACTGAAAGCTCATCCTAGGTTTATATGTCCTTATTATATGCATGGGTCATTTATGAATATGTTTTTCTTGTATTTGTCTATCTTTTGGTTTGAGATAGATAAGCTTCTAGAACCTGTCAGACTAGAAGGAAAAATATTTTTATAGTTTCTAGTCTCCACTTTAGAAAGTAACTAAAACATATTAAAAATAATTTAAAAAATAAAGATAATATTTAAAAATAGGAAGCTGGGTGTAGTGGCACACACCTTTAATCCCAGCACTCAGGAAGCAGAGGCAGCTGGAATTCTGTGAGTTAGAGGCTAGCCTTGTTTCCACATAGTGAATTCCAGGATAGCCAGAGCTACATGGTAAAACCCTGTCTCAAAAAAGAAAAAAGAAAAAAAAAAAAGGAGAACTAGTAATCAACTTACTGGTTAATGAAAACTAATTAAAAATCGTGTAAATTCTAAAAAGCAACTATTTTGAAATTTTCACATTAAGAGATTCAAAAATTTATGGTATCAATGTATCAGACCTTATATTTCTTTACTCAAACATTGATGTAAATATTGATTTGATCAAATCCAAGCGTCTACCTTCTTACACCTGTTCAAAAGCCTTTTACTCTGGGTGATCATAGATAGGCACACACTGGAAATGGACTGCTGGTTTTTTGTTTGATGAGTGTGATGTAACATTATATTGCCTTCCAAATATGTATGTCTATACTCAGATTTTGTGGCTTGATCAGAGAAGCTAGTTTTTGTTTGTTTGTTTGATTTTTCAAAACAGTGGTCAATATTGCCTGATAAAAATGTAACAGCCATCTTTAATCTCAGCACTCAGGAGGCAGAGCCAGGTGGATCTCTGTGAGTTCAAGGGCAGCCTGATCTACAGATCAAGATCCAGGACAGGCACCAAAGCTACACAGAGAAACCCTGTCTTGACCCCCCCCCCCAAAAAAAATATATACACACACACACACACACACATACACACACACACACATATATATATATATATATATATATATACGTATATATATACATATATATATATATATATATATATATATATGTATATATATATATATACATACACACACACATATATGTGTGTGTGTGTGTGTGTGTGTGTGTGTGTATGACAGGTCAAAGTGAGGAAGAAAAATAACTTCTGAATGTGCAACCAGAAATGAGACATCTATACTTGATGAGAGGAGTGTTTATGATGGAAAGAGGGCAAGAAGAGTTTGAGTCAGCAGAGGCAGGAGCAGAGCACCATGGAACATTATCTCTGGGTATGACACTATTATCGTGCTCTTGAACTCACAGCAGCTATAGTTATCTGCATAATATCTGCACACGATTTGCCCCATCAACATCCATCAACATGGAAGAAAAGAGGCCTCATGAGCAAGGCATCCTCTGCTTGTGAGTATCCATGGGCAATTAATGGTTGGTGAAGAAGGAAGAACTACTTTCTTCAGTGGTGTACCCACTAGCAAGATACTGTGCTCCTACAAAGAACTCATGTTCTGGCAAGCAATCGTAAATATTGGGTTACTAAATAAACAGATAAAAACAAAAGTAGAGGGGGAACTAGTTCGGAAGAGGAAAGGAATTATTTGAGTGGTAAAGGGACAGAAAAGAGTAATGGTGATGAATATGGTAAAGAAGGCATTTACACAAATATCATAGTAAAACTGGTGATGGTTAGTATTGATTGTCAACTTGCCAGCTTCTAAAATCACTAAATAGAAAAACCTCTGGCCATGTGTGTAGAGAATTATCCATTTGAAGTGGGGAGACCTACTCTAAATGTGGGTAGCACTACACTGTTAGCTGGGATCCCAGACTACACACAAAGTCAAACAGAGCTGAACACCAACATTCATTCTTCTGCTTTCACTCTGAGGATGCAACATGAACAGCATCTTCCTACCTGTCATCGTGTATTCTTTGTGGTGACAGACTGGATCCTCAGAATATGAGCCAAGATAAATTCTTCATTTTAAGATTCCATTGTCAGGTATTTTATAACAATAATGAGAAAAGTAACTAATAAAGAATGTTGGTACCTGCTGTGGATATCGCTCTGTGTAAATAAAGTTCTGATTGGCCAGTGGCCAGGCAGGAAGTATAGGTGGGACAAGAGAGAAGAGAATTCTGGGAAGCAGAAGGCTGGGGAGACACTGCCAGCCGCCGCCATGAAAAGCAACATGTAAAGACACTGGTAAGCCACAAGCCACATGGCAAAGTATAGACTAACAGAAATGGTTTAATTTAAGATAGAAAAAGTAGATAACAAGAAGCCTGCCACAGCCATACAGTTTGTAAACAATGTAAGTTTCTGTGTGCTTTCTTGGTTGGGTCTGAGCGACTGTGGGACTGGCGGGTAAGAGAGATTTGTCCTGACTGGGCCAGGCAGGAAAATCTAACTACAGGTACCAGAAGTTGGTTTATGGAAAAACAAACAAACAAACAAACAAAATCTGACCACATAGTTTTTAGGTTTGGAAATTTGTTCATGGGAAGTCTATGGAAGGGTTTGGAAGCCTGGACTAGAAAAGTTTTGAAATTCTGTAAACAAAGCATTATTCTTGTGGTAACTTGAAAGACAAGGATGTCAAGATTAGTGCATGCAATAGAGTCCCAGCTCACAAGATTTCAAATGGAAAAAGGACTTTATCACTGATTCAGAGGCTTTTCTTGCTATGTTATTGCATAGAATATACTGCATTTTCCTCATTTTCTTAGTTAGGGTTTCATTGCTGTGAAGAGACAGCATGAACACAGTAACTCTTTTAAAGGAAAGCATTTAGGTATGACAGGCTTAGTTTCAAGGGTTTAGTTCATTACTGTTACAATGGAGTATGCAGGCAGGCAGACATGATAGAGAAGAGGCTTAGATTTCTACATCTTAATCCATAGGCAGCAGAAGGAGACTGTGCCAGGAGACTGGGCAGTAGCTTGAGCATATGAGACTTCAAATCCTGCCCCTACAGTGAGTTACTTCTTCTAAACAGGTCACAGCTCCTTATAGTGCCACTCCCTATGGTCAAGCATTCAAAGTTATGGGGCCATTCCTATCAAACCACCACACCCATATCCCAAGAACTTGCATGAGGATGAAATGAAAGGTGATGCACTAATTCTTTGGTGAAGCAAATTTCAAGACAGCAAAACATCAGGGCTGTGGCTACTGCTCTGTGCTTTTACTTAGATCTACAGTGATAGTCAACAGATAGGAAGGCATGGACTTTGGTGAGGAGAGATGCTCTTGCTGCCTAGGGTTCCCTGCCATAATGGACTGAACCTTCAAAGCATGAGCCGGAATAAAGCCTTAAATTGCTTTTGTCATGTATTTTTTTTTCACAGTAATAAGAATAGCAAACTAATTCAAAGCTCATTACTATGCATAAAATATGCTAATAAAATGCATTTTAAAAAGGAAAGCCAGGATTATCATGTCTGACAAATTGCCTTAAGTATGTTTAAATTCTATGACTACTTAGTATGAACTTACTGCTTGGTCAGTTACTGAAGTCTTAATTAATTGACCACTTTTATGTTCTAACTTGCTAGCATTAAATCTAAGAAGTACTGGAGCAATGCTATTCTCTCTCTCTCTCTCTCTCTCTCTCTCTCTCTCTCGTGTGTACGTATATAAAGTAATTCTTGAAAGTTAGTGTATTTATTATTATTGCATTTTAAAACTTTAATTATGTGTATTTCTTTGAATACTTCAATTTGAATAATTTTGATTTGTTTGAGATTTCATTTTATTTTAAAGTTTATTTGAATCTTAACACTTTCCAAGCATAAAGGTACTGTGAATTTAAATGTGACTATAATGTTACACTTCTATTCTGTTGGTAAATATTTACTATTTTTGTTTAATGTATTTTGTAGCAATCATACTGTACTTATTTCTTAGTACTGATGTTAAAATTTGCCATATATCTGACAGCTTAAAATGACAGAAATTTATCCTTTCACAGTTCTAGATGCCAGCCATTCAAAGTCAGGCTGTCAGTAAGCCTCCACTAGAGGCTTGGGAGGAAGAATGTTTCTCTGTTCTTCCTGCTGTGAGAGCTGACAACTTTCCTAGCTGGTGGCCACATCTCTTAAATCTGCTCTGTCTTCACATCACCTTCTTGTCCCTTTTCACTTTGGGAAGTTTATTGGATCCCTGATGTTGGAATGGGGTCCACATAGTAAAGTAGGATGCTCATCTTATTACATGATCTTCAAATTAATTATAACTGTATCTATGCGTTACCTTCATGCCAAAACAGGTGACATTCATAAACTGTAGGGCTGAGAATGTGAGAATATTTTGAGGGGAGTCACAATTCTACCACCATGTACACCTTTCTTAGGGGTTCCATAAGAACAAAGTGCTTCTCTTTAGATATAGCAAATATGCATGATTTTCATATCTTTTTAATATTTTACAGAAAATTATTGATATTAATTAAATATATAAGTACACTGATGGGCTACATTTGAGATTAGTTTTAAAAATAAATTCATTTTAGTGAAGAGATTTTTTTGTTGTTTTATCCCCCTGGTGGTTTATTTATCTACCTAAGGCAGAGTTTTGATTTATTTACAATTAATTTTATTAGTAGTAGATAAGCACAATTTTAATGTATAATAATATACTTACTGGAAAATTCTTTTCCATTTCTGCTATAAACTATGTGTCAGTTTATAGAGTATCTTTCATCAGTGAAAGGGAAGAATCCCAAAGACAGAAAGGATGTGGAGGTGGTTGGACTAACATCTGGAAGCATTACAAGTAATTCCAGAAAAATACCACACATGTTTCATGTTGGATAGGTCTCAGTGGAAGAGACATACAGACTTTGGAAAATAATTCAACTTATAAAAACAAAAGAACAAACAAACAATCAAACAAAAAACCCAAGCAGTACCCTTAATCCCTTCCTTTGCTCATTCCTTTCATGTTTGTTTTTGGATTTGAATTTGTCCAGTGATGGAACCCTAAACCAGTCAGTATCCTTGAGAATACCATTTGCACAGTTTCCCTGACTATTGTAAGACCATTTCTGAATTACTACTTTTTTCTTTCAACTCTAAAGTACTTACTACTCAAAAAGCAGGATGCAAAATTGTGACAAAACTCTCTTTTCACTACAATGCACATCCATGATACAGGTGAGCTTTGGTGGTACCAAAAGAAAGACAGCACAGTTCAATTAACTAACACAACTGCACCAAGTCAACACACAAAGCTCAAGCCAAACACAGACTAAGCTTTGTTGTGTGCGAACAGACCCAGAAGAAAAACAATGAACATCTGTAGTTCAAGCCACCAGAGCGTTAATCTGCTTTTAGGTGCCCAAGAAGACTAGAGCTATGTTTGCTTTGATCACAGTGATAGCTCTATTCAGATTCAGATCTCATTATTGCTGATATATTTGGACTCATCCCAAAGACATAATTTCTACTTGTCATTTCTTTTAAATTCATTTTGCTTATTTGTTTATTCATTTTGAAAACCATTGGCTTTAAGCAGGATCATTTGTGTGACCACTTGTTTGTGAGTATATATACTAGAGCCTAGTTAGCACTTTAGTGTGTAGGGATCTAACTAAAGAAAATGACTATCTCTTCCTCAGAAACCATCAGCAGCCAGTAGTGCAGCAGTGATGGGTAGGCCCTATGGGTTTACCCTCAATTCATGATTGATTATTGATGAGCCCAGTCTTGTTTAGGCACATTGCAAGTAGCTGTAGCTGCTCTGAAGCCATGCCTGCATTGGCTTTGCTATTTCTAGAAGTCATTGTTTCCCAGCACTTCTTCCTTCTTAGGCTCTTTATTTCTTCTACTCCCATGTACATTCTACCAATTTCTCAGTGATCCCTGGATTTATAGAATGTGCTACAAATGACCTATTTGTGCCTTCTCTTATTCAGACTCTAAGTAGGCCTATATCACCTTTCATTTAACAGAGTCTTTTCTAGTTAAGCTTTGGGAGTAGCATTTGTCTATGGGTATAATAGTTAAAGGCAGCTTGGCGTCAGGCCAATTTAGCTAATCACCAGCAATAAGTTTGCCCCATAGGATCTAAGACTTCCTCACCTTTAGATTTTCTGACTAGCTTTAAAGTACCAGGTGTGAGCATTTTGCTGCTCAAGTTGATCAGAAAATAATTATTGTGCTTTTTCCTGTTTATAGACTAACTGAAAAGAGATATGGCTAAATTGTTTTTTTTATATAATAAAAGGATTTTGATCTAGTTTAAGTAAATGGACAGTGTTCCAATTCTAAGTCTTCTATGGATACTAAAACTCACAATGTCTTTGATAAAGATAATGTACTTAACAATAGGAAGCCATCTTCTTTTTATGTGGTATTTCCAGTATAATAGTACACTCATACTTCTCAGCACTCAAGGGTTTGTAAAGATCAGAGTAAGTGCCAATGTAGGATTTATTGGCACAAATAGTGCAAAACATGAAATTGTCACCATAATGGTCTACAACTCAGTTTTAGGAATAAGATAGTATAGTTGATCATAAGATGTGGTCTAACTGTCTACCACTGACATACAGTTCTACAAATCCAAGATCGTTGTCCATTGTGCTCTTGACTCTGTTGAACATTGAGCATTATTACTAGTCCCTCCTTGAAGATTCATAGTATGACCAAAATTTTAGATTAACTTGAACTCAAGTAAGGGAAGCTTGGTAAATTTAGCTTCTGGAATGTAGAAATTGAAGACACTGGGCCATGGCAAATTTTCTATATGTAAAAACATGAAGTCTTTAATACTGGGAGTCTAAAACTTCATTATAATCACATTTTCACTGTTAAATCTGAGAAAGATACTGAATTAGATCAGAAATGTAATGTGTGTTTAGTAGTCCTAAGAAAGAGTGACAGCTTAGACATCTCCCTCTCTCTTTGTCGTCAAGACCACAAACAGTCCTAAGTAGCCTTAGGATTACTAAGCAACAAAATCCATTTCAAGGCTTCCTTCTTCCCTGAGCCAAAGCTATAGAACTCTGAAACACCTGTATACATACATCACACTGTTTCTCTTTCATCTCTCTCTTTTTTTTTTTTTTTACTGTCTGCCCATAGGCTCTTGCCCTTTTATTTTTTCTTATTCTCCTTCTGATAACCTTAATGTTTTTACTTAAAACACTCACATGCTATAATCTAGCCCCTCCAAAACTAATAAAAATTCCTCAATTTTTTCCTACAAATACCCTTGAGAGTAAAAATAACTTACCAAAATGCTTCAACCAATGATTGGCAAACCAGGTTAGGTATTTACATTGTTGGTATGAAAAATGTGTCAGTGTTTTGATTAATTATGAGAAACCCAAAGATGAAATGATGTTAAAAAAAAATCTTATCCTTCTATATGAAATGTGAAATCTTGCTAAAGCCTTTAGACTCTGGCTACTTCTCCATTGAAAAGGGTGGTGGTATGGGCCACAATCTTCTTTGTATAACTTCCATCTAATTACTCTGCTTCTGTGGTTTCCCTTATTTCCTTTTGCAAAGCAGAATCATAATACTCCTGGTCTTACTAGTGCCCTACTTTGTGTAAGAAAACCCGTCCTTTAAGGGTCTCTTTATCATTCTAGCATATACTAGATATAAAAAATACCCAATTAATACTTGATTGTGGGAGATGTACTGTCATTGTAAAAGGGTATCTTTGGACTATCTAGCAGAATCACCTCTTTGGAGAAACAGCAAGCAAAATTCTGCAATGTTAATGACATTACCAAGTTCTAAAACAATGGAAGGCAGGCAAAAAACAGAAAAAAAAGTTACCTTGACAGGGCCAGGAAGAGACTAATGGCATGCAATTCTGCTTGCATTTTCATGTGAGTACTTAGCACAATGACTAAACACCTGATTTGAGGATGGAAGAGTTGGTCCCACTGTTCCAAATCCAAACCCTTGGGCACAAAATGTGGCATATACTCAATTTAGAGATTAATAGAATGGCTTAAAGTCAGGACTTATTTGATATTACTCAATATCAAATATTTCTGTGTCATGACAAAATGGTACCAAGTCTTTGCAGACCACCAGGGGCATCAAGGATGAGTGACCACAAGAAGACTTGTTTTGAAACAAATCTTTGAAACAGACTTTTATAATAGCAAAAGAACACATGTACAAGTTGAGGAGCATTTAGTCCTATCCTTAAAATAGGGATCTTCAGAAGTAGGGAACCAAGCCCAAGTTAAAATAATTTGACTGTTAGTGTTAGTGGCAATGAAAGAATTCCCAAATTAAGAAGAAATATATTAACACACACACACACACACACACACACACACACACACACAAGCATACACATAGACAAACAGTATGCACATATACAGACACTCAGAGATGAACACACACACAGACATGCATACAATAAATGTGCAAACACATGTGCATACAGAAGTGTGCACACACCCACACCCACACAATGAAGTACACAACTGTGTCAGGCTACTAGATAAACAAAATAGCTGTAAATGTTAGAATGCGTGACAACTGCAAAAATAACTGAAAGTGACAGCAGCCAATATTATACACAGCTGAAGCATGTAATTTACATCTTAGTGAAATTAAACATACTATAATAGTCTAGCTTCCAGGCAGCAGTACTATTAAATTTGCGGTAGTAGATTATGACATCATGTGAAACCCCAGGATACACATTAGGGTCTGCCTATTATGGTTTGTAATCTGTACTGCTGTTCTGGTTAGCTTTTCATTTAATTGACTGCAAGCTTCTATTTTTAAAAAAGACAAATAATAGCAATTGAAGATGTTGTTCTGTGCAATAGCTGTTAGGCCTCGGGATGTAGTGATGTCACATTGTAGAATCAGTGATGATAGCTTATATCTGAGAAGCATTAAGAAGTCAGAATTGTACTGAACAGTGTAATAACATTAGCCTTTTTATAGCCAGTAAGTATAATTTGAGAAGGTATTCTAACTCACCTTTATTTTTTTTAAATGCTTTTCGGCTAACTAATATTGCACAATGCTGGAATAACAATAAAGCCTTTTATTTTAGTAGAGAGTTTATATTATACAGCAGCAATCACAGCCAAATGTATTACATTGAAAGCTTACAAGTTTCCACTCTTATGGGCATAGGCAAGGAAGATATACAGGTTGGAGAGAGAACTCTGTAGCCATGCAAGCAGGGGACTGAAGCTTGTTCCCAAGATCCATGTAAAACAACTGCACATGGTGTGCACACCTGTAATCTCAACTCTGAGGAGTCAGAAACTGGCAGATCCTGGGAGCTCACTGGGCAGGTAGCCTAGTACAATTGGTGAGCTTCAGGCCTAAAAAGAAACTCCAATACACAAATACACACAGAGACACCAGAATAATCTTGAGAAATGATACAAAGTTTTCCATGCAAGTGTGCACATTTAAGTATATGTGTATACATACACACACCAGAAAGGGTTAGGTAATTTGGAACATTCTAAAAAAAAGCATTTCTAGTATTTTATGTTATCAAAGAATTTCTTTGGAAGAGTTTATGACTCAGATTTACCATTTCCAAGGGCTCATTTAAAAGAATCATGACCTTTGTTTCTTTCGATTCATGGTTCTTAAAAGTTGAGAAGTCATGCTAAGAATCCCTTGTGGTGGTTATTGGAAAGGAGCATGATGCTTGAAAGTTGCCATTTCTAGATGCTTCTAATCTTGTGTATAGGTATTTATGAAATTTATGCCCTGCCTGAAACCTTGACCCCGTGGAAGTCCTTGTTTCTCATCGAAGGACATTTGAGGACCAAGCTGAGGCACATAGCTAGACAAAGCTTCTTCAACTAATGACTGTATTTCAGGTAAAAGAACCAAGGTTCTTGCTTCATAGATTGGGGCTCTTTTTATCACAAGAGACTAAGTGAATCCCAAAGAGGCAGTTCAAATAGATATAGCAGAAAAATACATTTGCTGCATGAAAAGATAGTTCACAGGACCACACAGCCTCTGTGGAAGATGAGTCAACAGGTTACAGTAGCACATTTTCTTAAGATGCTTCTCTCTTGTTACAAACAGTCCCTCACCTCTTTCAATGAGCCTATCTATGTGTGTTAGCTGTTAAACCTTAGAAAACTGGAAGTTCAAATGGAGCACTTGGATTACATAGTAAGAGTCCTTCTAGCCTGAGATAGGAAACTTACAGGCTTAAAGAAAAGGAAGGAAGAACACACAATAACATCAAGGTCCCAGTTGTATAGGAAAATGTCCCCTTTGTTAGTGCTCCAGGGTGCTTAATGCTTCTATCACTGCAGCTTTTCTTGTGGCCAGTGTACAAACTTATTAATGAGTATCTAGTAACAACAAATTCAGAATAAGGCAGAGCAGAAAGAAAGAGGTTTGGAGACACGTATATTAAAAAGTACATCTGAGTCTTGAGATGAAAAAATTCTGAACACAATTTTATCAACGGGGAAGTGTATGAGAGATAATGAAGTATGTAGGGGAGACGGACTTAGAAAAAGCAATGGAGTAGAGGAAATGTATCTCTAACCTCACAGCTTTGAATGAACTGCGTCATAGGACTGTGAAGCAAGAGTAGGCTTCAGGTCTCAAGTAGTCCCTGATGTTTGCCCTAAGTCAGACACTGGAATGGATGCCAGACAATTAGGAGAGAAATATTATCTTGATATAACATTGTAAAATATATTTTAGATAAATATTGCCTACGCAAATTAGGTACGTAGATGGACTCTCTCACCCTTGACTTTCAGAAGTAAAAAATGGTAATAGAAACCATCAAGATAATGAATAATATTTGGCAGATTAAAATTAGACTGTATCAGCAAGGCCTTGAACTTGAAATATGGAAACAGCCTAGCATAGAGAGGCATGTACTCCTGCCTCTAGAGACACTGTGAAGGGGAGTTTTCAAACAGAAAAAGAAAACCTAGTTTTTTTTTTTAAAGTAAACTATTCCCACTGCCAGGAATACTATTCTTTCATCTCTCACTCAAGGGAAAAAGAGTTTTGTGCAGTTTTATCCCAAATGCCAATTTGTATAACACTTTAGGGAAAGTGCTTGTAGTTTTAATGTTTCTTTTCTAGGCTAGTTGCTTTCTTCTGTTCTTCCTTACTATGGGCTCTGTACTGATTCATAATAATCTTGGCCTATTATTTGCACAAATATATATGTATATATTTCGCACAGGTAGGCAAGCACTCTATATTGCACTAGTGTTTCTCCAGCATTATGTACTTGAATTTCAAAGGGGGGCTGGTTGGGGTATGGTTCTTGGGTAAGGTGAGTTCTTTAAGTATCCATGGACAGCCACTTTTTCACATAGCTTTTTTTTTTTTTTTGAGACAGAATTTGTCTGTGTAGTTTTGGTGCCTGTACTGGATCTTGCTCTGTAGACCAGGCTGGCCTTGAACTCACAGAGATCCACTTGGCTCTGCCTCCCAAGTGCTGGGATAAAAGGTGTGTGCCACCTAGATTATTTTAAGACACAGAAGAATTACCAGCAGTGATGATCAGTGGATATTATTGTTTCTCGGTGTATCCATGGCAATGGCTCTATTGACTGACATTGAGGCAGTCATGGCACAGAAACAGGCTGTGGTTGATGGCATAGCTGATTCTGTGGTGTGTTTTTGCAGCTCTCCTTTCCATTGCAGAATTTATTCATTAATAGCCACCAGTACTGAAACTTGTGCTTGCAAAAGTAACGGGATTGATTAATAGGTATTTTATACATCTGGTATTTTCTCATAAAAGACTAGAAAACTTATTTCAATTATCATACCACCAACAAGGATGCAATCTGTTCACAAGGCCTGTTTACGAGTGGCTGCTTTGGGTAATGGCTGTTTTCTTAGCATGGGAAATGAAATATAATATTATTAAACAGAGATATGCAGAATGAGGTGTCAACTTATCCATCTTCCTGATGTTTATAGGCTTCACTTTTTAGAATGTTTATTTTATTTTATGGGACATCACGTTAAAATATTTCCTATTTGAAATGATGTAATTTCTTTTATGCTGATTTTAATATCCTTGAGTATTAACATCCTTAAACTTATAAGCAATCAACTAAAGAAACCTGTGGTAGGTACTCTATTAATTCCATCTACATAAGTGTATCATAATGGGGGAGACAATAAAAGTGAATATCTTTGCATGAGGAAAAGAGCTGGGCTTTGCCAGAGGGATAGCATAGCTTAACTTCTAGAGACCACCTACAGTAATGGAGGAAAAAGGGAAAGAGTGGTAGATAGTGAAGAACACATCATAAGCAATGAACGCTTTCTCTATGTCTCTCCCTATCATCTGGTCTCTGTCTCTGTCTCTGTCTCTGTCTCTCTCTCTCTCTCTCTCTCTCTGTGGGTGTGTGTGTATGCACACAATCAATAGCGAAGGGTACATTAATAAATCTGGGCATGGTGGTACATGCCTTTAACCCAGCATTGAAGATGGGAGACAAAGCAATTCTCTATAAGATTGAGGCTAGTCTGGTCTATAAGGCCAGTTCCAAGCCAGCCAATGCTACATGGTGAGACCCTATCTCAAAACAAAGCAAAACAAAAAGCAACAACAGGAGATAAAAAAAAAATCTATTGGAAGTACGGTACCTTGGTTTATAGTCTTAGTAAAATCATCACTGACCCTATAATACCTGCTTCTGTCAATGTTTCAGTTCTTGTGTTTTTCTTTTCACTGTTGAGATTTAAATCCCTGACTTCCCCTAACGATCCTGTTGTGAGTGTTTGGTCCTCAAATGGTAGCCCTATTATGGGAGCTCCTGGAAATTTTGGCAAATGAAGCCTTCTTGAAGAAATGTGTCTTTGGGATGCTTATGCATGGCTGGTGCTTCCTGTTCTTCTCTGTGCATTCTCTCTGCCAGGTGTAAACAGCTCTTCTGTGCTGTGTCACTAGTCACATCAAACTCTCCCCATATTGATGCGCTGAAAGCTTTGGGACTTGAAGCCAAAGGATCTTTTTAGCTTTTTAAGTTGTCCTGTTAGGTATTTGGAAATAGTGACATGAAATGGATGAATAAGTTCAGTAATTTTCATTTGTTCCAGGGGTATAAATGATAAAGAATATTTTAAAAGCTAATTATTGATGCTCATTTAATTATAATTACTTCCATTTATTTTCCCATGATCCATAGCATTAATAAGCATATGTGTTGACAAAAAAAGAAAAGCAAATTACATATCAAAGGTAGCACTAGTGGACAGTATGGACTGTAGGGCTTTACAAAGCTATCTCACAGGAGGTAGGAGATCCTCTCCATATGGAGAATGAATATTAAAAATGCAAAGATAGATGGCATTGCATGGTCAAACAGCACTGCATGGTATATTTTCTTTAGCATGACTTTGAGTGCACTTGAGCAATGAGTAGCTCATGAGAATAAGAATCAGAAGATACTGCTTTGTTGCAACTGTTTAACAAGTAGGCTCTTCGTGTGTAGCCCTGATTCCATGCCTCAGCCTCCCAAGTGCTTAGAATACAGACTCTGTTGCTATACCTGACTTGAATACTCTCTTTCAAAGGTATCCTTTCGATTAGTGCTGTCTAGAGTAATAAAGTAAAAGTCTGACATACAATTTTCCATTTTCTAGTAACTACATTATAAAGAGTAAATGATAAGTTAAAATTTAAGAGATATATTTTGTCAACCCCAGCATATCAAACAGCATATTTTCAATATTTAATCAATAAAATATTATTAGTATGATATTTTTCATGTTTTTCTTCCACATAGTCTTCAACAGTGACGATTTTACTTCACATAGCAGAACAGTTTGGGCTTGTCATATTTTAACTGCTACTTTGTTATATGTAATTAGTAGCAACCCTATTGGACAACACAGTGATCAATGGTGAAAAATATGTCATTTCAAAGAGAAATGGACTGTGAAATGGGTATCAGTGAAACTCAGTGAAAAATTGCCATAGTATGAATATCAGTGAGTGCATGGTATCATCACTCAAGCAATGGCTTCTCTAACTATGACACATAGAGAAAGTATCAGTGGTACTCAGTACAACATCAATTAATGATTGAATTATTTTTATAGTGTACAGACAAAAACTATTTTTGGTGTTGACTAAAATAGATATTCTTTTATTGACTGATTAATTTTTCAGCATTGTAATGACTTCTTTAAGAAACTCAGTAATTGAAGTTCCTAACAACCTTGGTACCATAGATTTAAAATCTCTACTCAAATGCTTACAATACAGAAACATTTATTCATTTCTATATATAAGTATGCAGACACTACTAACTGCTCCATGAACTCCATCAGGAACCTTCCCATAAGTGTGTTTGTTTGTTTTAATAATAAAAGCTGAAGTCCCCTAAGATTATCTAAGTATGTGAGGCTCAAAGAACTCTAATCAGATTCAGTGAAAAGAGAATGTTAACAATATATCTGATAACCAAAATACCAAAAATAAAGGACAGAGGGAAATTTGAAAGTAGTACAAGTGATACATCCTAGGTAAGGCACATATATGAAGCTATCAGATTACCCTCAGCAATCATGTAGGACATTGGGATGTTGACACAAAGTATAGAATGTTAATTAGAAAACCTGCCAGTCAAAAATGTTTTAACCCCTTCAGAAATGGAGAGAGGCAAAGATTCTCACACAACCTGAATGAATAAGTAATCCCATTACTGGGTGGCTGAGTCACACAGAACCCAGGAGCTTGCCACCTAACAAGCCTAAAAAAAGGGAGAGTTTTGGGTCAGTGAGAGAACTTGCTTCAAATCAGTATGGTAGCAAGCCACAGATCATGGAACCTACATGCATGGGCCCCTGCATAATCAGGTAGATGCACTTCACACATACATTACTCACATGCACAGACACATGCAGAAAATATAAAAATAAAAAAGCACAAGGAATATTGAATACTCTTGAAGAAATGCATGAATTACAGGACATATATCCTACCAAGACACAATGAAAGTGTGAACACTTAAATAATGAGTAAAAAAGTTATATCTTTAACAGTCTCCAAAAAAGCAAAGCCCTAGACATTTACTAGTGAATTGTACCAAATACTTTAAAAAAACAAACCAACCCCCCCAAAAAAAAAACCAAAATAACAACTTCCACAATATTAAAGATGCAACATGGAATGGTCACTTCTTTTATGAAATAACCAAACCCATCATATCAGATCAATGAAGATGCCAGAAATAAACTACAGATAAATTTCGATGATAAATACAAAATCAAAATACTAGCAAATAAAAATTACACAGGTGATTAAAATGATCAGACCCTGTGGTATGTTGAATGTAATTGGGCCCTATAATCTCATTGGGAGTGGCATTATTAAGACATGTAGCTTTGTTGGAGTGGGTATGAACTTGTTGGAGGAGTGTGTCACTGTGAAGGTGGGCTTTGAGTTTTCCTATGCTCAATTCCAGTTGACTTCCAGTTGCCTGCACAATGGAGGGCTCTCAGTTACTTTTCCAGCACCATGTCTGCATGCATACTGCTATCCTTTCAATCATGATGATAGTGGACTTAATCTCTGAAACTTTAAGTGAGCCACTCCAATTAAATGTTTCCTTTATAAAAGTTGTTGTGGTCATGATTTCTTTTCAAAGCAATTGAAACCATAAGACAGATGTTGGGACCAAGAACTGGTATATTGCTGTGGTAGGCCTGACCCTGTTTTTGTTTGGAGTAATATGGATTTTGGGTTAGGAAAGCAGTGGAATGCTTTAATCAATGCTTAATGGGTCATATTAGTAGAAGCATGGAAAACAGTGGTGCTGAATGTTATCTGATGAACTGTGGTAATCAAGAGGTTTCAGGGGAGAAGAATGTGATGAAGACCAGTATTTTCTTAAAGTGGCTGCCTTTTCCCTTGTCTGAAGAGTCTGCCTGAGGGTAAAGTGAGGAGTTTTGGATTAATTCCATTGGCAGAGGAAATCTGAAAGTAGCCTAGTATAGACTCTATCATGTGGTAATTAGAGTTCATGCTTATAAAGATTTATAATGAAAAGGAAGAAGCTGAGCATGATAAACTACAAAATGTAAATTTTTGAGAGAAAAATGTACTAGTAAGTAGGATGGAGTCAAGTACTGTGCTAAGAGAGATAAAAAAGGATAAGAAATAGAATAAAGAAGGTGGTAGCATTAGGATAAGATCCCATCCAGCTAAATTTCCAACTTGTGTAAAGAAACTAAAGAAAAGCTTAGAGTTGGGTGTGATGGGGCACACCTTTAATGCCAGCAGTGGAAATGCAGAAGCTGGCAGATCTCTGAGTTTGAGTCCAACCTCATCTAGATACCCATGTAGTAAGAATCTTAAAGAGTCTTATTAATAAAATCAAACCTGAGGCCAGTTATTGGGGTGAATGCTGGAAGATCAGAGAAGCAGAACAAGCCACAGCTCTCTCACCTTGCTAGTTCCTCAGGTGATCCTGTTTCCTCAGGCTGGAAGCTTCTGAGACCTCCTCTACATGAATCTCAGCTGAACTATGTTGCTCCAAAGCCTGAATGCTTAACCAACCAAATGCTTAACCAAATGCTTAACTAACTACATGCTTTACTCTAATTGCTCTAGTTTCTGGTCTTCACGCCTTATATATCTTTCTCTTTCTGCCCCCATTCTCTGGGATTAAAGGTTGGGTTTTGGGGATTAAAGGCATAGGTCACCATGCTTAGCTGTTTCTAAAATGGCCTTGAACTCAGAGATGGGCTAGCTCTGCCTCCCAAGTGCTGATTAAAGGTGTGCACCACCACCGCCCAACTTCTGTTATGGCTTACTCTTCCCATTTTCTAGCCACCATTTTTGGCTTTGTTCTAGTGGCTGTCTGTTCTCTCACCCCAGATTTGTTTATTTTGGGGAACACACAATATTTCAGGGAACACAATACCCACCACATACCCAGTTTCAGGACAGCAAAGCTTAGACAATAAAGGACAGAAAGCTGGTGAAGACATAATTGAAAGAAGGGGCCATGCTCTAGCCCCAGCAAGCAGCAGAACTTGGCAGTTTCAACCATATGGTTTTGGATTTAGAGTTAAGGATAAAAGAAACAAACTATGGAATTTGCCCCCACATCTAAAGAAAGCTGCTAAGAGCAGGCATGTGTCTGAGGGTATCCCTTAGTGGAAGCCTAGTAGAGAGACCATTGTCTGAAACTGTGAAGCTGAAGCCTGGATTCCCATAGAGAATCCAAGATGTTAGAAATGCCAGAGTCATGGGATTCAGGCCTAGGAGAGTGTTGTCGATTGTTTTTTGATTTTTTGGGAGGCCTGCCACACAGCTCCCAAATAAGTCACATATAGAGGATTATTCTTAATTATAAATATTCGGCCTTAGCTTGCCTTGTTTCTTGCCAGCTTTTCTTAACTTATATTATCCTTTCTAACTTTTGTCACTGGGCTTTTCCTGTTTTCTTACTTCTGTAAACCTTACTCTTACTCTGTGGCTTGCTGTGTAGCTGGGTGGTGTGCCATTATATGTTAGAAGAATGTAATCTGTCTTTTTATTTTGATTTTTACAGGTGGTTACAGTTAAGAGATTACATGAATCTCAGAAGAGACTTTAAACTTTGGATGTTAAAATAATTTTGAGACTATGATAGATTATGGGGACTTTTGAAGTTGGATTAAATGCATTTTGCATTATGATATAGTTACAAGTTTATGGGGGTCAGGGAGTGGAATGTGCTAGTTTGATTATAATTGGCCTCTATAACCTCATAGGGAGTGTCACTGTTAGGTATAGCTTTGATGGAGTGAGTATGCCTTGTTGGAGGAAGTGTGTTACTGTGGGGGCAGGCTTTGAGGTTTCCTATGCTCAGATCACTGCCCAGTGTCTCAGTTGACTACTTGTTACATGCAAGATGTAGGATTCTCAGCTACTCTTCCAGCACTGTCTGCCTGCATGCTCCCTGTCATGATAATAATGGACTAAACCTCTGAAACTATAAGTGACCCACCCCAATTAAATTTTCTCTTTATAAGAGTTACCATGATCATATATCTTCACAGCAATAGAAATATGAACTAAGACAGATCCCATAACCAAAAACATTTGATTGAGACTGGCTTACAGTTTCAGAGGTTTAGTCCATTATCATCATAGCAAGAAACATGGCAGCATGCAGGCAGGCATAGTGCTGAAGAGAGAGCTGAGAGTTCTAGATCTTGATCTGCAAGCAGCAGAAGGAGACTGTGTCCCAACCTGGGTGTGGCTTGACCATGTATGAGACTTCAAAGCTTGCCTTCACAGTGATGCACTTCTCCAACAATGCCAAGGCCACAACCCTAGTAGTGCCAATTTTTATGGGCCAAGCATTCACACACTTGAGTCTCTGGGGGCCATACCTAATGAAACCACCATAGGGGATGATAACATTAAATAGACGATGTCAGGAAAACTTGACATCCATGTATAAGAAAAGATTTCAAAAAAATGGAATGTCATAGAACTCTGACAAACAAATTAGACAATTCAATGGCATGGATCCATTGTATATTTTACTTAAGACCCTCTAGGCAATAGAATCATAGAAAAACAAGTATAATTACATCAACAAAGAATTTATTCAGCAAAATGAACAAAGAAAAACCCATAGAATGAGAATGCTTGTTACCACACAGTTAATAAACAGCAAAAATTCTAAATGAGTAAGGGACTTACAAAATTCTGTTCAAAAAAGGATAGTCTGAGTGTTAAATGTATAAGTGAACTGATGAACACTTTCCTAAAAATACATTCAATTGGTTACCATATATGAAAGAGTCATCACTATTTTAAATCAGGAGAGAAATGAAAACCAAAACCACAATGAAGTATCACCTTGAAGCAAATATGCTAATCATAAAGACAAGAGACAATCAAGAATGAGAGTTTGTAGAGAATGGAGAGTGCTTGTGCACTGTTAATGGAAATGTACAATAGCATAGGTATTATAAGACATCTTGAACATTTCTCAAGAGTTCAAAGTGGAATGACCATATGATTCAGCATTCCTACATTCTGACTACAAGCCAGTACACTACAGTACACACAGGACAAGTTTTATTTACTATAGCACATGCACACACATGATGTCAGTGAGTTCCTCAAGGACTCAAGAATAAACTACCTTATAAGAAGAAACAGACACACCAGTAGGTGTTCAGATGGGGTGAAGGCCACAGGAATTTGCTTATGCCATATCAACATTTCATTGGCTACTGGATACAGGAAGGGATGTAGAAACATACATAGATTCTCAGAGACTACTTTGAAAATTTAGAGTCTTGGTGTGAGTAGAAGGCATGATAGATGGGGAAAGATGAAGAGCCATTGTCTGTATTTTGCAGATGAGGCAAATATATTAAGGGTTTGGGTTAAGACTTCATTTCCATCTGGTGAAGCTTATCCTTATTCCAAGTGCAGATTCACAGGACAGCAGGGGTAGGAGAGTTACTAGGACATGTTGCTAATGTAAAGGCCAGGACAAAAAGTTATGGAGTGTTCTAAACAAATCTGAGTGGCTAGTTATATACCTCAATTCAGAGTAATTCTCTGATTTAATACCAGAAAAACTTGCAAAATTTTCTCTTCAAATGTGTTACCCTTATATGTAAGAGAACATTGGTTGCGTATTCTCCCAGTTTCTCAATATGATGTAATTAGGTAGAACATTTACACGTGCAGATTTCTAGCTCTCCCTCAGTTTACAAACTTTTATTTTTCTTTCTAAAGCTAAATATTTTTTCTGCTGTGGTCCATCTGAATAGAAGAGAACCATGGCTCACATTTAGAGCTTCACAGCAACATGTAAAGGTCACAGTTAAAATATGCCAGGAGTAGAATCCAGTAAGTCTATATAAACAAATATATATATATATTTAGTGAAGATGAAATGAAATGCTAATTAAATTATTAAGACATGATTAGCAAGTGGTAATTGAAGACGGTTGCTATGCATGTCTGAGATTTCTACACGCATTCTGCAAAATCATAGTGGTTGAAGGTGTGCTTTGTGTCCAGAGCTTCCTCTGTGAAAATGAGTTGCTGATGGTGACATCAAATATAATCCATGGGTTTTGAAAAGAAAAAACTTGGTTAGGTTTTCTTGTTTCTTTTTATTATCTTTAAATACTAAGTGTGATTAAAAACTCCATAAAAACAAAATTAACAAAGGAAGTCTTATGGATTCCATAGCTGCTGAACAGTTTCTTCATGGTAGAGACAGTATATCAGTTGCACTTCATGGTAAAACCAAATGGATGCAACTGAGCTTTGAATATAGATTTTCTAACTCTAACTTCTGTTAGTAAATCCATTTCCTCAGACTCTCAGAGAATTAAAAGTTGGTGACATGTCCTAAAAGTCTGCACTAGACTGGAGAAAATGGACAAATTTCAGTGTATATTTGAGGTAGACATTTTTTTTTTTTGCAAATGGAAAAATTACCCTAATATGAAGCTGAAGTGTGGGTACATTTTAATACTAAATGTCTAAGCAGGTGCTCAGAGGAAATTAAACTCTCATAGGAAAAATAAAGCTCATAGTTTAACTAACCCCTCTCTTCTACCATAAATAATATTTCCAGAACCAAAACAACATTATTCATAAGCAGCAGAATTACTTGAAAATTTACAAAGAAGTTTCTTTCAGAAATACCCTGGGTGAGCTGAAGTAGGGGTTATAAGAAAAGTATTTAGGTCAATTTTAGGTGGGGGTAAAAGAAGGTTTGTGATGTCATTAGATATTCAGGAGTAGGAAGAAAGCAGAAAGTTTGTGTCTACGTAAGATCGGCTGTTTGGAAGTTTTCTATAGTTTCGAACATTTTGTAATTTCCAGAATGTACAACTCCAAATTTTTGCAGAGCTCTAGCTCTTGTAGGAGTATAAATATCTCGTGCATTAAAAGATCATCAAAACTTCCCTATGATAATCTTTTTGGTCTTGTGGTATCCCTTGTGTCACGGCCTATTTTGAACCTGTCCCTTCTCTTTGAAGCATCACTTGCAGTTCTTAAGACCATGGTCCCAAAATTCTACAACATGATTCTCTGTGGGGCTACAGTGAGCTCATAGAGATACCTTGACGTATTTAATATTTTCAAAGAAAACATAGAAACATTGTAGAAGTTAACAGGCTTGAGAAAATCCATCATGTCAACATCAGAATTACACATCTTTCAAAAATGTCAGTAGAGTGTATGAGGGTGTGTCCTCTGTGAGGACCACTAGAAGCCATTTCTTTGGATCTAGTAGCTCTGTGAAGCAATCACTAAGATATTATGGAGTGGAATTTGGATCCACTGCCAAATGATACAGAAAAAAAAATATTTTTTTTTGCTGAGTCTAAATATATAAATGAATTGGTAGAATGCTAGTATAGCATGTAATGAAAACCTGGGTTTGATCCATAGACTTCATAAATCAACCTTGGAGACAGATACCTGTGTATTGAGCACTTGGAAGATGGAGGAAGAGTGCATCTTCCAGTACTTAGCAAGTTCCAGCACAGCTGGGCTATGTCAGGGCACAATTTTCAGGAGTTGGTTTTCTCCTTCCTTTGTGGGTTCAGATGATAGAGTTAAGATGATAAGCTTGTATGGAAAGGACTTTTACATTCTGTGATGTTTAGCTGGAATATTCTGGTTTTGAGACAGTTCTCATTGGCCTGAAACTTACCAAGTAGGCTAACCTGGTTCACCAGAGAACCTCTGAACCCCTGACCTTAGGTTTTCTCTGCTTCTTTAGTTCTGGTGTGTGTGTGTGTGTGTGTGTGTGTGTGTGTGTGTGTGTGTGTGTGTGTACACTCAAATACACATTTTTTTCTGGAAATATATATATATATATAATTTTTGAACTTGTAATATAAGACCTGTCTTAATTGTGGTCTGTGTGGGATCCTCATGTGTTCATGTTAAACAGCTTGCAAAATTTGCTATTTCCTTAACGTCTTTTGAATTGATTTTGACCATTAAAACTTCTGTTTGCTAAAGATCTATTAACATTCATGGCCCTCAAATTAAAATTTGGTGAGCATTTACCTCTAATCCACATTAATTTTTGATTTTACCAATTTCAAATACTGTGGGATGGTTAGATCCAAGAAGTGGTCAGCAGAAGACTTCACTTGGACAATAAATTTTGTTTGGTCATGTTTCTTCTCTAGAATAGTCTGGAGTTCCATGAAGGAAGAGAAATAGGCTATGGGTTTCAGTGACAGAGATGGGTATATGAGATAGAGCATGCCTTCAGATCCAGCCAAAGAAGATAAAACTCTGCCCTGGTCTACATATATCTGCTGTGGCTCCTAGATCTCCCCTAACCCCAATGCTCACCAGTTCACCAGCTTCCATTAGCCAGTGCAGGGTCTTAGGATGCTCAATTACTCCACTGTACTGGGATGGTCTCATGACTATGTGTTTCAGAAACAGGAAAGACAGATTAAGATATGGTGTCCTTGGTTGTGTTCTTTTCCTTCTTCCAGGCATACTGTCATCTGAAGGCCAATCACATGCAACAAACATGCAATAGAAGGACCTACCTGTGTCCCTTTCAAGGCATGAATGTGTATAGATATACATTGATCACCTCTCCTCCTTCAGGGCAAATTGTGACAAAAGTGAGTGGGACAGCTATGTGTGTGCAGGTGTATGTGTCTATTTGTTTTGATAAAAGAAGGACTCACCTACACCAGCATGTCCCTAGGCTCTGAAGGGTCTGAGCTTCACAAACCAACAATGTCTTATGTGCTGTTGAAGTTAGTATGACAAATCTCCTGGAAAAATGAAAGACACCGCTTCGGCCCCAGAGGAAAAGGAGGCTATAGTTCAGCTTAATGCCCTTTTCTAATATTGTTTGACCCTCTCTAACATTTTTAAGCCTTAGTGAAATCTGCCAGTGGCACATTGTAGCCTGTTTAGTAATTTTCTCTGGAACATTGACTGAAGTTTATTTTTGAACCCAGCTGATGAGTACTCACATTAGTCATTTTTAAATTATACACCCTAATGTGCTGATCTCATCTATTTCTTTTCCTCCCCTTTCTTTTCATTTCTTCATTTTTCAAGTGAGAAAGCCAAAGAGGTGATTTATTACACACATATGACCCTTGGTTATGAGTGAGAACAATACTTCTAAATGACACAGGTCAAGGGTGGAGACCAATAGAACCTGTTTTGGCATGAGTGGATCTAGCCTTGAGGTGCTCTTGGCAACTTGATATATATAGACAGTTTGGATCCACTGAGAAAGAAGGTCTAGGTAAGTGTATATACCCAAGTCATACCAAGTTTTCCCAGTAGTTACCTTCCACTTTCTGCTCCTGAGTCTCTGTGGGGCCACACAACAGGGCCTGACAGGGCCTCTGCTTTGTCTTTGGTTTAGCTACCTCTGCACTTGGCTAAATAGAGCAGAGATTTATAGAAAACTGTCCCTAAAACTAAGAGAGCACCCTCTTCCATGGCATGAGGGCAATAATAGGGTTGACTCTTTGTATGTCTCTAATTTTCTATTGAGAAAATCATTCCCACCCTCCTTCCCTGTCACTGTAAGGAGAAGAGAACAAGTACATGTTGGTGATGTACCCTGCTGTCTCATCTAGTTCCTTCTGCCTAGAAGGTTCTTTGTACACATATCAGAAGTGTTTTGTGCCTCACTCCATGTCTGGAGCTTTTTATAGCATGGAAGGAGACCTGAGTTCTATGGCTTTGGCCACTACTGTACTCACTCCCTGTTTCTCTTGCTTCATTTAACCGACTTTAATTCTTTTTGTGTATTTCCTTTTCTTTTCTTTCCTAAACTCTTAAAAATTTTACTGATACTTATTTTTAGAGTCTATGTTAATACCTATTATAAAATAAGAATTCATGTATATTTGTGAAATTTATTTGAACACATATTCACATTACTGATTCTACATGCTTTTGAATATTTTGAATATTTTCTTTTGCTATAATTTAGCATGAATGCATTAAGATACCAGCTTATAGAATTAAACATCTTCAGGTAGGCTTATATATTCTGAAAGTTACATATCACTATCAGATGGTGATGAAAGTAAGATGTTTCCAAAAACAGACAGTCACATTTTTTAGCCACTAAAAAATTTTAAATATAAATATAAAACAAAAAGTCTACGTTAATTGAGATATGCCAGAAATATATCCCTAACTTCTTTTATATGTGACCATTATAGAGGTACATTTTGATAAGTAATAAACAATTATTCTTAATTTATTTACTGTATACAATTATCCACAAACATTCAAAAATAAACTATACCTATAATAAACCATGAGCAACAAAGAACAGTAATGAACATTTCCCATCTGGAAAAGACCTTGGTCCAGATGGATTTACTAATGAATTTTATAAGATGTTTAACCAAACTTTGAAGACTGTTTCAGACAAGTTGGGTTACTTTAAATTACCAACATTTGGAACTACCATTCTGAATTCTCAAACTAATCTTTACTAACTGCTAAGAATTGCCAACATCCTGCATGTGTGTTTCTTAACAACTTAAATCTTTCACAAAAATGCCAATAATAAATTCCTTGCAATCTTGAGCCTAGCTCTGAAACATCTTCTCATTGAAAAGATGGTTGATCAACCATGTGAGGGGAGAACCCACATTCATAAGATTATTTTGCATTAACTTTCACTGACTTGTTACTGAGTTTTTAAAACATTAATTGAGGTATGGCGTATGCCAACCAAAAGAGTGAAATCAAGACAGCTGGCGTATGCTTGTAACTCAGCACTTGGGAAGCAAAGGAAAGAGGGTTACTCAAAAAAAAAAAAAAAAAAAATGCCTGGCTACAGAGTGAGGTCCTGTCTGAAAGAAGCAAAATAAAACAAAATAGCATCCATGAATGTCATACAATTCACCAAAAATAAGGTGTTTTATGATATATAACAACTAAATTATAACCAACATATTTTGACCCATTAGATACAAGTCCTTGTTTAAGCCGTTTACTCTCATGCCTGAAATCTTCAATTTACTTTTTGTTACTTTTAATAGACTCTGTCTCTAGAATTCCATTGATTTATGACTGTTGAGTTGAATGCCGTACTAATTTCAGCAATTCAGATGACTATAGTCTTCTACATGGTAGAAAATTCAATATACTGCCTGCTCAATTT
Source organism: Onychomys torridus (assembly GCF_903995425.1). Classification (NCBI taxonomy): domain Eukaryota; kingdom Metazoa; phylum Chordata; class Mammalia; order Rodentia; family Cricetidae; genus Onychomys; species Onychomys torridus. The sequence continues at coordinate 94,601,496 of NC_050444.1, forward strand.
TAAGAAATTTATGAAAAAATAAAATGACATTAGAATGACGGCACATGAAGGACATATTATTCATAAACAGAAATTTAATAAGGCTTAATACCCAACAGAAAACTACATGAATTCAGGAAAGTGGATTTTCATATGGGATGATGGATCTGGGAACACTCAGGAGTGCTATCAAAGACAGGTAGAACCTCTCTGCATAGAGGCCCAGACATGAGATGAGAGAGGGTTGCATCAGGTGGCTCTGCAGAAGGCTGCTCACACACAACCATGAAAACTCCCACATGCTTCAGCATTAGGCAGACCAGGGATTCTCTGGCTTTCCATATCCTCATGTGTAACATGAAGATGGTCACATCTTTCCTCAGAGGATCAATGTGTTGATTAAATTAAATGTGCTTGAGATATAGTAAGTGTACCTAACAATAGGATTTTGATTGGAATGGAGAAAGATTTTTTGAAAATAATCAGCTAGGTCAGACATGCTTTGTTCTGTTTGCTCTGTTCTTGGGCTTAAAAGCAATTACAGTTGATTTGAACAACATACCATGAAAATGACTGGTGAAGTCAGGGGGATGCATTAGACCCAACAGTTACCAAATAAATCAATGCTTTGTTTTAAATGGTATGTGCAGTCAGGTGTGTTGTGTGAGTGCCAGTACGTATAGATCACATTGCACATGTGGAAGTTAGAGAACAATCTTGGATGTCTGTCCTCACCATCCATCTTGTTTGAGGTAAGATCCATGGTGATTATGTATGTGTCACACCAGGCTACCTGGTCTGCAAGTTGGGTGGGAGTCTCCTGTCTTCATTGATCATCTCTCTGTAAGAACACAGGGATTAGCTGGCATCATGTAAGTTCTGGGGATTCAAGCTCAGATCCTCCAGCTTGTGTGGGAAGTGGTTCAACCATCTCCCCAGAATTAAGGTGATATTCAACGCAGAGTTTAATTTTGAACCTTTCAAAATGGGAAGCTGAAATTTTGTTTTCAAATGATAGGCTAGTCATAAGATCAGTGTGTGTGTGTGTGTGTGTGTGTGTGTGTGTGTGTGTGTGTGTGTGTGTTTGTATGTGTGTGTGATAAGACTATTTCTCTTAAGATCAGTAGATAGATAAATAGAAAGATGAATGACAGATAAACATATAGTGGCAGCAATTTATTATAAAGCCTTTGTACCATGCTGTTGGTATAATGCTCAAAGAAAATACCAGGGGATTAGCCTTCTTTTCTCTTTATTAATGATTTAATAAATATTTTTAATTTTATTAAATGTTTTACACACAATATATTTTATCATATTTTTTTTTGGGAGCTGAGGATCAAACCCAGGGCCTTGTGCTTGCTAGGCAAGCGCTCTACCACTGAGCTACCTAGCAAGCACAAGGCCCTGGGTTCGATCCTCAGCTCAAAAAAAAATATTTTACCATATTTTTCCCTCCTCAACACATACAAGATCCTCCCCACCCAAAAAAGAAAAGGAAAGGAAAACAACTAAAAACAAAATAACTACAACAAAAAAATCTAAAATCAAGTCAAACTAAAGAAAAGGAAAATAAGTAAGACAAAAAAATACCAAAACAAAATGAAACAAAAAGCATACACACACACATTCAAACACAGAAAATTCATGAGAAGGGAGCAAATATATAAATAAATTTCCCATCTGGGTTGACAACTAACAAAAGTTCCAACACCAGCCATGTGAAAATCCCTTTCTGAGTTATTGGTCAGAGTTACCTAAGAAAATCTCAGACATTATGGACTATCATTGAAGACATCATACACTTCAGATGCAGGGCCCAGAAGCCTCTGAGCTGTAACTGACCTGAATGCCTCTTCCCTGAGGACTAGTTTTCATGTTACCAGAAGGTACCATTCAAGCTTTCAAATAAGGGAAGCAACCAATAGTCCTACTCAGCTACAATACCAATGAAATACAACATCCAACCAGTATGACAAGATAATCTTAAGTGTTCAATAGTGGTACATATACATTGTCTGTGAACAAAAGCTCTCTAATTGAACTTAAGGATTGGTCAGCAAGTATATCATAATACTTGGTATTGGAAGCCTAGGCAACTACTTAGGCCTAGTGAAATCATAGATCTTTAAGGAGAACATGCGACCACAACCAAACCAGTGTAATTTCTAACAACACTATTAATACTTGTCCTTACACACACACACAAACACATACCAGTATTCACCTCTCATCAAGGAAATTTCTCTTTGCAACAGATAGAAGCCATTAGCCAGTACAGAAAACCATAACCAATCAAAATGGAGAGGAGGAGAGCCCCATCCCAATGGCTACATCCATAATACAATTCCTACTCCTAAGGCTCAGGACCATTGTGGAAGTACAGCCAGAAAAACTCTAAGAGCCAGAGGATGATGGAATTTTCTGTAAAACTATATCTAAAGCTATACCCATAAAGTTTAACTAACATGACTGCCTAAACATGAACTGAACAAGGACAACAGCCTACACGCCCAAGTAGATGGGGTATAAGCTTCAACCTTGTACAAAGAACTAGAAGGAAAGTGGAAGAAATCATCTTCCCCACGGAAGAGTTCACTTGGTTATCTAATGCTAAGTGTCAGCGCTGAAACATACACGCAAGTAAAAACTATACAGACTCAACAGTTTATATTTAGGAATATATATGTATATACATATATCCATATAACAATTAATAAAAAAGGAGCCCATGTATTTGAACAAGAACAAGGAAGGTTTGGAAGAAGGAAAGGAAAGGGGGAAATGATATAATTATAATCTCAAAAATAAAAGAAAGCAAATAAATAGGCAACCTTGGAGTCTGTTTTGTATTGGTCTGTTTCTCCCGGGCATGGGATGTGCCTTGGAGTGTGGTTGATATACTCAGTGACACTGCACTGAACAAAACGAATTTTCCTTTCAAAGAGGTTTGATCATAAATAGTTTGTTGATTAGGACTGGGACTTTATATTATTTCCCTTGTCAGTGCTGGAAGTTTCTCTGGTCTGAAACTGTGTAGGCCTTGTGCTTATTGTCACAGTGTCTGTGAGTTCAACTGTGTATATGTACTGTTGTGTATTATGCTGGCTATTTTTATGTCAACATGCCACATGGTATATCATCAGAGAGAAGGGAGCCTCAGTTGAGAAAATGCCTCCATGTGATCAGGTTGTAGGCAAGCCTGTAGTGAATTTTTCTAATTAATGATTATGTGTGAGGGCCCAACCAATTGTGATTGGTGCCAACCCTTGGCTAGTAGTCCTGGGTTCTATGACAAAGCAGACTGAGCAAGCCATTAGGAGGAAGCCAGTATGTAGCACTCTTCTGTGGCCTCGGAATCAGTTCTTGCCTCCAGGTTCCCACACTGTTTGAATTTCTGTTTTCACCTCCTTTAAAAATGAACACTGATGTTGAAGTTATAAACCAAATAAACACCTTTCTTCCTAGTTGCTTTGGCCATAGTGTTTCAATATAGTAATAGTAGTACCCTCAACCAGGATATGTCTGGAAGATGCTTTCTCCTTAGAATCATCTACCATATATGGGTCTTCATAATAAATAGTTTGAAAAACATAGTATATCCATAAACTTCATTCAAACATGTACTTTTAAAAATGTTTATATTTCTGTTGACAGCATTGTAAAAATTGTGTTTTTGCTAAAGTATAAATGGAAATACCATTAATTGCTTTTCTTCCCACTTGCCTGACCTATGCCTCAGATTGCTGTAATAGTATACAGTAGCAAACCATGGTCATAATTCTACATAAGAATTGCAACCAACCCTTGCCAGTTCATTTTAAACAACATGAAACATGTATAGATTTGTCTCATCCTTGTATATGTTTTTGTGAATTGCATTTGGATGTGGATTCCAGAGGATAACCTCACATGTCATTCCTGAAGTTATGTCCACTGCATTCATTTTTGTACACAGAGTCTCCAATTTGTCTTGAACTCAGAAAATAGGCTAGGCTGGCCTACTAGTAATCCAGTGTTTTTGTTCTGTCTTGAGCTAGGATTATAAGCATGAACCACGATGGCCAGCTCTTTTATGTGGTTCTGGGGATTTATCTCATGTCCTCATGCTTACAAGTCAAGAATATTTCTAATTGCATTATCTCCCAGTCCTATTTTATTTTTAACAGCTATTTATTTTTTTAGTGTGTGGATGGTTAATAATTTAATTTGTTGTTTCTTGCAAGATTATTGGGTTGTTTCCAATATGCCACCATCATGACAGATTAACATGGCAGAAAACATTCAAAGATAGGCAGTATTTAAAAGGAGCTGTTCTATGCTCTTAATGGATCCTAAAGGATCTCATATATGAGAGATATTCTCATGCACCATACATGTCTGTTTTTACTTTAGGAATGGCATTGGGATTTATGCAGAGGACTCATGCTGTGCTTGAACATTCTTGGGATCCAGTTAGAAACTTTCTGTCACTGGCTGGATTATAACCAATAGAGGAATAATCAACAGGGACAGATAAAAATCAAGCTAAATGTATAAGACTAATAATTCATACAGTGCTCCAAATTTATGAAATGGTCATTTTGTCATTGAACTGATAATCAAGAATATAGGAGACAGGCTTAATACACAGCATTAAATTAACTTTCTAGATCAGCAATGAATATATATATTTTGAATTTAATACACAATAATTTACATCAGCACCCTTTCAGAAATGAAACAGTTAAGCATGAAATTAACAAAGCATGTATGTCTATGGGAGAAAAATGAAAATCTCTAAGGAAAGACAAGAGTTGAAACACTGATAGGAATTCAAATTCATGGAAAAGAAGATGCAGGACTATTAAGACCTAGTTCTTCTGTTTTACAGATCAACAGACTTTTAATAAATATATCAAAAGTTATTTTGTAAATTGATTTCAAATTCTATGTGGACAAAAAAGATACAAATGACTTAACACATTGAAAGAGAATAATAAAACCAGATACTTTCTGACATTAATATTTGTAAGACAGTGTGGTATTATCCAAATGGTGGAAAAACAGATCAATAGGACAGACATGAGAGGAGAGAGGTGATCCATGTGGATTTCAGCAATATATCTTTGATAAAAGAGAAATGTAAAACCATGGAATGCATACAGTTTTGGTACTATGATATCTGGACAGACACATGGGAAAATATGGCATACACTGTATATGCTCAAAATAATCAATTCAGAATAGAACACAGACATAAAACACAGAACCATGAAATAGTTTAATGATAACAAAAGAGAAAATCTAAGTGATTTTTAGTATGTGATAATATTTTAGTTGTAACACAAAAGGCAAGATCCATGACAGGAATAACTGATAAGCTGCACTTCATTAAAAATGAAACCTTCTGCTCTGAAAAAATATACCACAGAAAGAATGAGAAGACAATCCCAAACTGTGAGCAAATAGTTGGATAAGACACATTTGGCTAATTATGTGTCCAAAATAGCCAAAGAACATTTGAAATTCAACAGTCAGAAAAAGAACAAATTGTTTTTAAAATGGTCAAAAGACCTAAGTAGATACTTCATCAATGATATTAGAACATATAAAATATTTTCAATATCATTAAGATAGCAAAAATTTAAACAAAACTGAGATGCCACATAAGGTAGAGTGGGCCCAGCTCTCAAACCCCAATGCTTCATGATGTTACCAAAGATGGAAGCAACTGGGACTTTTACTATGGCAGCTGTGAAGAATGGTACAGCCACTAGGAAGAGAACATCTGGCCACATGACATGAAGCTAGAAGTGCTCTTGCAATAGGGTTCAGCAGCCATGTTCCTTAGCGTTTACCCAAGTGAGTTGAAATTTTAGTTTTATATAAAAATGTGCAGTTGAATATTTGTGGAAATAGTACCACAATTACAAAAGCTTGTGTGCAACCTAAAGTTTATCCTTTGGTAGGTGAATGGACAAACAAACCACAGCACATTGTTCAGATAATGGAAAGTTTCAATTCCGTAAGGAAATGAGCTATGAAACCATGGCAAAATCTGCCATGGAGAGGCCTTCAGTATGTACTAAAAAGTGAAAGAAGCCCATCTAAAGAGAACATACTTTGTGATTCCAGATGTCTGAGCACCTGACAAAGGCAAATGTAGATATTCGGGTGGGGAAGAAAAATAGGTAAAGCATGTAAAACTTTTATATTATGAATGTACTCTGTTTGACGTCATGGTAGTGACTGCATTTCCCCACAACTGTGGAAGACACAACACTCAGTAAACACAGGCATGTGTTCTGTGTGTCAGGTGGTTGGCAATGCAGGGTGCTCAATGCTACTAACTATCTCAATCAATCAGTGAAGTTGCTGGTACTTGAGAGCAGTGTTTTCAACACTACAAGGGATCACTACATGGCAAGATAGATGATATATCTATCTTGCTCTTAGTTTGATCTTACAATAAGCCTAACTCAAAACCCCAAAATCCCCCCTAAAAGGTTAACTTAGAAATTATTTTGTAAAATACAGAATTTTGAGTGCTAGGAAACATTTAAATATCTTACAGTTTTCTGCATGTATGTGACCATTTACATTTGATTTTGACTGTACCATGTAAGTGATATTCTAATCATTTCCTGAAGAGGTAAAATTGATTACCTTATATTTTTTCTTTTAACATGTGGCTTCTACTATGTAAGACCAAAATAAGTAACCATGTGGCAGCACATAGATAGAATTAATATATCCAGCTAATTATTTGTTTTTCTTTAACAGCTGAAGGTTAAATTTTAAGTGTGAGTTTTGCTGTACCAATGATCTCTGAATAGACTGTCCAAGATGAAGTGGGAACCAACCTGCAGCAAGGGAGTCACAGAAACTCCATTAGGGAACACCTTAATGAAGCATCACTTTTTTTTGAGACAATGGTGGTGGGTACTTTTCCATGCTTTGGACTTCACCTTTCTTTTTCAGACCTGAGCATAAAGAAACATTCTTCCACAGGGAACACTATCTGCCCTTATGCAACTCTTATCTTGAGGTCAGAATTAATGGTGTGGATGGATCTCAATCTTCCCCTAAATTTGGTATAATATCCAGAAAACCTATGATATGGAAGAGTACATAGGAAAGCCGTTCCTTCCCTGCTTCATTTCCCTTTTATAATTGGACCTCTGGGCAGTGAAATAAGACAGGGCTGCTTGATCTATGCTTTCAATGTGAAGACAAAGTGCAAAACTTCACTTTCTGCTAAGGTTATGCTAATTTTACTTCCAAGACTCAGATAATCCTGTTGTACCATTCATCTTCTATAGTGAGCAATGTGGTAGATAAACCATATTCCGAATTAATTACCATAAATCAGAAGTACATTCATTGTATTACTGTGAGATCTTTCATTTCCCAGGAGGAAATGTCCCATCTACAAATGAAGCCTTTACAGGTTCAATTATATCTTCTCATTTCTTTTCTCTCTTAAGCTCAGAGAACATCTGTAATTTACTTTTACATTTTCTTCTAGAAAAATACTATCTAACAGCTAAGAGGTAAGTCCTCCCACCTCCACCACTAAAGACAGCATTCCCCAAAACAATCTGATCAGTGTAAGTATGCAGGTCCTTTTCTCATGGCCACTTGGTTTGATTAAGTGAACTCCATTTGAAACTTCTTATTGAATGAAGTAAAATGTCACAGTGAGGCTAGCAACAATGGCTTCTAGTTACAAAGAGTATTGTCTCTGCTTAAGGTCTTCCTAACTGTGCTTAATCAACATAGTGAATGTGTTAGAGGTGTGTCAACGCTGTGCAACATCCACACTGAAGAATTCTTCAACACCTCCATGTTTGCTCACTATAACACCACAGAAGGAAAATACTGATCAAGCAATTGTCACACTTTTCTTTTCTATATTAAAGCATTCTTAGGGCTTATGACTATTTATAAACAAGTAGTTAGTGCATGTTAAAAATAATCCAATCACAACATGTATTACTGGTTATGCTAAAACAAGATGGCTTGTACTTTGAAATCAGTGGAATATCTCGGGCAGTAATGAACCTAGATTATCATTCTCAATTTTTCTAATAATGTCAGTATATATCAGAGGAACTAAACATTCAGTGTAATTAAATCTGTATTTCTGCTTTTTGTGGTTCCATGTCCTGCAGTCCCTGAGTCTTCTTGGTCCCTAGAGCTGCACTATAGTTGACCCATAGCTTACTTTACCTCAATGAAGATCCTGCTCCATCTAGGGAGTATCAAGTCTCAGGAGCTCTAGTTCTGACATCCTTTGGATTCTAAGGCACTTTGAATCATTTTTGCTTCTAATGTGATTCCAGAGTCATAAATAGTTGCCTGCCATGGTTACTAGTTCTATTTTTATTTCTTTCAGATGTCTTCAGAACTGAGATGGGAAATGAAAAGTTATTAACATGTGCAAGGGAAGTTTGCCAGCCTTACTCACGCACAAAGAACATGTCTGAGATCCATTCCTTCAACAACTTTTACAAACATCACTCTATCAGACTCACACAAATTCTCTGAAAAATATTGAAGTAGTACATTTAATAATTCCTTGTAAGATATTTTCTAAAAATTTAACTTCAAGGTAATGTTGAAAATAAAGTCCATCTTGTGGAACAAAGTGGCTTGGCAAATAGAAAGCACATGGAAAGCAGAGTTCAGATCTATTATTAACTAGCACTTGACTATTTCTTATTAACCGCTGTGAGCCTTGACTTTACTTGCTAATAATTCTGGTTGTTAATGCTCTCTGAAAATGGCATTTGGGAAATATGACAAACTAAATACGGCATAGAAGAGAAGTCCATCAGGTATTGGTTCTTTATGTGTTGGTTAATCAAGGGTTAGGCGCCATTGGTCTACCATAGCACAAGGTCTGTCAAACCCATTGTTCTTGTCCTTGGATGGCTGAGAAGACAAGTTTTGACTGACAGTCACAGATGCAATGCCCCACTTTCACTTCTAACACTTAATTTGTCATGTTTAACCTTATGTACTTGTGATGAAGAGTTAATTCTTTGATTAATTCTTTGATTTAGGGCACAGTCAGTACCATTGCTTCCTTGCATTCGTTACAAAGGAAATCCTTGCATTCTCACCTTATTTCTGTATTTTCTGAAAACAGGACTTGTCCGGTCAGTTTTCTCCATCCATAAAGAAGCCGTGCATCGTGTTTCTTCACATTGAATCCCAGCACCATGCCTCATAGAGTACTCTACCAAATTGTCTTTTATTGCCTATAATGCTAAATATTTTTTTCTCACTTGATTTCTATTCAGATAATAAAGGATGAAGAAGACCTAAATCTGCTATTAATATTTTTCCTGACAACCATCTGAGGTTTCCAGATACACATTTATCTCAGCAATCTGGTTTCTGTCTCACCCTCTTCTCTACATTTTCCCTGGGTAAGTCATTCATATTTGTGTTTGTGAAAATCCAGTGGTTGTTTTACACATCTGCACTCCATTTTTTTCTAAAGTGTATAAATGACCCCCCTTATTCATTCTCTCTGTCTTGTCTTCTTTGCCATGGCCATTCCCTGTTTTCCTTATAACCTTTGCTACTATGCACTGGGCAATGACTGGTTCTTTTCTGTCTACACCTCACTAGATGAGATGGTGATGGATTTTGTTGTTGTTGTTATGTTTGTGGCTGTAATTACTGTTTTTACTTACTCTAGAGTTGTCTGAAATTTTCTTAGAAATTTCTGATGTGGTACAGGCATTTCAGACTTAACAGATTCTAACTAAACCCAGACCCAGGGTATAGAATTGTTTTTATTTATTTATTTATTTATTTATTTATTTATTTATTTGGTTTTTTAGAGACAGGGTTTCTCTCTGCAGTTTTGTCTTCCCCACCCATCATCTAGTAATTTTAAGATGTTTTCATCCAAAAAGATGCAGTATTCAAGACATAATAAAATTAGCAATTTATTCAGTTGTATAATGTACTTGAGAAACAACCTTGACCTATATTTTACTAAGAATACATTGCTATTCCTGTGATAATAGGTTCATTTTTTTTTTCAAAAATGTCTTTAAAAGCATGATATCCTATTGTTTTGTTTGTTTTCTTTATGCCAACTTTGACTTTCCATCAGCTTTGCCAAATGCAGAAATGAAATATTAGGAGATGAAAGAAAGCTGCCAGTAAGTCCTACACTGTTTAAGTGCAGCAAGTCTTCCCTATTAAATTTTAATTTCTACAGGACACTTCACTTTACATGAGGAAACTTGGAAGGTGAAGAACTTTAATAAGCTCACTTCTTCCTACCCATCTTTCTGTACATAACAGGAATATTTGGTAGACTTAGGTGAGTTTTTATTATTATTTCTTTACAAATATAGGCCAGGTAACTTCTAAGTGCAAAAGTTTCTTTGCTAGTCTGAGCTGTTACATATATTCATATGCATATTATATTGCATATGTCATGTATCCCATCATTTGGGACTTTCACCCATCACAATTTTTTCATTATCATTTATGCTTTGCTAAATATTTTGGTAAGATTTTCTTTAAATATTTACCATAGAAAATAGTTTAACCTAATTATGCACAAATCTTAATGCCTATATACCTATTAGCTAGCATTGTGGTAGTAAGAGAACACTGGAGAAATGAGATGGCTAGGACATTAAAATATTTGATGCACAAGTATGAGGACCTGAATTCAGATCCTTAGTCCTCACATAAAAGCCAGACCTTGCTACATTCCTCTAAAACTTCAGTGCTGAAAAGCTATGGAGAGGCAAATGTAACTCTGAAACATATTTCTTAACTAGACTAGCAGACACAAATTAATAAAAATAGATATGAAATGGGATACATTACAACAGATCCCAATGAAATTCAGAGTATTTCAAGGACATACATATTTTGAAAATTTTTATCCCATCAAAGTAGATAATCAAGAAGAAATGGATCAATTTCTTAATGCATATAGAATAGCATAGTTAAACAACAAAAAAAAGTAATTCCATCACAAACATTGAATCAATATCCTCCCAAATAAGCAGAGGCCCAGAGGGATTTATCACATTATTCTACTAGACCTTCAAGAGGAACCCAAAGTTTCTCCAACTATTACACAAAACAGAAGGTGAAAGAATGCCTCTAACATCTTTTTATGAAGCCATCATTACACTAATATCTAAACCAGATAAAGACACAATAACAATGAAAAAATTGTATTCCAGCCCCCCTGATATACACAGATGCCAAAATTCTCAAAAATGTATTTCTAAACATACCATAGTTTTCTATTCAACAAAGTAGCAAGATATAAAATTAACAGACAAAAACCAGTATTCTTCCTGTATATCACCATTAAATATGCCAAGAAAAATGATCAGGAAAACAATTTCATTTATAATAGCATAAAATATATCTATGAATAAATCTAACCAAGGTAGTGAAATCTATGTACAACAAAGGCATTAAGATGCTAAAGAGAGGAATTGAGAAAGAGCCTAGAAGATGGAAATACCTCCAATACTCATGGATTAGCAGATTAATATTGTGTAAATGGCCATTTTACCAGGAGCAATATCCAAATTAAAAGCAATCTTCAACAATTTCTAATGTAATTTTTCAAATAAATAAAAAGAACAATCTTAAATATATATAGTAGGACAAAATCATCAGATTATCAAAATGGTCCTGAACACCAAAAATACTGCTGGATGTACCACCGTTCTTGAATTCAGGTTATATTATAGAGATAGCAGTCAAACAGCAGTGGCATCAAACAAGCACATTGATCAATGGGATAGAATCAAGGAACCAGATATAAGCCAGTTCTTCTACAGCTACTTGAGTTTGACAATGATGCCAACAATATACATTGGGAAAAGACAGCATTCTCAACAAACATTGCTAGAAAATCTGGATACTTACATGTAGAACAACAAAACTAGATCCTTATCTCTCACCCTGCAGAAAACTGAACTCTAAATAAATGAAAGAACTCAACGTAAGACCCAATACCCCAAGTCTGATAAAGGAACTGAGGAAATACACTTCAACCTACAGCCACACAAAATGGCTTTCTGAATAGTAACCTGATATCAGAGGCACTAAGAACAGAAATTAATACGTGAGTTCTCGTGACACTTAGAAGTTTCTGTACTTAAAAGGACACCATCACTTGAGAGAAGAGGCAGCCTACAGAACAGTTAAAATAAGAAAACTTTAACAGTTATATATCTGACAGGAGATTAGTATTCTAGAATATGTAAAAAAAAATTAAACACAATGAAAACAAATAACATAATTTAAAAGTGGGGAATAGAAATAAACAAATAGTTACAAAAATAAAGAAAAGAGCAAATGGATGATTTGTATTTTGTGGGTCAATCCTTAGCCACCATGGAAATGCAGACCAAACTACTTTAAGATTTCATCTTGCCAAAGTCAGAATGTCTAACATAAACAAGTGACAGCAAATGTTGGTGAGGATATATAGAAAGGAAAACACTACTTACTGCTGGTGGGACTGAAAATTGGTAGAGCCACTATGAAAATCCGTGAAGAAGTTATTCAAAAAATTAGCACTAGATCTATCATATAATCTTGATAAATCATCACAAAGACTCCTACTACAGAGCTATTTGCTCTTTCATGTCTATTGTTGCTCTATTCAAAGTAGGCAGAAAATGGAATTAACCTAGGAATCTATTAACCAATAAATTGGTAATGAAAATGCCGTACAATTATACAGTGGGATATTAATCAGCAATAAAGAAATTTGAGACTGTGAAATTTTCAGTTAAATGGATGGAGCTGAAAATAATCACTTAACTTCACATTTGCTCTTTTATGTCAATGCTAGTTTCGAATCTTTAGATATTGAGAAGTCAGAATAATAGTAAGGATCTATTAGGTGGGCTTTCTCTCAAGAGAAGAGAAATGGAGCACAGGTATTAGGAGAAATGAGGAATAATTGGGAGAGAAGTATTAAGTATGGTGAGGAATAGGAAGGAGGAAATACAGTAAGGGATAACTAATACTAAATACCCTTGAAAACCTCTTATGGAAGCTTATTAAAATATATACATATATAAAAAGAATTTAAGTGGAGATATCTTATAATAAGGAAGGGGACAATGCCTCTCCCAGACACCATAGCCTATCAAATAGAAAGTCTGCTGTCATATTGGCTTGTAGCTTTGTAGAGTAGTCAGCCAATGAATGGTCTAATTTGAGACCCACTCAGTGAGAGCCCATGCCCAACAATCCAGATCAGGAACTGGAAGCTATATGGTTCAGAACCAAACACAACTAGTCAAAAGAAAAAGTCAATGAAATGATTCTTAATAATATTCTTCTATGCTCATAGATGAACTGTCTAGCCCAATTATCCTCAAAGACTTCCTCCAGTAGTTGATGGGAGCAGATGCAGAGACCCATGGCCGTACATAAAGCAGAGCTTGCAGAACCCTGCAGAAGAGGTATAGAAAGGGTTATAGGAGCCAGAGGGGTGTGGGACAACAGGCAGACACTGTCCACAGAATCAACTAAGCAAGGCTCATAGGGGCCCACAGAGACTGAAGTGGTAATCACAGAGCCTTCATGGGTCTGTACTAAGTCCTCTGCATATATGTCATGGTTGTTTAGCTTGGGGGGTTTGTAGAATTCCTAACTGTAGGAGTTGGGGTGTGGGTGTCTCTGATGCTTTTGCCTGCTCTTGGGATCCTTTTCTTCCTACTGGGTTACCTCATCCAGCCTTGATATAAGGTTTGTGCCTAGTCTCCTTGTACCTTGTTAAGTCATGTTAGTTGATAGCCCTTGGAGGCCTGCTCTTTTCTGAAGAGAAATGTAGGGGCAGTGGATGTGGGGGAAAGAGGTGATAAGGGTTGGGTGAGAGGATTGGAGGTAGAGGAGGCTGTGGTGTAGATGTATTGTATGGGAGAAGAATGAATTTTAAAAAAGAAAGTCGGTTGCTTGGTGTGGGCTAGCTCTTTTTGTTAGCCAGTGGAGCCCCAGAGAACTCTGAACAGTTTAGGCAAATGCCATTTCTCTTCAATACCCTCCAGAACTTGATAGTAAGACCTTATTGCTGAAGACACCACATACTTGGGTGTTAGAAGATGTAGAAACCAAAGCCAGCAGTGATCTAGAGGCTCTACTCATACTGGCTAGCTTTCAAAGTGCTGAGAAAAGTAATTTACAATATGACTCAGCTGTGAATTCTGAAAGTTACAACACTGAGGGGCTGGGCAAGGTGTGTCTACCTGTGTGATAGTGTTAGGAATGCTATGGTAGTAACTATGCCCTTTCCATTTAAATTTAAACCTCACCTCACTGGATAAATCTCATGGCTGACACTGTTAACCAGGAGAAGAAGCTGTAGTTCATTATGTTATAGCCACCCCCAGTGATCCTAATATTGTTCTTTTACTTGAACATAGTATTAAAGCACATATCTTTTAACACAAAGATTAGTGTAGCTTTAAACCTTCATTGGAGAAGCTTTTGTACCCAAAGAACCATAACAAGTGTATGTGTAGAAAATAAGAAATTGGAGTGTTCAGCTAAAAATGAGACATCCCCATCACACACCCTGCTTAGAAGCCTTAGTGATCGATCAGCTCAGAAGAGGAGCAGAAATACTGTGAAGAACCAGAAGTAAGAAGTTGATGATGACAGTAGCAAAGTGTTTCCTTTACATAACAGTTCAGTTGTGCAGATGAACTTGTAGCAGCTGTGACTGCATGCACAACAGCTGTACTCTATTACCTCAGACACAATCTCAGCATGGACAAGTGAAGTGGTTATTAAGTCTCTCCTCTACCTGAAGAACTATTGGCAACCACTGGCTTCTGGGAGACCTGGGAGAGGCATAGACAGTTTTCTTCAAGGATGTAGGCCCTCAAGAGCTACCCCTGCTCTGGTATGTGGCTTTCCATTCACGCACATATTAGCAGCATTACACAGACTCAGAGAGCTTTTAAAAAAACAACATGTGAAATTGGAGGGAGTAGTGGGGTATGGAGCTGAGGGCAGATTGGAGAATAGGGAAATGGGAAGAAGATTTGATTTAAACACATTGTATACATTTATAAAATTCCGAAGTTATGAGAACAATGAAAGCATCAAGGTATTCAATATGATAATTTCACATATATAGACTTCATTTCATGATCACCACAATCAAATTTGTTAGCACCTATCTGTAGATTCTATGTGCATGTGTTTGTATATTTACATGTGTGCAAATATATGATATGCAAAGGTACAAAATGGTCATCATGCTATTTTTGATATCTCCAGGATTATTTATCTTATATATAAAAGCTAGTACCATGTGATCAACATCCCCATTTTTCTTCAATTTCCCAGATCTCAACAACCATTTTGCTTTTGCCAAAATAGTTTATTAAGATTCTACATAAAATTACTTGTCTTTATGTGTCTGACTCATCTCATTTATTTCAGTATCTTTCAAGTTTATGTACATTAACACATGATTGGATTATCTTCTCTTAAAAGCTAGACAGTATTCTATTATTTGTGTGTTCATATATATATATATATAAATATTTTTTTCTTTCATGTATGCTTCTTTTTTTTTATTTTGGTTTTTCAAGATAGGGTTTCTCTGTGTAGCTTTGCAGCTTTTCCTGGAACTCACTTGGTAGCCCAGGCTGGCCTCGAAATCACAGATATCCGCCTGGCTCTGCCACCCAAGTGCTGGGATTAAAGGTGTGCGCCACCACCGCCTGGCTTCATTTATGCTTTTTATGGGGACAAAGGTTGTTCTATTTCTTGGCTATTGTGAATTGGACTACTATGGAGATAGGCAAGTAGAAACTTCTCTCACACACAATTTTAACCATGTAAAATTAGTGTGAGGAATGCCAAATCATTTTTTTAAATGTGTTAATTTTTTAAAATTTTATTTCAATTTCATTTTTATATGAATATTTGTGTTTTAATTTTACATATCAGCCATGGGTTCCCCTGGGGAGAATGCTAAATCTTATGCAGTTCTGTTTCTAATTTTTAGACACACTTCATAGTATTTTCTATAATGCCATACTAATTTACATTTTTATCAAGGGTGGGCATGAGTTCATTTTTCCATACCTGTTCCAATTATTTTTATTGCTTGTATTTTTTTAATAACCATAACAGGGATGATTCTTAATCATGTGTTTGATGTTTCTTTGTAGTCCTGATGATTAATGGTGTTGAGAACCTTTTCATATGACTGTTGATTATTTATATGTTCTATTTTGAGAAAAGTTTATTTATGGTCTTTTACATTGCTTTACTGGGTTGTATTTTGGTTTTCTTCTTGTTATATTTTTTATATGAACATGATTCCAGACATAAAGTATAAAAAGATTTTTCCCTTCATATATGTCATCTCCTGGTTTTGCTCATTTTTTCCTATGTAACTGCTAGGCTTGAGGAAGTCTGACTCTCTAGTTTTCCTAACCTGTATTTTTGTATCAAATCCAATAGCATCATTGTAAAGACAAATGTCAATTATTTACCTCCTTTATAATTTCTGATTTGTTTCAAGCTTTCAGATTGATAATCAAGCCTTTAATCTACTAGATCTTTTCAAAGCATCTATTAGTCACCATTGTTTTACCATTATGGACAATAATTTATAAGACTTGTATTTCATTTAGGGTATAAACTTGGTTACATGATTGCATGTAAAACCTCTTTGATGAAAGCATAATGATTAGCGTGTATAGTAACTTTAACATCTGGAAGTGATTTATGAATGTGATAATTTATTATCTGTTGCTTTCCCAAAACAAATGAGAACATGTAATAAACAAAAAGAAGTTTGTTTGGACTAAAGTTTGGTGGGCTGGATGTCCAAGAACCTTGCTAGCACTGATATCTATGTGATGAGGGCCTTCTTGCTACATTCTAACAGAGGAGAAGGTATGTAAGAGCCAACAGTGCCAACCCACTTCTGTATCTTTCACTTTTTCTAATGTTACCAAGTTATTAGTAAAGTTTGCCTTCATAACCTCATCTAGTCATATTGAATTCTTCCAAACTCTGTCTCCAAATAGTAAGTACTGTCCACATGGGTCTAAGGAATAAATGTTCCAGACATGTACTTCTGAGAACATGTTCCAAAACACAACCAAAACACATAATAATAAATGTCCAGCATCCTTCATTTAGGTAAGAAAGAATTTTTATTTTGTATGCCAACACTCTTCTGTTCTAAAGCTACAGTATACAGACTTTAATAGCAGTGAAATCTCAGCATTCAGTTTGCAAGTGTGAATTCAGACACATATACTGGATTGAATTTGTTTCATGAAGAGAAATTAGATAATAAGCTCCTTAGTTACAATATTTGGTCTTTACCTCGTAAGTCAAAGTTCTCTTCAGTTGCAAGATATTACTTGTTCCTAAGTTTTATTGCTACTAATTTCTTATAAAATTTATGACAACACATTTGATGGTATGTGATATTGATCCCATTCTGAGGCATATATACACTGACTATTGCTCATTGATATTGCCTGCCACTTTGGTATTATTGTCACACTGACAATATTGGCAGTGTTTACTTTCATTATATAGTATAGATAACCGTTAGGAGAGAAATACACTACTCTCCAAGTTTGCGAATTACTTCTAAGATATTTGACTCACTTCATTGCTTATAATTAAATTCTGATACTCAGATTTGATGTTTTCTCTCCTTGAAGAAGAAGCCCCCAACAGAGGAGAAAATAACATGGTTCCTTGAATAATTAGGAAAACATCTTAACCTTTAGCTGTGACAGTTCAGTAGAAAATTTGATTAGACTTTAACATAGCATTAACATAAGATACCATTTCTAAGACAGTGTCCTTCAGAAGACCTCAGTCTCTAATGTCATTAATTGGTTAATACCACAATATTAAAGTTTGATTATACTTTAGCAGGTGACTATGAAATTGATATATTACTTACATATGTCCTCTGGATGTTCTCTTTTTTTTTGCTATGTTATATGAAAGGTAACTTGGAATTAACAGTTTCCCAAACATCAGAAAGTTTTTATTTTGGGGAAATATTAATAAACTTAATGATTCCAGTAAATGTACCCAACAGTTGTTATATTTTTAGTTTTTCTATTGGGAGCCTGTCTCAGATGACAGATTTTTACATGAATGTGTACATCTGAGTATAATATATATCTATAATGTGTCTAAAGTATATCACATACATACATACATACATATATATGTGTATATATATATATATATTTGTAATATAAATTTCATTATTTTAATTCACATACTTAATTTATTATATTATTTGTGACTATGTACTATATTTATATGCCTTAGTAATTTACCTAATGTAAAATGTGTAAATAATATTCCTATTCTTCATCTACAGATGATTCAGGCAGCTTGAGAAATCTAGGAAATGAGGGGTCTATGTATACAGTCCACAGTACATTCAAGAAAACTACTGCATACAGAAACTTCTAATCATTTGTTTACTTTTATTCCTGCCCTGAACATTGTGATTGACTGTCAACTTGGCAGGATCTAGAATAACCCAGGAGACCAGTCTGACTATGGCTTAAGGAATTATCTAGATTAGGTTAATGGAGTTGGAAAGACCCAACTTAACTGTTGGACAAATAGAAAGGAGGAGGGGAGCTGAACATCAGCATCATCTCTTGTCCCTTCCTGCCTGTGGATGCAGTAAGGGCAGCTTCCTTGTGTTCCTGCTATCAGGACTTCCCTGGCATGACAGACTGTATTCTTGAACCATGAGCCCAAGAAAACCCATGATCAAGCTGCTTTTGTCAAGGTATTTTTAACACAGCATTAAGATGAGCAGTACACAAAAACAAGTAATATTTGTTTATTATTTTGCATTTTCCCATCTTACTTAGTGTTGTCACATTTGTCCAAATGTGTCCAGGTCAGCTTTATTTTCATTTTGTAATAGAAACCTTCAAGGTCAACATATTAAAATTATTTAGTGTTAATTTTGTCATATTTTTTCAGTAGCTAGGAAGCTTTACAATTTACCCATTAGTTTAATTAGGAGATGCTTTTAAGTGCATACTACAAACTTACTATTTATAAAATTTTCAAAATTACATAAAAATTATAAATTTTTACTAACAAAGAGTTTTGTATGCTCATCTCCACTTTTCCTATTAGCATCTTACACTGATATGGTCCATTCATAATAATTAATGAACCAGTGCTGATAAAGTTTTATTAACTAAATTCTACCCTTTTCCACATTGCTTAGTCATTACCTAATGTTCTTTTTCTGTTCCAGGATTCATTCCAAGATCTCCCACTGCATTCAGCAGTCAGAACTCCTTTGACTTGTTTTGGTTGCAATGATTTCCAGCCTGACTTTGTTTTTCTGATGGTACTGATCTGAATGGTTCTCGATTGGAGTCTGTCTTCTGAATGGTTGGGTTATGAATTTCAGCACAATCAGAGGGAAGTGTCAATCCCCTCACATATTAATAGTACTACTTGACAATACTGGCTTTTACCTGATCATCTTGAGGTGTTTGTTACATTTCCTTAAAGTTATTTTTTCCTCTCCTTTTTTTTTTTGTGTGTGTACATTTGAAGCATATCATTAGTTGCAGATCTAACTAAAAGGGTAGAGAATTGTGCTTCATCTCTTGAGGATATAGTATCAACACAAGTAATTACAATCTGGTGGCATAGGGAGCTTGTCTGTGCATTCTTAGTTTATTTTTAAATTATATCAGTATGTATTAGCGAATATTTTATTTTAAGATTATAACTGAATACTATCTTATTTTGTAGAAAATCATTTCTAGCTTTGGCTATCAAGGATTTTCCAGCTATTTGTGTGTGTGTGTGTGTGTGTGTGTGTGTGGGATGTGTGTGTTTCTTTCTTTTTTTTTTTTTTTTTTGAAACCAGAACATTTATTTTATGACTGACAGAACTTCCTCAAGATGAACTGAATGCTGCAACAGCTGCCCTCTTGGGTTTAGGTGTTGTCCCTTCACAGAATCCATGTCTGATCTTCGATAGACAATTTTCAGGTGCCTCATCTGCCCAGTCCCTTGTCTCTTAGCCTTGGCACTCCAGTGATACTCTCTCTTGCACTTGGCCGGGTAGCCACACTTGCCACTGGTCAACTTCTGAAGGTGGTAGGCCTTAGAGCCACAGTGGTGGCAAAGCATGTGTGTCTTATTGGATGCTTTCCAAAGGATGACGTTCCTTTCGTCATCTTGCTTCTGCTGTGGATGTCAAAGAGACTGGAAGAGACATACTCAATCACTGTGAGTTTTTATAGCTACATACATACATACATATATATATATATATATATATATATATATATATGTATATATATATATATATATACTATCAGACACCTTAGCTCATCTTGTACATTTCCTACCATAGTCTTGGAATCACGTTTTTTGCAAGCAGTTTTTTTGTTTGTTTGGTTGGTTTTAATTGAGAAATCCAGGTAGGAACCAAATCTGGAATCTAGGTCTGTGCTCTAATATTGGAGGGTGTTCTAGGCTTTTTTAGCCCACAAAGGAATTTGTACATATATGTATGTGTGTGTGTGTGTGTGTGTGTGTACATTTGTGTGAATTTGTGAATAAGTATACATATGCTAATTTGCATATATACACTTTTACAAATATTCTATATGCAATCATATATATATATATATATATATATATATATATATATATTTAATGGTAAATGTAATTTCAGACTTAAAAGATGTTTTAGTTTAATTTCTGTGGCTGTGACAAGTACCCTAGAAGAACGTGACATAAAGGAGAACAAGGATTATTCTGCTTACAATTCCAGGTTACAGTTTATCATTGAGAGAAGTCAAGGTAAGAACTTAAAGTATCATATCCTACAGTCAAGAGCAGAGAGAAATGAATGCATCCATGCTGCATGCTTGTTTGTTTTCACCTGCTCTGTCCAGTCTTAGATAGTTCAGGTGCTATGCCTAAAGGATGGTTCTGCTCACAGTGGAGTATTGTTCTCCTTACATTAATTGACAGCCCCTCACAGATGTGCATACAGATCAGTCTAATCTAAATAATTCTTCATTAAGATTCTCTTTTCAGGTGATTGTAGGTTATGTGAAGTTGACAGTGAATGTTAACAGCCATAAAGTTCTAGCTATTTTGTCATGGACTAAATATTTGTATCCTGTATTGTATTCATCAGTATTGAAGCCCCGGCTCATACCTAATATGAGCATATTTAGACATGATAGTTATAAAGAAACATCAAGTTTAACTGATACGTGGAAGATGGGGCACTGGAGTGGTAGGATCAGGATTAGGGTAAATAAACTTGGAAAAGAGAACATTGCTTTTGCTGTAAAAAGAGGAGATCATGTGAGCACACACAAAGGTAGTTGCTTTAACTCAGCAAAAGTGGATTTGGGAGTAGTCTCTTTTTTTCTGCTGTGATAAAATACTCTGAAACTAACTTATTCCAGAAAGGGTTTACTCTGGCTCACAGTTCAAGCTGGAGCTCAAAGTTTCTGGTAATATTATATCTCTAGCCTGGAAGCAGATAGACAACAGTGTATACTGGCTCCTCACCTCTCCTACTTCACTTGTACAGTCCAGAGTTCCAGCCAGGGGATTGTCCCACCCACAGTGGGTGGGTTTTTGTATCTTAGTTAAGGAATTTCTGATAATCTCATACATGCATGGCAAGAGTCCCATCTCACAGGTGATTCTCACCCATTCTGTTAAATTGACAGTTAACACTAACAATCACAAACCCTAACTTGTTGGGCTTTAATCCTTGACTTAGCCTCCAGAGCTTTGGAAAAGTAAAATTTTATTATTTAAGAAGCCAAAAATGGGTATTTTATGGTGGCTGAATAAGCAAACTGATAAAGTCTATAAGCTTTATTATGTAAGCATAAGCTTCAAAATCATAATAAAGTGAAGGAAATAATGAATTTCAATGGTCGTGTTTTCTACATTTAACACCACAAAGTTTTAAATGAAATATTGCTCAACAGGAAAAAAAAAAAAACAACACAAAAAGGTTAGTCTAGTTTATACTTGTATCAGCTAAAAATAAGTACTAAAAATACATTATTTAACTTAAATGTGGTTTCCTTATTATTGTACTAAAGTTACCATTCCTGTAGTTTTCAGTTCCTCAGAGCATGCACGGGGATTTGTAACAGAATGCAAGGCCAGAGAGAAAAGCAATGGTGGCAGTTAATGGGGCAAACTTCTGCTTTATGTAAATAAGTGAGATGAACGATGACCTTGTGTTAACAGACATTTAGCACATGGATACCTCTTATATATCTAAAACTGTCGGTGAAGTTATAGAAGTAGAGTGCTTATTCCAGAAATAAAACCACAGGTAAAACAAGTGAATCAAGTCTACACTATGTTTACTATACCTTCTCCTGAAAATAAAATACGTTGGCTCCCTCAAATATTATTTCAAAGCATTTTTGTATACTTCCAAGAATACAATGTAGGGTAGGTGTTTTAAATTAGCATATTTTGAGAAAAACAATAGTTTTAAGAGTATACAAGCAATGAAATACAAAATAATTTATTTTTATTTGCAAGAGTATCTATGTCCCCAAACACAGGTAGATTTCAAAAGACTAATGAAACATGTCTTTCTTGGACTCTGGTAAAGGGAAGTCAGGACTTTTGTGGCTAGTTACAGTTATTTGAATACCCTGATGGCATTGTGTGTCATGACATAAACTAGAGAACACTCCTGATTTCATGAGGCAGAGGGTCCTTGTGACATGTTGCCTCAGCATCAAGCTTGCAGTATTGACACTTATCTAGGGATCTCAGTTATTACAGAATCTTGATCCTGGCCACAGCATGTAAGGAACAGGTCACATTCACTCTGGACTGTTGTCTGGAAATGTTTCATGTGGTGGTGTCCTTCTTATTAGCATATTGGTGTTGATGGGTTTTCTACTCATGAGATCAGACAGAGTTTGGAAGTTAAGTTTTAAAATATTTAGAAAATTAACCCAATATGTTCTGGGTATTTTTGTTTGTTTACTTTGGTAATGAGGACTCAGATGACCTCATCTAGCCTATTCTCAGCTTTGAGTTCAATATCCAGGTTATGAGACTACCAATCACCATCACTTAATGGGGTTTAGAGTTATGAAACAGAATAAATTCTGTGATTAACACAAAGGCTATAAAATCTCTAGACTGCTGGTTCTGCACCATGAACTTGTACTCATATTAGACTCTAGGTTTATATTCAGAGCCTACCATTTGACTTTATATCTCCTTGGGACAAATGTTCCCTCATGACCTTTAATTATTGCACTGCCAGTGGAACTGAGGAAACGGACATCATTAGCAGTCTCGCCTGGATAATTAAGAAATAAGTTCAGAGGGATAATTGCTCCATCATTATTTCTCTTTACTGTCTGACAAATTGGATGTTTTATAATTGAGCTGACCATATGTTCAAATCTATGCAATTAATAGTTCATTATTTTAATTTAGAAATTTATATATGCGTACAAACTATGGTCCTTTCCTCTTCTTCCTCTTTTTCTGCTCATCCACCTTGTGCTGATAATGGGGTGACAAGGGTAGAGTTCTGATGATTTAAGTCTGACTCATGTCAGTGTTATGGATCTGTTTTGTATTCATCCCCAGTGACTTATGCCAATGTCAAGGAATCACTAAGATGAGGAGTGGAGTGGATCAAGGCCTTCAAATACAGCTCTGATTGTCTTTGACATTTTAAATGGAGAAGATGTTTTTCTGTTATCTCCCTTCTTCCTAACAGACCTGTGGAGATGAATCAAGACAATGCAGAAATGAATTTGAGCAAATTTTGTATTACCTTTGATTATCCTGGTGGGAGCCCTAAAGCAAATCCCAGACTAAGTGATAAAGGAGGTTCTAGAAGACAGTAGAGCCGAGTCTGAGACAGCTCCATCTGAAGCAATTAGTGCTATGATGGAAAATCAGTGGCAGTTTAAAGACATTCATACCTGCTCCAACCTCTGTTCTACCAAGAAGGCTGACTTTGAGAATGCATTTCCTCCTGAAATAGCTTTTCAGAAAGTGAGTGCATCGAATGTGAAATAGTTCGCTAATGCCCAGAACTACAAAGCTATAGCCAGGAAGCCCAAGTTCCTCTGGGAATTACCCTTTCATTTCTATAGTTCCCTACCTTTTTACCCCAAATCAGAAACTATTAATTTCATTCTTCAGTCATGCTATGATGTGGGGTTGGATAAAAATAATAAAATGTTTTATGTCATACTTAATGGGAGATAGCACAGAGATGTAGGTATATGATTTCATGTTGTATAAGTTTCATGAAGGAGATTAGGAAGGATGAAAACTCAAAGGACTATCAAGAGCTTTTGTTACCTGCCTCAGCTGAAAATTATCTGCATCTCACTTAACTCTTTGCACCCACAACATGGGCTATGAAGAGGGGAAAACATGCACACAAACAATGTACATGCATCCCATTAAAATGGAGTGCTTATTGGACTCACTAAATAATATTGAGCCTCATCCAAAAGCCTTCTAGATGGTTAAAATTTGGAGTGGAATCCTTAGAGTACAAACAAATAGTAGTAACCACAAGAATTCTAAACAGAGACATTCATTTGTAAAAAAGTATATTTTTGTTTACTCTTTGAGAATTTCATACATGTATACAATGAGTTTTGATCACATTACCTCCCATTCTCTCCAACTTTTCTTAGAACCGCCTACCATATTCTCCCTCTCAACTTCATGTTTTATTATTTTGCATCTTATTAAGTCCAATTAGTACTGTCCATATGTGCCTGTGACCATTCATTGTATCATGCCAACCTATCAAGGGTCCCTGAAGAAAATTGACTCTCCATCCCTCAAGCAGCTATCAATTATGTCTCCTCATAGTTTACCTGCTAAAGGTGGGGCTTTTTGGGATTCTTCTCTATCCATAGGCAATCATTTTTATTAGATTTATATTATCAAAATATTTCACTGTCATGAAATTTAGTAAAACACAATGTTGATCACTAAATTTCACACATGGTTAACTTTTAACTTTTATTTTCAATTTACAAATAATAAATGTATGTTTATGTAGTATTTTGATGGATGAATACATTACACAGTGGAAAATTAAACAATTAGCCTATTGTCTCAAACACTTTCTATTTGTAAAAGGATGTTAAAGATATTGCTTTAGGTCTTCTAAAAAAATGCCATACGTCAGTGTCAGCTGTAGTCACATAATTGAAAGAAGACAGAAGCTGTTCTTTCCTAATAAAACTTTGTGTTCTTGCAAAGCAGCTTGTTCTTTCACTATCCCCTGCAGTCTCTGCAACCATTCTACAGAGTTCTACTTACTTGACATTTACATATAGGAGAGAACATGCTTTAGTTGTCTCTTTGGGCCTCATTCATTTTACCATAACCCTCTGGGTTTACCTATGCTGCTGAAAATGAGAGGATTGAATTAATTTTGTAGATGGAAGTATTCTACAATGTATTATATACCACAGTAAGAAATTCATTCATCAAGAGATCCAGGAGAGGAGAAATACGAGGATCTAAGGGAGAGAGACAAGCATGGTAAAAGTATATGTGCAATTTGAAAATAGAAGGGGGCAATGTGGGCACAATGGTTAAATCAGGATAGAGAGAAGTGGGTGGGGAAAGGAGAAAGTAGGGGGCATGTCAAGAAAAACTAGTATTTATGAAATGGCATAAGGAAAGCTGATAATCTATTAACTAATTTTTAAAAATATTGGGCGGTGGTTAATTTTAAAGGGTAAAATGCTTCTCATAACACATGGAAAGCTAAGTTCAAATTCCTGGAAGAAAACAAAAGTCAGGCATAGTAGTATGCATAAGTCCTCTCAAGTGGCCACACTCATATGTGTACACACACACACACACACACACACACACACACACACACACACACTTACACACACACTCACACACAGTTAACTTTTTAATATCTAAAAAAAAATCAACTCACCTGCCAATGGACACAGAGCTTGACTTGTCATTGTTGGTAACTACCATTAATTAAGAATCCTTGTCTTATCTTTGAAGGAAAAGCTTTTTGTTTTCTCTAGTCAGTATATTAGCTGTGTGTTAGGTAGGACAATTTTGAAAGTCTCTTTATTGCTAAGTACATAAGAAGAATATTAGAGAACTCAATGTACAGAAATGAAGCTAAGGTAAATGCATGAGATAAATGATAACGTTACCTTAGGATGTTAGACACTGTAAATTCTATAGTGCTGATTCAGTCACATTTGAAGTTAATTGATTATATACTGTAAATCATAATATCTTGGCACAGCTGTAAGGTGAGTACACTTATTTCACACACCTTAAGAACTTCTTTAAAGAAAGCATGGACAGCTTCTAGCATCATGCTTGGTATGTAGTAGGTGGTTAGTAAATGAGTAATTTATAATTTAGAATGTAGAAACAACTGAGGAGAAAATGATTTCAAAGACTCAATTATTTTTTTAAAATTTTTGTGTTGCTCACAATATAATGAGCATCCATCATAACAAATACATTTGAATTCACACTCACTGCTATTTTTGCTTCTCTGTGGTCTTCAAGATATATAACTGTTTCACATTCTTTTGCTGAAAACTAGACTTCACATTTTATTCACATTAGATGGTATACATTTAAAAGTGTCAAACATTGTAATAGAGTATGATACTGGATTAAATGGAAAAAGAAAATAACATGGCCGTTTACTTATAAGATGCTATTGGCCATTTTTAAATTTACTTTTAGAGTAGGTTGCAGAAAGAACTTTAAGCATTTTACAGTGTCATTAAGATTATGACAACCAAATCAGTGGAGGGGCATTAAAGACGCTGGAGTATGAAAAAGGTATGTATTACTTAAGAGAACTCAAGAACATTTAGGACAATATCCCTTAGTGGAGGCTTTCTATATTTAAATCCCCTGCTAAATTGTTCTGAATTATTTGCATATTGAATAATTTAAAGGAAAACCATTAGCTGATCAATAGAAGTTCATTATAAATTTGTATATAATAAAAATGTATAAAATTGATTAGACCAGAAGGCAGTTATTAATCCTGGTAGCAATACCTACTTAAAAGTGTTTCAATTATAATGAATATGAATTAGGAAGGAGTCTATTTTCCTTAATATAAAAGACTTAAATGTGTTTGCTAATTAATATACTTTGAATAAGCTTCACAGTTTCTGTGCCAATTTCATTATTACCCTAATCACTTCAGGTTCAACTCTAATTATAATGTAGATCATGACTATTGGCAGATGAAGATTATGGATGGTGAGAAAAACTAATTTTGTCTCCAGCAAATGTAGGGAGGTGTGCAGCAAATCCAATCAAATAGCAAACTGATTGGTTACATAGTGTGTTAATTTTAATGACTTTAGCATTGATGTGTTAGCAACTTTCCTCTCTGCTGTGACAAAATACCTGCTAAACCATTAAGGATGGAGGAGAGGGTTGATTTTGGCTTCTGGTTTGAGGGTGTGGTTTGCTTTGCAGAGGAGGAAAGATGGAGAGCCAATGAAGTAGCTCTTTTGTCCCACAGTCACATTGGGTCCATAATCAAGCTGCAGCATTCACCAATGCTGCATTTCAGCTGGCTTTCTCTATTTCTCCTTTTTGTTTAGTCCAGGACTCTAGCCCATGGTATGGTGACATGCATACACAGTACTGAATATTCTAAACCACATATCTGGCTTCTGTAAACCATAACTTCCCAGTCTGAAATCTGAGGTAGAGAAAATGACTTCTAGCATGCAATTCTTAAAGTATTTCTCCTTAAGTTTGTATTTTTAATTTTTACTTTTAACATTTAATCTTTGATATTTTCATACATGTATAGATTTCTTTTGATTGCTTTTGTCCCCCTTTCCCTCCCACCCTTATGTACCCCTTCATCCCTATACAAATCCATTTTCTAGGTCCTTGTGTTTTTGTATCATTTTGAGACTCTAGTCAGTTTAGTCAGGGCTGTCTGTGTGATTGTGTGTTTGGACTTTTCCGTTAGGCCCTAGTGGGTTCACCAGTTGTTATACAAATAATGGCATCTTCTCCCCAGTTACCAGAATCAGTCTACTATCTCTATAGGAAGAGAGCAAGAGTTTCTTGATCTTCTCCACAATTTTTGGCTGGCTTCTGGCAGACCCAACTTACACAGTTGTACCAAGCTCATAACTGGAAAGGCTGCATAATGCTTCCTTTAATTATATTTTACCCTAACACAAGGCCAAAGGCAACAGAACCAAATGACCATAAACTGGAACCTCAGGAACACTAGGCCAAATAACTTTCTTTCTTTCTTCTAAGTTGAGTAAGTAGCTCAGATACTTTTTCTCAGTGACAGAAAGTGGACTCACTTCACACAGAGTACTTGTATTAACATCTTTATGAAATTTGTCATTCGTATCTTATAACAATAAAGACACTATTGATTGATCTGTTTGGGAATGAATAGTAGTATACTTTCCCCAGGAGACTGTGTGGTCATCATGAAGTTAGAGAAAGAGAAAAAAGCAAATGTGGAGGGGCTGTAAGCCTCCAAGGCCCATCCCAGGAACATAATTTCTCCAGCAAAGAATTTTAAAGGTTCTCAAACCTCTCCAAAGTATGCCACTAACTGGGGACCAAGTGTTCCTATAGATGAACCTCTGGGAGACATTGCTTACTCAGACCACCACAGTGAGTGACGTCCACATTGTTTTCCACACTGGCTCTGTTAACCTGCATTCTCAACAATGATATGTGAAGGATATGTTCCCTCCACACACTCACAGGCCCATGTTTCCATTTGCCTGTTTGATACCAGTCATTCTTACTGGAGTAAAGTGGTATCTAATTGTGGTTTGGATTTATACTTCTGTAATGATTCAGGATTACCTTTCCTAACCTACTGGCCATTTTATGACCTTTAATAATAAATGTTTGTTTTGTGCTATTGGCATTTTAAACTCAGGTCATTTCTTAGTTGTTGGGTTGGTTTTTTGTTGTTGTTGTTTTGTTTTGTTTTGTTTTGTGTGTGTGTGTGTGTGTTCTTTATGCATTATGAGTATTATACATTTTTCAGATGCATAACTTGAAAATATTTTCTTCTACCTTTTAAGTTGTGTCTTCATTCTGCTGTTTTATTTCCAATTCAGACATTAAGTTCACATAACACTGTTTGATTATTTTTGCAATTACAGCATTTGTCTTTGGGGCCTTCTTTGCCTATCCCAATGCCATAATACATTTTCACAAGTTTTTTCTCTAGTATTTTTATATCTTCATTTCATTTAGAGTTGATATTTGAAGTTCTTGAGGGATAAGTTTCTGGATTTATTCATCTGTACTCAGATATCCAGTTTTACCAGCATCATTTACTTAAAAGACTATACTTTTCTTAAAGTGGTGTCTTAACACCTTTGTTTAAAATATTCTTGGTTATGTACACATTGACTTAGTTTTAGACCTATTCTGTTCCACTGGTTATGTCTATATGTCTATTTGATATGTACCATAGTTTAGGAGTACATATATGTGTGAAATGTGTGTGCTTGTATGGAAGTCACAGACTAAGCTCAGATGCCTGCTTCTATTGCTCTCCATCTTATTTATTTGTGAGAGAATCTCTCTGAATTTTCTTTGACAAGAATCTCTAACTAGCTTATTGCAGGAATTCTTCTGTTGACATCTCCCCAGTACCCGTGATATAAGCATGTACCACCATGCCCATTGATCACATAGATACTTAAGGTCTGAATAGTTTCTTTTTAAAAAAAAAATCTTTATTTTTCTTTTTCATTTTACATACCAACCACAGACCCCCCTCTCTTTCCAACACCTGCCCCTTAATCTCTCTCCAAACCTCTCACCCATTCCTTCCTCTGACAAGGCAAGGCCGTCTACAGGGAGTCTGAAGAGCCTGGCACATCCAGTTGGGGCATGTCTAAGGCACTCTGCCTGCACCAAGGCTGTGAAAGGTGTACAAACATAGGTAGTGTACTCCAAAAGGCCAGTTCACAAACCAGGGATGGATCCTGATCCTACTGCCAGAGTGGGGGTTGGTGGGTGGAGGAGGCTTTAGCAGATCAAGCTACACAATTGTCTCAATTATGAAGAGGGCCTAGTCCAGTCTTATGGAGGCTCCGCAGCTGTTGGTCTAATGTTCATGAGTTCCCACTAGTTTGGTTTCGTTTTCTCTGTAGGATTCCCCATCATGATCATGATGCCCTATGCTCATAGAATCGCTCTTCTCTGTCTTCAACTTGATTCCCAGAGCTTGTCCTGGTGCTTGGCTAATGGATCTGAATCTGCTCCCATCACTTACTGGATGAAGGCTCTATAATGACAGTTAGGGTATTCACTGATCTGATTACTGGGGTAAGCCATTTCATGCAATGGGAAAAGATCTTCACCAACCCCACATCTGACAGAGGGCTGATATCTAAAATATATAAAGAACTCAAGAAACCAGACATCAAAATACTAAACAATCCAATTAAAAAATGGGCTACAGAGCTAAACAGAATTATCAAAAGAATTGCAAATGGCAGAAAGACAATTGTGGAATTGCTCAACATCCTTAGTCATCAGGGAAGTGCAAATGAAAATGACTCTGAGATATCATCTTACATCTGTCAGAATGGCTAAAATCAAAAACACTGATGACGGCTTATGCTGGAGAGGATGTGGAGCAAGGGGAACACTTCTCCACTGTTGGTGGGAATGTAAACACATACAGCCACTTTGGAAATAAGTATGGCAGTTTATCAGAAAATTGGGAATCAATCTTCCTTAAGACCCAGCTATACCACTCTTGGGTATACAACCAAGGAATGTTCAATCATACCACAAGGACACATACTCAACTATGTTCATAGCAGCATTATTTGTAATATCCAGAAACTGGAAACAACCTGGATGCCCTTCAACCAAAGAATGGATTAAGAAAATGTGGTACATTTATGTGATGGAGTACTACCTAGCACTAAAAATAGATGACATCATGAAATTTGCCAGCAAATGGATAGAACTAGAAAATATCATCCTGTGTGAGGTAACCCAGACTCAGGAGGACAAACATGGTATATACTTACTTACATATGAATACTATATGTAAACAAAGGACTTTGTTTACAGACTACAAACTATAGCTCCAGAGAAGCTAGTTAACAAAGAGGACCCTAAGAGAGACACATGGATTGCCCTGGGATGGGGAAATAGATGAGATCTCCATGAGTAAACTGGGCATGAGGGGGAACAACAGAGGGTGGGGCATGGGGAATGAGAACATAAGGGAATGGGATGGTGGGGCTGGAACAGGGA
The DNA here is from genome assembly GCF_903995425.1 of Onychomys torridus. Lineage (NCBI taxonomy): Eukaryota > Metazoa > Chordata > Mammalia > Rodentia > Cricetidae > Onychomys > Onychomys torridus. Next base: position 94,632,828 of record NC_050444.1, read on the forward strand.
CAGAGTGGGAGAGCAATGAAAGCAATACTATGATAGAAGGAGACATCATTGGAATAGGGAGAAACCATATGCTAGAGAAGTTACCAGGAATCCACAAGGATTAACCCAACTTAGACTACTAGCAAAACTGAACCTAGTTTCTTAATGTTACTGAGAAAATGCCTGACTAAGCCATCTCCATACCCGTACATGAGTGCTTTTAATATCAATGTCATGCTGTTTGGTTGTAATAATTTTTGTATTGTATTAGCTAATACAATGAGTCCTCTTTGTTCTTTTTGTGTAAGATTATTTTGACTTTTGTTTTGTTGTATTTGGAAGGACCAATATTCTTAAAATATTTACTTTTAGACTTCTAAGATGTGATTATTGAGAATGAACTTATTCTGTATTTCACAATCAAGTATTATACAAGCAGATATTATTCAGAAATACAGACAATGAAGATGTATCCATTTCAAAGATGAGTCATTTTCCTTACAGAAATAGAATACATAGTCAGGGAACTCACACAATATTTTTGATGATGATGCTTTGTAAGTTTTCTGTGCACTTATTTTAAATCAATAGGAAAAATATCAATTTGGATTTACTTTGTGACCCTGAATATTTGATTTCACTAGATTAAAGTGATTCACACATTTAATTTTGAATTATGATATGTAATTATATAACTGATTTTTGAAATGTTAATTTTAATCATCTTTCTGTATCCATAAGAAATTAGCTTTGTGACTGTTAGTGTGTTTGGCCATCTGATCACCAGACTAGGTTAGATCAGGCTTTCTCTAGACCATTGCCAGCAGTCTACAGAGGATGTATCATTGTGGATTTCTGGGGACCTCTCCAGCACTCTGCCTATTCCTGTTCTCGAGTCTTGACCCTGGAGAAGATGGGAATGGAGGGGAGGGGATGGGGGGAAGATGGGGGCAGGGACGGGAGGTGGGAGGACAGGGGAACCCATGGTTGATGTGTAAAATTAAAACACAAATAAAATAAATAACAAAAAGATCAGTTTTTAAAAAAAGCTAAAAAAAAAAGAAATTAGCTTTATAAAATCCTACTTTTGCTTACCACATCAGTCTACTTTGTTTCAGTTGTTTAACTCACTGAGCAATATGGTCAGCTATGAGAAGAAAGTTTATCTACCTGGAGAAATGCGTAAGGTTAGTCATGGATCTCTCAGTCATTTCAAACAAAGGAAAAGCTACACTTAGCTCCAGATCTTTTCTAGTTTTATGGAATATGTCCTCTCAAAATTTTCCAAATACCTAAATTTCTAAGTTACTTAGAAATTTTATTCATGGCCATGAAACATTGAGGAGGAAATATCAAGAACTGACAAGGGCCTCTAGAGTCACAGTTGCTTTCTCATGTGCTGTGTTAAATCATTCACTATTTAAGATCTAGTTGCTTTTATGTGAGCCTCATGTGGCCATACCTCAAAGCACATATTTAGCAAGTTGATCAATTATTAATTATCGGGCCAGCTATAATTACTCTTGCATTAATCCCAAATATCATAAATCACCTGTATGGTTAGATCAAACAATGCTATGATATATAAAGGTCATCAAATTGTGATACAGGGCCTTCATAGAAAGTGTTGAGGAGTTTTTCTTAGGCCTCATTTTATTCCCCAAGATATGGCATGGGGTTTCCTACTGGTATCACCTGCTTTGGAAGAGATATGTACCTCTTGTTGCACCTTATGCCATGCACACATACCATGCACAAAGCTGTCACTGAGACAGTTCCCTCAAGGCCCTATAACCTGCTTCGTCCATCATTTCACTTTCATCTCTCACCATCACTCATTTCTATTTTACTTCCTGAAATATTGATCACATCATAGTTTATGGTCTGGTGTTTTGTGTTCCTTCTTTTGTCTAAACGATTTTCTAATGACTTTCATTGTCACTGTATTTGCTGAACTTGTGAATTGCTATGCACCCTTCCTGACTCAGTTTTGTCACTAATTCTTTGGTTTGGATCCCCCATAGACATGCAAGACAACTTTGCAGCCTCAGCTCTAGCACCCAGAGCATATGCTTTAGCAAAACTCCACATACTATGGAGTTATTTATACATCCACCCCTCACTTTAGAAGATATCCTACTTAAGGACATGACCTATTATATCGCTTGACATTCTATAATCATTGACTTGAGAAGAGCAGACTCCTCAATTTTCATTTAAAAATAAACTTGATTTGTAAAGGCATTAGCATAAAAATGCCCACAAAGTATTGATGAAAATAGTCTGTAAGTAATCTTAACATAAGATGAATTCTTATTCTCAGAAAAAGGAAATTCTCCTGATGGTTAGTCCAAAGCCTTCTTTGGCTATTTCCATAGACTAATTTGTATTATCAATAATAAAAGTACTTGGATTTAAAGGCTCTGTTTCCAGTGTGGCCTTGAATTCACAGAGATACAAATGGATCTCTGCCTCCCGAGTGATAGGATTAAGAGTGTGTCCCAACACGGCCTGACCTCTGTGTCTAATCTAGTGGGTAGCTCTGTCCTCTGATCCTCAGGCAAGTTTATTAAGGTATACAGTATATAACCACACCATAATCCTTATCACTTCAGATTTCCAGTCTTACATCCTCTACAAAATGTGATTAATTTCATATAAGATATGCAATGTCAAGAGTAAAATGGGTCAGGAGGCTGAAGGACTCAGTCATTAAGAACTGCAAAGAATCAGAGATTACTTCCCAGTAAGTAGCTTGCAACCACCTATAACCAGTTCCAGAACATCTAAAACCTTCTTCTGGACTCCACAGATACCTGCACTCACACATTTTTGCACATATATGTGCACCCCCCCACAAATAAATAAATAAATAAAAATAGAAATTATTATTAAAGAAAAGAGTCATACATTAGAAAAAATAAATGTGAACACAGTACAATACTCTGATTATTAAACTATCACATATATCTATGCTAAAATGAATTTTATGTTTCTTATTTTTTCAATAATTAATTCTTGAAAGAAAATTATTCATTGATTATAATTCTACAGTAGCTCAATACACTTTTCTCTTTGTTAGAATTCATTTAACAAAACAAAAAAAGCCCATTGTGATGTGATTATGTGGATTTTCCCAAATGATTTGAGTGGGTTTTACTGTTTGCAATTAGATTAAAGAAAAATGGGAACAGTCAGTAGGTGAATTGGCAAAGGTTTTATTGAAAATACAAAAGTAGACAGTTGAAAACAAGAGTCTATGCTTCCTTAGCACTGGGTTCCCCCTGTGGATCCCAAAGGAAATCTAAGACATGGGCATCCCATCCTTGGTATCAGATAAGAAGTGAAATGCTACATGGAGAAAATAAGCACACAAATAAACATTAGCGATTTCATTTTCTATGTTTGTCTGTTATCTGATATGTGTAATACTTATTCTCTCTTCTCATTTAATGATTCAATTTAATTTTCCTAAAAGGAATACTTTGTAAACAGTTCAAAGAACAGATAGTACTAAAGAGTTTGTAGCAATAAATGTGATTCCATTTAATTTCACAACTATAACCCAACAGTCTCAAAGAGGCAACCCCTTTCAACTATTGTAGCTAATGCTCAATTTCTATCTCTATATTTGAAAATTACCACAATCATTATTCACTCAACAATTGACGAGTCTATTCCAGATACCTTCCTAAACATGTAGAACAAAATAACAATCACCAAAGCAAAAACACCAGCCTGTACAGAGTTCACAGTCTGATAAAGTATTCAAACACAATTCACACTATGCTCTACGATGGAGAATTGTTATGAAAAGGAAAAAAATAATTATAAAAAGATAGTGGTGGTTAACAGGAGGGATAGATGGAGTATAAGTGCAAATATCTTCTGTAAGAGCACTTGGACTCCGTACTAAAGAATGGACATTGTGCCTGCTGGCACCCTGCTAAAGCTTTGTTCTGTATTAACCTTTAACTTAAATGCAAACCAAATAAGGACACAAGAGTGATGACTGGGACCCTAAGCAGCCTTGGTGTGTTTGAAACTTCTGCTGCACAGTGATGACATAAGGAGAGAAAGGCATGGGAGACTAGATCACCAGCTCCTGGAAACTCAGAAACAAACCTTAAGACCTGACCAGAGGGCAAGAATAAGGTTTGCCATGTTTAAAAGTCTGTATTTACACCCTCTGCATTCTGTTATATAGCTCTGTGAGATGGTAACCCACTGTATTCTTGGACTGCTAGCTCTCTAGGATGTTAACCCACTGTCTTCTCAAATTGCCAGTTCTCTGAGGAAAGCTCAAAATGAAAATCTATTCCTGTCTCTGCTTGGTGTTCGTTTGTTTGTTTTAGTTAAAGACACCTAGCCACCCTAGAGGAAAGTACAACTTACAGTTTGGTTGGATCAGGAAAAAAGTCAAGGAACACTCCTCATGAGCAAAGGGTTGAGGGATATGAGGGAAGCTGCTCCTTGCATTTCCTCATCTCTTACTCTGTACATTTGCCATTTTATTCTACATTTCCCCTGACTTGTCCTTTTGGGTTTAAGAGAGAGAAACTAAAATCATGCTCATGTGTTTTCTATATGGGCAGTATTTTTCAGTTGTTGGGATTAAATTTACATTGAAAAACTAATAAATTATTGTTTTTAGAAAGGAGGAATTTTTAATTCAGTGCAATATGGAGTATACTTAGATTTCTCCCTACAAATAAAAATGTACATCCCCAGGCTCTGGAGGATCATTATGGACTGGCCCTGCAGACACTAGGGGAGAGCTGACTATAATACAGGATACAAACACACATCTACTTAAGTTTTGCTTTCCAAAGTTCCTAAAGTCCTTTCAGTTAATACTTTTCTCAGTGAGCTATCTGTAATGGCAGGACTGAAGCTACTAAGATGGGAGGTGGGACAGTCCTTTGTCACTCTGCAGATGAAGTACTTGAAGTCTAAGAACACAACAAAAGGCCAACACAGAACAGAGTCCATGTGAGGCTGTGGATTTTTTTGTATGCTTTTTGTTTTGTTCTTTTTTTATGGGTTTTGTTTGTTTTTGTTTTTAGCTTGATTATTTTGTTTTGTTTCTGTTCAAGAGAGAGACAGGGAGAAATAACATGAAGTTGGAGAGATAAGGAGGTAAGGGGGACTTGAGAAGAGCTTGGGAACAGAAATGATATAATCAAAATATATTGTATGAAAATTTAAATAATAATTCCAGTATAAAAAAATTGTGGATCCCCTTCCCTGGGCTCCATACTGGGTCCCACATCTCTGGGAGCTTTACCAGAGGCCAGGCTGGTCTTAGAGACCCCAGGTAAGACACTGTCCACTAAACTCCTTTAAGTTTGCCCAACAACTCCAAATTGTAACCCCCCCCCCCTTGAGCCATATGAAGGCCTACAACTTCAGAAGAAATCTTGGGCTTTACCACTGGCCAGATTGTATCTAAGGACCCCAGGTAAGATAACCCCACTGCCTCCTAACACTCCTAAAAGCCTGCCAGCAAACTGCACCCCATTTCCTGGACTCCATATCCTAGCCTACAGGTTTGTAAGTAGACCTTGGCTTTACCTGAGCCCAAGGCAGATCTAGACCCAAGCCAAAAGAACCTCAGACTGCACACCTTCCCCTGGGCTTGGTATTATGGCCTACAACTTCAGAAGAAGACTTCTGTTCTACCAGTGGCCAGGTCATATCTAGGGACCCCAGCCCCCTAAACCCCCAGTGGAGACACCTTACTAGACCTGAAGACTCACTAGTAAACAGAACCCTTGGCCACTTAGGCAATGAGACCAGAAAGGAAAGAGAAATTGAGAAACAACATCCATTCAACAAAGTCAGGAATCAACAACTACACCTATAATCATCCCAAATCCAGATGCTGAATGCCAGTGTAAGAATACAATCAGTGGGCAGGAAGGCTCCCCTTTTCCAAGACTGCAGGCAGAACCTGCAGTCTCCACACCCTGCCCCCACACCCATTTGCCCAAGACCCCAGCCACTTCCAGAGAATAAGAAACCAGACGCCAGCTTCCATCCTGCCCTGGAACTCCCACCTGGACAAGAAGTGAGTACCTGGGGTCACACCCAGAGAGGCCCGCAACTGGGTCAAAGCCTGGGGTACCAGCCACTCCAGGGAAGACCTACCCAACTGGGCCCCAGGTTCTAGCCATAGGGTAGAACCCCCCCTCCCCATAGGGAAGGTTCCCCCTCTCCAAGATCCTCTGGTGAACCCTACAACATCCATGCCCTACCCCCATACCCATCTGCCAGAGACCCCAGCCACTTCCTGAGACTTAGAAAACAGCCCCCAGCTTCCATCCTGCCCCCGAACTCCCATCTGGAATAGAGGTGAGTGCCTGGAGTTGTATTCAGAGAGGCAACCACCTCTGGGTCCCACCCCTGGGCACCAGCCATCCTGGGAGGACCTGCCCAACTTGGCCCCAGTTTCCAGCCATTCGTCAGGTCCTGTGAGAAGGCTCCCCTTTTCCAAGACTGCAGGCAGACGCTGCAGTCTGCAGACCCTGCAGTCTCCACACCCTGCCTCCACACCCATTTGCACGAGACCCCAGCCATTTCCTGAGACTCACAGACCAGCCCCGGGCTCCCATCCACCCCAGAACTCCCATATGGACCAGAGAAACCCTGTGGTGGACACTACAACCTCAATGCCTTTCCCCACACTGATCTGCCAGAGACCCCAGCCACTTCCAGAGACTTAGAGACCAGCATCCAGCATTCCATCCTGCTCCGGAACTCCCATCTGGACAAGAGGAGCTCCCATCTGGACAAGATAAGGAGACCCCAGGGACTTCCTGAGACTCAGAGTTCAGACCCCCCCTCCCAACCAGCTCCTATCTGGCCAGCACTCTCATCTGGACCAGAGCTCCCATGTGGCCCAGAGCTTCCATCTGGTCCAGAAAGAGGCTCCCTAAATTTGTCAGCTCTGTCCGGACAAAGTACACTGATAAGACCAAGAACTAACTCACAAGGACATGGGCAGACATCAAGGCAGAAGTACAAAAAATAAAGAGAAATACAGCATCACCAGAACCTAGCCCTTCTCCAACAGCTAGACCTGAACATCACGAAATGGAAGAAAAAGAAGGAAACAACATTATAAGTAACATCATGAAGAGGCTAGAGCCTTAAATAGAAGAAATCAAAAAATCAAGTGGAGGAACAGACAAACAAAAAATGGGAAGAACGCTATAAAAAACTAAATGAAAGGACAATTAAAGCAGAAGAAAACAATAAATCCTTGAATGAAAATCATGAAAAAGCAAGGGAGACAATGCAAGACCTGAAGAGGAAAATAGAAAAAATGAAGAAGACACTAGCAGAAGGAATGCTGGAAATAGAAAATCTGAGTAAATGAACAGGAATTTCAGAGGCAAGTATAACCAACAGAATGCAATAGATGGAAGAGAGGATCTCTGGTGTTGAAGGCACATTAGAAGAAATAGATTCATCAGTTAAAGAAAACACTAAAACCAACAAAGTCATGACCCAAAATGTCCAAGAAATTTGGGACATCATGAAAAGACCAAACCTAATAATAATAGGAATAGAGGAAGGAGAAGAATACCAACTCAAAGGCACAGAAAATATATTTAACAACATCATAGAAGAAAACTTTCCTAACTTAAAGAACGAAATGCCTATGAAGATACAAGAAGCCTATAGAACACCAGACAGACTAGACCCCCCCAAAAAAGTCCCCTTGCCACATAATAATTAAACAACTAAACTTACAGAATAAAGAAAGAATATTAAGGGCAGCAAAGGAAAAAGGCCAAGTGACTTATAAAGGCAAACCCATCAGAATAACACCTGATTTCTCAATGGAGACGTTGAAATCAAGTAGGACCTGGACAGACACTAAGAGACAGTTATTGGTGAAATTATTAAGGACATTCCACGTAGTTAAAAGGGAGGTTTATTTTGTGGGGTAACTTACAAATGAAGGGGTAGGTTGCAGGGTCTGGCAAAGGTATAGTGCAGTCCAGGGGTGTTCTCTGGAGAACTCTGCTTGGTCTACCTCCAGCATCCAGTGTCCTGGAACCAAGAGAGAGACCTCCTCTCGATCCTTGGTCTTCCGCTTCCTCCTCTGCCCTGCCTTGTGGGCATGACCATTACTGAAGCCTCAATGGGGGTTGGAACTTCCAGGCCAATGCTGGGATGTCTATCCACTACAGATAGTGGATGCCATCCTGGAATAATATACCCAGCAAATTCAATCATCATAGATGGAGTGAACAAGACCTTCCAAGACAAAACCAGATTTAAACAATACTTATCCACAAACCCAGACCTACAGAAAGAACTAGAAGGAAAATTCCAACCTAAGGAAGGCAGATACACCCATGAAAACACAGGCAATAGATAATACCACAGCAGTAAACCCCAAAGAAGAAAAGTACACACACACTACCAGAAAAAATAAAAATTATAGCAGGAACAAACTATCACTGGTCATTAATATCCCTTAATATCAATGGACTTAATTCACCTATAAAAAGACACAGACTAACAGAATGGATATGAAAACAGGACCCATCTTTCTGCTGCATACAAGAAACACACCTCAAATTCAAAGACAGACACCTCCTAAGAATAAAAGACTGGGAAAAGACTTTCCAATCTTAAGAAGCAAGCTGGTATAGCCATCCTAATATCCAGCAAAATAGACTTCAAACTAAAATCAATCAAAAGAGATGATGAAGGACATTACATACTCATTGCAGGAAAGATCCATCAAGATGAAGTCTCAATTCTGAACATTTATGCCCCAAACATAAAGGCACCAGCATATGTAAAAGAAAAATTACTAAAGCTTAAATCATATATAAAATCCCACACATTAATAGTGGGAGACTTCAACACCCCATTTTCACCTCTGGACAGATCGGCCAAATTGAAACTTAACAGAGACATAAAGGTCTTAACTGATGTTATGGCTCAAATGGACTTAATCGATATCTACAGAACTTTCCACCCGAACAAAAAAGAATATACCTTCTTCTCAGCACCCCATGGAACCTTCTCTAAAATCAACCACATACTTGGCCACAAAGCAAATCTCAACAGATACAAAATAATTGGAATAACCTCCTGTGTTCTATTAGACCACCATGGTTTAAAGTTAGATTTAAATAACAGAAAAATACAGAAATCCTACAATCTCATGGAAACTGAATAATGCTCAACTGAATCACCAATGGGTTGAGTAAGAAATAAAGAAAGAAATTAAAAACTTCCTAGAGATCAATGAAAGTTAATACACCACATACCCAAACTTATGGGACACTATGAAATCAGTGCTAAGAGGAAAATTCATAGCACTAAATGCCTACATAAAGAAGGTGGAGAAATCTCATGCTAGTGACTTGACAGCACACCTGAAAGCCCTTGAACAGGAAGAAGCAAAGTCTCCCAGGAGGAACAGACACCAGGAAATTATCAAATTGAGAGCTGAAATCAATAAAATAGAAATAAAGAGAACAATACAAAGGATTAATGAAACAAAGAGTTGGTTCTTTGAGAAGGTCAACAAGATAGACAAGCCCTTATCCAAAGTAACCAAAAGACAGAGAGAGAGCATCCAAATTAAAAAAATCAGGAGTGAAAAGGGGGACATAACAACAGACAATGAGGAAATCCAGAGAATCATCAGGTCATACTTCAAAAATTTCTACTCCACAAAACTGGAAAATCTAAAAGAAATGGATAATTTTCTGGATAGCTACTACATACCTAAGTTAAATCAAGACCAGATAAACCATTTAAATAGTCCAATAACCCCTAAGGAAATAGAATCAGTCATTAAAAGTCTCCCAACCAAAAAAAGCCCAAGACCAGATGGTTTCACTGGAGAATTCTACCAGATCTTCAAAGACTTAATACCAATACTCTTTAAATTGTTCCACACAATAGAAGCAGAAGGTATATTACCAAACTCCTTCCATGAGGCTACAATTACCCTGATTCCTAAACCAAGCAAAGATGCAACAAAGAAAGAGAACTACAGACCGATCTCCCTCATGAACATTGATGCAAAAATACTCAATAAAATACTGGCAAACAGACTCCAAGGACACATCAAAATAATTACCCACCATGATCAAGTAGGCTTCATCCCAGGGATGCAAGGGTGGTTCAACATACAAAAGTCTATCAATGTAATACACCATATAAACAAACTCAAAGAACAAAAGCCACATGATCATCTCACTAGATGCAGACAAAGCATTTGCCAAAATCCAACACCCCTTCATGATAAAGGTCTTGGAGCGATCAGGAATACAGGGAACATACCTAAACATAATAAAGGCAATCTTCAGCAAGCCAACAGCCAACATTAAATTAAATGGAGAGAAACTCAAAGCAATACCACTAAAATCAGGAACAAGGCAAGGCTGTCCCCTCTCCCCATACTTATTCAATGTAGTACTTGAAGTTCTAGCCAGAGCTACAAGACAACATAAGGAGATTAAGGGGATACAAATTGGAAAGGAAGAAGTCAAGCTTTCCCTATTTGCAGATGACATGATAGTATACATGAGTGACCCCAAAAATTCAACCAAGGAACTGATACAGCTAATAAAAACCTTCAGCAACATAGCAGGATACAAGATCAACTCAAAAAATCAGTAGCCCTCCTATATACAATAGACAAACAGGCTGAAAAAGAAATCAGAGATACATCACCATTTACAATAGCCACAAATGATATAAAATACCTTGGGGTTACTCTAACTAAGCATGTGAAGGACCTATATGACAACAACTTTAAGTCCCTGAAAAAAGAAATTGAAGAAGATACCAGAAAATGGAAAGATCTCCCAGGCTCATGGCAGGATTAACATAGTAAAAATTGCCATCTTACCAAAAGCAATCTACAGATTCAACGCAATCCCCATAAAATTATCAAGACAATTCTTCACAGATCTGGAAAGACTAATACTCAACTTCATATGGAAAAACAAAAATCCCAGGATAGCCAAAAGAATCCAGTACAATAAAACAACCTCTGGAGGCATCACAATCCCCGACCTCAAGCTCTACTATAGAGCTACAGTAATAAAAACAGCTTAGTACAGACCTAAAAACCAACATGTGGACCAATGGATTCGAATTGAAGACCCTGACATTAACCAGCACACCTATGAACATATAATTTTTGACAAAGAAGCCAAAAATGTACAATGGAAATAAGAAAGCATCTTCAACAAATGGTGCTGGCATAACTGGATGTCAATGTGTAGATGGCTGCAAATAGATCCATATCCGTCACTGTGCACAAAACTTAAGTCCAAGTGGATCAAAGACTTCAACATAAATCCAGTTACTCTGAACCTGATAGGAGAGAAAGTAGGAAGTAGTCTTGAAAGCATTGGCACCGGAGATCACTTTCTAAATATAACACCAGTAGCACAGACACTGAGAGAAACAATCAATCAATGGGACCTGTTGAAATGGAGAAGCTTTTGTAGAGCAAAGTTCACGGTAAACAAGACAAAGTGACAGCCTACAGAATGGGAAAAGTTCTTCACCAACCCCACATCTGACAGAGGGCTGATATCCAGAATATATAAAGAACTCAAGAAATTAGACAACAAAATGCCCAACAGTCCAATTAAGTAATGGACTATAGAACTAAACAGAGAATTCTCAACAGAGGAAGTTCTAATGGCTGAAAGACATTTAAGGAATTGCTCAACATCCCTAATTACCCGGGAAATGCAAATCAAAAGGACTCTGAGACGCCACCTTACACATGTCAGAGTTGCTCAGATCAAAAACACAGAAGACAGCTTGTGCTGGAGAGGACGTGGAGCAAGGGGAACTCTCCTCCACTGCTGGTGGGAATGCAAGCTTGTACAGCCACTTTGGAAATCAATATGGTGCTTCCTTAGAAAATTGGGAATCCATCTCCCCCAAGACCCAGCTGTAGCACTCTTGGGCATATACCCAAGGAATTCTCAGCAATACCACAAGGGCATTTGTTCACCTATGTTCATATCAGTATTGATTGTAATTGCCAGAACCTGGAAACAACCTAGATGCCCTTCAACTGAAGGATGAATAAAGAAAATATGGTACATATACACAATGGAGTACTACTAAGCAGAGAAAAACAATGACATCATGAGGTTTGCAGGCAAATGGATGGATCTAGAAAAAATCATCCTGAGTGAGGTAACCCAGACTCAGAAGGACAAACATAGTTTGTACTCACTCATAGGAGGATACTAGATGTAAAACAAAGATGACTAGACTGCTACACAACTCCAGGGAGGCTTCCTAGAAAATGGGACCCTAGGAAAGACACAGGAATCACCCAATGACAGAGAAATGGATGACATCTACATGAACAACCTGGACAACAGTAGGAGTAATGAATGGCATGTTTTGAGGGAAAGAAAGCTTAGGGGAGCAGGAGATCCCAGCTGGATTAAGAATAGAAAGGTAGAACAAGGAATAACACACCATGATAAATGAAGACCACATGAGACCAGCAATAGGCAGAGTGCTGGAGAGGTCCCCAGAAATCTACAATGATACATCCTCTGTAGACTGCTGGCAATGGTCGAGAGAAAGCCTGATCTGACCTATGCTGGTGATCAGATGGCCAAACACCCTAAGTGTCTTGCTGGAACTCTCATCCAATAACTGATGGAAGTGGATGCAAAGTTCCTCAGCCAGGCCCCAGGTTGAGCTCCAGGTGTCCAATTGTTGAGAAAGAGGAGGGACTGTATGAGATTGAATTGTTGAGACCAAGATTGGCAAAAGCACAGGGAAAAATAGCCAAATGCATGGAAGCACATGAATTATGAACCAAAGGCTGTGGAGCCCCCAGCTGGATCAGGCCCTCTGGATAAATGAGACAATTGAATAGCTTGAACTGTTTGGGAGGCGTCCAGGCTCTGGGACCGGGACCTGTCCTTAGAGCATGATCTGGCTGTTTGGAACCTTTGGCTTACACAGGGACACTTTGCTCAGCCTGGATGGAGGGGACTGGACCTGCCTGTACTGAATCCACCAGGTTTAAATGAATCCCCAGGGGATTCTTGGCCCTGGAGGAAATGGGATGTAGGGGAGGTGCTTGGGGGAAGGTGGGTTTGTGGGCGGGGGGGTGGTGGACAGGGGAACCCATGGGTGATGTGTAAAATTAAAACACAAATATAATAATAATAATAATAATAATAATAATAATAATAATAATAATGTAAAAAAATACAATCAGTGACAGTAAGGGCAATTCAGTACCACCAGAGCCCACCTATCCAATGACAGCAAGCCCTTAACAATCCAATGAGATGAATCACAAGAAATGACCTTAAAATAACTTCATGAAGATGATAGAAGTCCTTTAAGAGGAAATGAAAAATTCCCTTAAGTGAATTGAAGAAAAAAAATTAAGAAAAACTTGGATGACATTAATAAATCAATAAAAGAATGTCAAAAAAAAAAAAAAAAAAGAAAGCCAAGAAAAAAATTCAGGTAAAGGAAACAGTTCAAATGGAAATAGAAGCAATAATGAAAATGCTAACTGAGGGAATCCTAGAAATGAAAAATCTGGGTAGGCAAAGGGGAATTATGCAATCTTCACCATAGTGCAAGTGTTGGAAGAAAGAATCTCAGGCATTGAAGACAGGATAGAGGAAATAGATTAGTCTGTGATAGAAAATATTAAATCTAAAAAATTCCTAACACAAAATATTCAGGAAATCTGAAAAACTATGGAAAGACCAAGCCTAAGAATCAAGTAATAGAAGAAGGAGAAGAATCCCAGCTCAAAACCCCAGATAATATATTTAACAAAATCATAGAAGAAAAATTTCCCAACCTAAAGAAGAACATATCTACAAAGCTAAAAGAAGCTTACAGAACATCAACTAGATCGAATAAGAAAAGACAATCTCCTCACCACATAATAATGAAAACACTAAACATACAGAAAAAAAAAGAATATTAAAAGCCACAAGGGAAAAAGAGATGAAGGCCAACCTATTACAGTCACATTCAACTTCTGAACAGAGAACATAAAATCTAGAATGGTCTGGACTGATATCTTGCAGACTCTAAGCCAGTGCAGACTACCATCAAAACTGCCAATCACCATATTTCATGACAAAGACAAATTTAAACAATATCTAACCACAAATCCAGCCCTACAGAGGTACTAGATGGGAATCTCAAACCCCAGGAAGTTAACTACATCCACAAAAACACAGGCAATTGATAATGTCACACCTGCAAAATCCAAAGAAGGGATACAAATACACAAACACACAATCAACACCACAGCAGACAAAATAACAGCAATTAACAATCCTTGGTAATTAACATCCCTCAATATCAATGGACTCAATTTGCCAATAAAAAGACACAGCCAACAGAATGGACTTGAAAACAGGATACAGCATTCTATTGCATACAAGAAACACACCTCAATTTAAAAAATATTACCTCAAAAATGGACATTACCTCAGAGTAAAGGATTGGAAAACGGTTTTCCAATCAAACAGACCTAAGGTGCAAGGTGGTATAGCTATCCTGATATCTAACAAAATAGACTTGAATCAAAATTAATCAAAAGATAGAGAAGGGAATTTTATATTCATCAATGGAAAATCCCTCAAGATGATATCTGAATTCTCACCATCTATGCCTCAAATATAAGTTCACCTCCATTTGTAAAAGAAAAATAATTAAAGCTTAAATCAGACACCTAACCTCACACAATAATATTGGGAGACATCAACACCCCACTCTTACCAATAGACAGATTGTTACAGACTAAACAAATAAATATAAAAAAAACAGACATTATGACCCAAATGAACTCAACAGATATGTACAGCACATTTCACATAAACACAAAGAAATACATCTTTCTCGCAGCACCTCATGAAAGATTCTCCAAAACTGACCAATATACTCAGCAACAAAGCAATCTCAACAAATACAAAAAGAAAAAGAAAGAACCCCCTCTATTTTATCAGACCACCATGGATTTAAGCTGGATTTCAGAAACAAAATGAACAACAGAAAGCCTACAAACATACTTTATTGAGTTACCACTGGGTCAAGGAAGAAATAAAGAAATAAATGCAAGATTTCCTAGAATTCAATGAAAAACAATGTAAAACATACCCAAACTTATGGGATACTATGAAAGTGCTGCTGAGAGGAAAGTTCACAGCAATAAGTGCCTCATGAAGAATTGAACAGATCTCACCCTAGGGACTTACCAGCACACAGTAAAGCTATAAAACAGAAAGAAACAAACATACTCAAGAGGAACTGATGGCAGGAAATAAACAGAGGGGTAAAATCAATAAATAGAATCAAAGTGAACAATATAAAGAATCAATGAAACAAAATATAGGTTCTTTGAAAAAATCAACAAGGGTTTAAATTAAACAAGGGTTTGTCTAAACCCTTACCCAAACTAACTAAAAAGCAGAGAGAAAATATCCAAATATACAAAATAAGGAACAAAAGGGGGGACATAACAACAGACTCCAAGAAAATTCATTGACTCATACTTCAAAAATGTGTTCTCCATAAAATTGGAAAATTTAAAAGAAAGGGACAGATTTCTAAATAGTTACCACTTACCAAAGTTAAATCAAGATCAGATAAACAATTTAAATAGACCTATACTCTCTATGGAAATAGAAGCAGTTATTACAAGTCTCTCAACCTTCCCTCCCCCCCAAAAAAGAAAACCCAGGGCCAGAAAGTTTTAACAAAGAATTCTGTCAGACTTTCAAAGAAGAGCTTTTACCAAAACTCCTAAAATTATTCCACAAATTAGAAACAGAAGGTACATTACCAAGTTCATTCTATGAGGCCACCATCACTCTGGCACTCAAACTATAGAAAGACTCAACAAAGAAAGAGAATAACAGACCAATTTCACTCATGAACATTGACGCAAAAATACTCAATAAAAAATACAAACTGAATCCAAGAACATATAAAAAAAATCCACCATGATCAAGTAGTCTTCATCATAGAGATATGGAGATAGTTTCACATATGAAAACCTGTCATTATAATTCACCATATAAACAAACTGAAAGGAAAAAAAAAACACATAATTATCTTCTTAGATGCTGAAAAAAGCCTTTGACAAAATCTAACACCCCCTCATGATAAATGTTCTGGAGAGATCAGGGATACAAGGGACATATCCAAACACAATAAAGGCAATATATAGCAAGCCAACAGCCAATATCAAATTAAATGGAGATAAACTTAAAGAAATTCTATTAAAACTAGGAACAAGTCAAGGGTGCTCACTCTCTCCATACCTATTCAATATAGTACTTGAAGTCCCAGCTGGAGCAACATGACAACTGAAGTAAATAAAGGGGATCCAAATTTGAAAGGAAGAAATCAAAGTATTATTATTTCACAGATGATATGATAGTATACATTAGCAATGCCCCAGATTCTACCAGGGAACTCTTATAACAGATAAACACTTTCAGTCAAGTGGCTGGATATAAGATTAATTAAAAAAATAGTAGCCCTCCTATACACAAATGATAAATGGGCTGAGAAAGACATCAGGGAATCAACACACTTTATAGTACCTCAAATAATATAAAATATCTTGGTGTAATTCTAACCAACCAAGTAAAAGACCTAAATGACAAGAACTTCAAGTCTTTGAAGAAAGAAATTGGAGAAGCTATCAGAAAATAGAAAGATCTCCCATGTTCATGGAGCATTAGCATTAATGTAATAGAAATGGCCATTCTACCAAAATGCAGTCTACAGATTCAGTACAATCCCCATTAAAATCCCAACAGAATTCTTTACAGACCTTGAAATAGCAATACTCAAACTAAACAAAAACCCAGGATAGCTAAAATTATCCTGTATAATAAAGGAACTTCAGAGATATCACCATCCCTGATTTCAAGCTCTATTACAGGTTTATAGAAATAAAAACTGCATGGTATTGGCATTAAAAACAGACAGGTGAATCAATGGAACTGAATTGAAGGCCCAGACATAAATCCACACACATATGAACACCTAATTTTTGACAAAGAAGCCAAAATTATACAATAGAAAAAAGAAAGACTCTTCAACAAATGATAATGGCATGTAGGAGAATGCAAATAGATCCATATCTACCATCCTAAACAAAACTCAAGTCCAAGTAGATAAAAGAGTTGAATGTAAATCTAGATACACTGAAGCTGATAGAAGGAAAGGTGGGGAATAGCCTTGAACTCATTGGCACAGGAGACAACTTCCTTTAACAGATCACTAATAGCCCAGACACTAAGATCAACACTTAATAATGAGACCTCATCAAACTAAAAATTTTCAGTAGAACAAAACAAAAGACTAAAGAATGAGAAGAGATATTCACCAACCCCACATCAGAAAGAGAGCTGATTTCTAAAATATATAAATAACATAGGAAATTGGACAAAGTAACCAAATAATGCAATTAAAAATGAGGTACAGATCTAAACAGAGAATTTTCAACAGAGGAATCTCAAATGTCCAAGAAACACTTAAAGAAATGCCCAACATCCTTAGCCATCAGGGAAATGCAAATCAAAATGACTTTGACATTCCATCTTATAATACCTGATTATCTAACATCAAAAACCCAAGTTACAGCTCATGCTGCAAAGGATGTGGAGCAAGGGGAACACCCCTCCATTGCTGGTGGGTGTGCGTGCAGACTTGTACAGCCACTTTGGAAGTCAGTGTGACAGGTTCTCAGAAAACTAGGAATCAATTTACCCCAAGCTATACCACTCTTGGGTATATATCCATAAGGATACTTTCTCAAATATGTTCATAACTGCTTTATTTGCAATAGCCAGAACCTAGAAACAACCTGGATGTCTCTTAACTGATGAATGGATAAAGAAAATATGGCATAATTACACAATGGAATATTAATCAGCTGTTAAAAAAAATAATGGCATCATGAAATGTGAAAGCAAATGGATGGAACTAGGAAAAAATTATCCTGAGTGAGGGAACCCAGACCCAGAAAGATAAACATGATACATACTCACTTGTAAGTGCATATTAGCTGTAAAGTAAAGGATAATTATGCTACAATCAACAGACCCAGAGATACTAGGTAACAAATAAAAGCTCAAGGGGGCACTCCTAGATTTCCCTGGAAAATAGAAGAGATTTTGTGAGAGGGCTGGAGATGGGTGGGGATGAGAGTGATCAGGTTGAGGGGGTGAAGAGGAAGATTATTGAAAAATACTAGTGGAAAGGGGGTCATTTTGGGGGTCAGGTAAAAACCTGGCACAAGGGAATCTCCAAGGAATCTATAAGGATGAGCACAGCTAAGACTCCTAGCATAGCCTGAACTGGCCATCTCCTGTGACCAGGCACTTAAGAAGAAAGAGTGGGAAACCCAACACAGCCACATAACTTTGATCTACAGTTTGTCCTGCCTATGCCATATGCTGGGGTAAAGATGGCCTAGATATTGAGGGATTGCCCTACCAGTGATAGATACAGCCTAAAACCAATGTCAGGAGAGTAAGCCACCCTTGACATTGCCTGGAGCACCAAGACCCACAGGCTGGATGAGCCAGGGACCTAGAATAGAACCAAACACAACTGAAGGGTGAAAATGTCAATGTATTGAGGCCTAACTATATTCTGCTATACTCATAGATTGGTACCCAATTATCATCAGAGAGGCTTCATCCAGGAACTGATGGAAACAGATACAGACCCACAGCCAAACATTAGAGTTCAGGAAATCCTGCAGAAGAGGGGTAGAAAGGATGGTAGGAGCCAGAGATTTCAAAAATACTACAAGGAAATCCACAGAATCAACTAACCTGGGCTCCTAAGGGCTCACAGAGACTGAACTGACAACCAGGGAGACTTCACGGGAGTGACATAGATACTCTGCATATGTGTTACAGTTGTGTAGCTTAGTCCTCTTGTGGAATTCCTAACAGTGGGAGCAGGGACTATCTCTGACTCTTTTGCTGGCTTTTGGAACCCTACTCCTCATACTGGGTCACCTTGCCCAGTCTTAATACATGGGGAGGTACTTAGTATTACTGTAACATGGCATGCCATGTTTTGTTGATATCAAAGGGAGACCTGCTCTTTGCTGCACAGAAATGGAGGAGTGGATTGGGGATGGGGACAGAGCGGAGTATGGGAGAGGGTATGGGAGGGAATAAAGGGGGTGAAACTTTGGCAGGAGGTAACAGAAAGAAAGGAATAAAGGAAAGAATGGAGGGAGGGACAGAGGGAGGGAAGGAAGGAAGAGGAAGAAAGAAAGAAAGAAGAAAGAAAATAAAACAAACTATGAACAAAAAGGAAAGGGAGGGAGAAAGGATTTTTAAAAAGTTTGTGAGCAGCTGCAGAGATGGCTAAGCTGGTAAGAGCACTAGCTGCTCTTCCAGAGGACTGGGGTTCAATTCCCAGCACCCACATGCCAGCTCACAACTGTCTGTAACTCCAGTTCCAGGGGATATTTTACCTTCATGCCAATGTACATAAAATAAAATTAAATAATTTTTTAAGTTTGTGATAATTTTCTGCAATATATTTTGAGCATATTCATGCCCTCTTCCCCTAACTCCTCCCAGGTCCACCTCACACCAGTACCACTGCTTACTGAATATGGGGTTATCTACTGAGTATGACCACTTACCAGGGGTCACTCTCTTAGAAAACAACAACAACAACAACAAAAAACTTGACTCTCCATTCATCAGAACCCATTAACATCCAATATTCCCTCAATTAGGGCACATATATACCTTTCCGCTCTATTAGAATGCAGAAAGCTTCATGCCATGCAGATCTTGTGCAGGTGACCACAGATGCTGTGAGTATGGCCATACTACACTGAATTTACCTGATCTTGAAGTTAAGCAGGATAAGGCCTAGTTAGGACTTGGGTGAAAAATAATCTAAGTTTATTTTGAAAGAAAGATATACCTTCACACAACTATTACCAATCCAGGTGAGTACCATCCTGTATGCTGGGTTCTCTCTTTCAATTTCTCCCTTAAACTTACGTCTATATAAAAACCACATAATTCAGGAATACTTGAAAATAAGTTGTTTGTGGATGTACTCAAGTTAAAATGTCATAGATAGGCCAGGCGGTGGTGGTGCACGCCTTTAATCCCAGCACTCGGGAGGCAGAGGCAGGCGGATCTCTGTGAGTTCAAGGCCAGCCTGGGCTACCAAGTGAGTTCCAGGAAAGGTGCAAAGCTGCACAGAGAAACCCTGTCTCAAAAAAAAAAAAAAGTCATAGATAGTTAGGATTTAGCATAATCCAATGGCTAGTATCTTTATCAAAGAAAAGAGAATACATGGATGAAGAGCTAGTAGGGGGGATGTAGTGATGATGTAGATGATAAAGCCAAAAGCCAAATAACACAATGACAAAGTAAAGAACAGAGGAAGGCTAGTCCTAGATCATTCACAGAGAACATGGCTGTGCTGAAACTTTGACTTTGAATGTCTAGCCCCCATAGTGAGGGAGAATATTTTAATGCTCCATTAGTCATGTGTCTTCTGCTATTTTGCTATGAAAGCACTGGAAAACCAATGCATGTCATACTTCTGCAATGTATGATAGGAGAAGAGAGAGAGCACATAACCCAGCATGTTTCATCACACCCACACAAAGTGAAGAATACACAGATAAGGACATAAGGATGTGATAATGTTGAACTCTGCACTCACCTTTCCTCAAGTAGATGGTTTACAAGAAAAAAATGTGTTCAATCTCGTTACGGTGTTTGGCACAATCTCTTCTTTATTTAAGAGCTGAGAATTGCTAAATAAAGATTTGGCTACTTTAAAAATTATACCTTTTCTTAAATATCTTCTGAATACATCAAGACAATTAAGACATATATTTTCAGCATCATGTAAGTATTATTTCAGGGAAAACAATACTTTCATGAGGCTTTCTTTTTTCATGCCTTTTCTTTTGAGTCAATTTAAGTTGCTATTGTCAGGTCCTTCAGTATTTTACATCAGACTTTCTAACTTCATTAACTTGAGGGTAAATTTTAAGGAAATAAGTTACTATTTTATTCCATATTGCTACTGTGAAGATCTTAGCTAAGGCAGACAAGCACAATGTTTTTTTTTTATTTTATTTTTATTATATACATTAGAATGTCTGAGAAGTGGAGATGAATGTCTATGAAATTGAAGTCTAGGAAGCAAATTGTATTTGACAATTTCTAAAGTCATTCTCAACAAAACAAAAAGTACTAGTTATGTTAAGATTCAAATCATTAACCTTCATTCAGCAATTAGACTATGAATTACCCAGCTCATCAATACAGAAGAGATGAGATGCTACTGAAATATTGCACATAAGCTTTGCAGTCTCATTTTTTTAAAGCTAACCAAAGCTTTTAGGAAGCTAAGCTGGTAAAACCAGCAACAGTTGCAAACACTCAGCAGTTAGCTGAGCATTGTTTGGATGGAGAGGAAAACAACTTCATTCATCACTTCTAAGATTGAATGTTTCCACTTGAGTAGCTCACAATATGTAATAAAAGTTTGGCTCAATTTTTTTCCTTGGGGGTGAGGGATGTACTAGCAGTGGTTTCTTTCAAGTTTAGAAAGTGAAGAATGCTTCATTTATTTCCTTCCAAAATAAATCTTTAGCTTTTGTTATGGTCTGGATCTGGAATGTGAATCAAGGGCTCACACTCCGAGAGCTTGCTTTCTAGCTTATGGCATTATTATAAGGGATTGTGTAATCCTTAGGAAGTAGGGCCCAGCTAGCCAAAGTAGGTGACTAGGGGCAGGTCTTTAAAGGCTACATTTGAGCATGTTCCTCTCTGCTCTCTGCCTCCAGGTGTGGGACCATGAGAGATACTCCCACAGGTTGAGCCACTGCATGCCAGGATGAACTGAAATCACTCTGAAACTGACCTTGAGTTGCTGTGGCCATGTATTTTGTCACAGCAATAAGGACATCAGTTAAAGAGCTCATCTTCAAAGCTGCTGCTTTCCCTATTCTCTACTAGGAGCCCCAAGATAGAGTATGGTGACTCAGAATTCTGAGAATGGTTTGTAGCTGCCATTTATCAATGACATATTTGTCAAATCTTTTATTTTTTTTTAATTTTTTAATGCCTTTGCCTTTCTTCCAGTGTTGTTGTAGGTAGACTTCATTAATAAAAATTATTCCAGTGACTCCTCTAGTGGACTCAGTTCTCTGTACTATTAGAGAGTGACCATTCTGAGTTTCACATCTACCTAGTTGTAGCATGTAGAATAAAACCCACCACCCTCATCTTAGCAAAAAAAGCCCATTATGAGATACTAGTTAGTAGTCTAAAATAATTACTTGAACTTCATGTCCCTTTCCCTACTCTAGATGTACTAAGCCATCAGCTCATATCTGGTACACATTCTATCTCTACCATGACTTTCCCCACAAGCTTCTCTTTTATCACATAGACCTTAGCTCATCCTTAGAATACATGGATATTGTTATCCTCTGAAACCCCATTCACGTGTCTTCTCCTGATGGACTTCTTAACTATCTAATTTTTGTCTACCCAGTTAGCTACCTGATCATTTTAGTCCTTAATTGGGAAGAAATACCGGATTAAATGAGTGTAATACTAAGCTGTAAACTCTATTCTTACATGGTGTGTCATAATTTGTTTTAGACTGTTGCCAAGGGGGTAGTGGTGCATGCCTTCATTCCCAGTACTTGGGAGGCAGAGGCAAGCACATGCAGATCTTTGTGAGTTTGAGGACAGCATAGTCTGCATAGAGAGTTCCAGGACAGCCTGGACTATACAGAGAAAGTCTATCTTGAAAAACAAAACCAAAATGGTGTTAGACTGATTTTAATACAAGTCCAAATACTAAAAATTTAAGAGCATTGTTTCTTGAATTCCATTTACAAATCTCAGTGTCCTCACTCTTCGGCTGTGTGGTTGTAGCTAATAATTTTCTAAGCTTCGCACTGTGATTCAGTAACATTATTAGCTTTTGGTGATAAATTCATTTGTTTTTTGGCCACTATGACTTTATATATAAATCCCAGAATTATATGTAAAGGAATTGTTTATACAAACTAACACATAACTGATAACACAGATAATAGTCAAGAAAATATGTAACATGTGTAATGTGTATTATAACCAAACTTGGACAGAAAAAATGTATATAGAATTCGCCATCTTCTGTGGCCCATTACAACACTGTTTCCTCAGCCAAATCCCTGAGTGAAGGAAGGATTTGTACTAAGATTTTCTATTTGCCAGGAGTGCAGCCAAACTATATATTAGCTGATATTTGCCACCCAGCATTGCTATTCACCATCTTGACTTTATCAATGGAAAGAATCCAAAGAATGGGTTAAAACCAGCTTGATTTCCGATTTCCATGCACTTGATTATATGTACACATAATTAGAAATTTATTTCTATGTTAAATAGTTATTGAAATATTGTGGATCAATCTTAAACAAGTACCACACAGATAAAATATTTAGTGTTGAATTCTTATTCCATAGATTTATTTTTAAATTACTTTAAAATTCAACATCACTGCTGGGTAATTAGCCCTTGAGATTCAAAGTATCATTAGTGTTATTAAAGTAGAGTCTTTAAACTCTTCCAGTGAGATGTATGCTTACATATTTTCTGGAAAGATTATTTAATGTTTAAATTAAATACCACTTGAAATCATATGATATAAATAAATTCAAATCATAAAGTAGACATTTATTTTATTTTTTGTATTTATTATCTTAAAATTTTTTTTGCAAAATATATTTTGATCATATTTCCCCTTTCTCCCATATTCTCCTACATTCTAGCCACACAATTATATGTCCTTTCTCTCTCTCTGTAAAAATACCCCCCCAAACAAAAATTAAAACAAATAAATAAAAAACCAAATCATATAAAATACCAAAACAACAAATAAACAAGCATACAAAATAGTGGAGTTAGTTTTGTGGTGCCAGCTACTCTGAAGCATGGGGCTTGCCCTGAAGTGTGGCTGATAGATCTATTATCTATTATCACTGTGTTGAGGAAGATTGATTTTCCCTCTCCCAGAAGGTATTAATTGAAAATCGCCTCTTGGGGAGAAGTGGGATTGTGCCTACTTAGCCTTTCCATACTCAGATTTTGTCTGACTTAAACATGCGCAGGTCTTCTTTATGTTGTCACAGTCTCCGTGAGTTCATTTGTGCCTCATCCCTGTTGGTTATGGAAGACATTATTTTCTTGGAGTCATTTACCACCTCAGGCTTTTATAATCTGTCTGTCTCCTCTCCAGCATGGACCCATGATCTTTAAGGGGAGGATGTGATAAAGACATTTCATTTAGTGGTGAATACTCCAATGTCTCTCACTCTCTGTACATTGTCAAGTTATGGGTGTTTGTGTTAATTACCATTTGTTGCAAGAAGACGTTTCTCTGATAAAGGTTAATCAAGGTTATGATCTATGTAAATAACAATATTTCATTGTGAGTCATTTTGTTACTGTGTTCCTTATCTTATCAGAATAATAGTGGTAGGTTTTCCTCTAGGGCCCGTGTTCTATCTAGTCCCAGGTTCTTGGTCACTTTATCAGTGTAAGGAATGGGTTTGATCTCATGAAGAGGGCCTTAAATCCCATTTTAAAAAGGGGCTGGCATTGTTTTTCTCTGCTGAGTAGTACTCCATTGTGTATATGTACCACATTTTCTTTATCCATTCTTCAGTTGAAGGGCAGCTAGGTTGTTTCCAGGTTCTGGCTGTTACAAACAAAGCTGATACAAACATCATGAGGTTTGCAGGCAAATGGATGGATCTAGAAAAAATCATCCTGAGTGAGGTAACCCAGACTCAGAAGGACAAACATGGTATGTACTCACTCATAGGAGGATACTAGATGTAAAACAAAGATGTCTAGACTGCTACACAACTCCAGGGAGGCTACCTAGAAAACGGAACCCTAGGAAAGACCCAAGGATCACCCAATGACAGAGAAATGGATGAGATCTACATGAACAACCTGGACGACAGTGGGAGTAATGAAGGACAAGATTTGAGGGAAAGAAAGCTTAGGGGAGCAGGAGATCCCAGCTGGATCAAGAACAGAAAGGGAGAACGAGGAATAACAGACCATGATAAATGAAGACCACATGAGAACAGGAATAGGCAGAGTGTTGGAGAGGTCCCCCCAAAAATCCACAATGATATATCCTTTGTAGACTGCTGGCAATGGTGGAGAGAAAGCCTGATCTGACCTAGTCTGGTGATCAGATGTCTAAACACCCTAACTGTCGTGCTGGAACTCTCATCCACTAACTGATGGAAGTGGATGCAGAGATCCTCAGCCAGGCCCCAGGTTGAGCTCCAGGTGTCCAACTGTTGAGAAAGAGGAAGGTCTGCAAGAGCATGAATTGTTGAATCCAAGATTGCAAAAAGCACAGAGACAAATAGCTAAATGTATGGAAGCACATGAATTATGAACCAAAGGCTGTGGAGCCCCCAGCTGGATCAGGCCCTCTGGATAAGTGAGACAATTGAATAGCTTGATCTGCTTGGGAGGCACCCAGTCTGTGGGACCAGGATCTGTCCTTAGTGCATGAGCTGGCTGTTTGAAACCTTGGGCTTACACAGGGACACTTTGCTCAGTCTGGAAGGAGGTGACAGGACCTGCCTGTACTGAATCCACCAGGTTTAAATGAATCCCCAGGGGTGCCTTGATCCTGGAGGACATGGGAATGGAGGGGAGGGGCTGGGGGGAGGGTAGGGCTGGGGGTGGAGGGAGGAGGACAGGGGAACCCATGGCTACTAAAAATAAAAAATAAATAAATAAATAAGTAAAAAAAAATTAAAGAACATACCTCTTAAAAAAATGGGCTGGCTATTCACATAACATTTATGTCATTACTACACCACTGTATCTTGTAAGCAAGTCACTATTGTAGGTTGGGGGGTTTGTAGATTGATGAAATTAATTACTATGTTTGTACTCTAAGAGTATGAATAGTATCTACCAGTACCATGAATGCTAGTGAGCAGGGGTGAAATGTCTATTTGGGTACCAGCTCAAGTTCTCCATGTTCAAAGACTGAAGTAAGTGGTGTCTTCTGCAATAGGTTTTTTAATATTGAAAGGACAGTTAACACTAAATTCATTTTGGACAGTCATATGGAAAGCTCCTACTATATTGGCTTTCTAAAATATATACATATATGAAAGAAATTTAAATTGAGTTACTATATAACAGGGGAGACAATGTCACAACTAAACATGTTATAATACCAATTAAAACTATGGTCAATTGTGTTACATCTTGCTGAGTCATTTGCAAAAGTCATCCCATAGATTCCCTGAAAGATTTTGGGCTATAATCAATGCTACTGGTCATCGTAAAAAGATACTTATTTTAGGTCTTAGCCTCCCAAGTGTACAAATCAAAGAAAAACAACAGTTATTTCTTTGAAAGACACCTCTATTTTTCTGTAAATAGCAGTCATTTTCAGTGGGAATTTCATATTTTTAAGATAGAGTCATCAAGTGATTTAGTGCCCTGATATGTTTTCCAACCCTGATATACTTCTATTTCCAATTCTAAGCCCAAATCGAATTGTCCAGGTTGGTCACAGTTGTAGATGAGCTTACAATTAACATTGCTTAAGTAACAAACCTGAACTGTCACTAACTTCCCAGACTAAGAGGCTGGGAATTTGGTCAACTGATCCTTTGCCATAGTGTGGATGAACAGTGTAATGAAAGCCTGCAAAGTTAGTATCAGGTATCTAACATGTTTAACACTGATTTTTTTTTTCTTGTGGGTTTTGGTTCTGTACTTTGTTAACATTTTGAAAGGCAGCATTCTATTTGAAAAGTCTCTTATTTTTATTTCTCTGACAGGACTTGAATGAGTCAAATGTTTTGAGCTGTAGTTTGTTGGATTTTATATTCCTCTTTTGGCAGTTATTCTCAGTGCTACTGTCTTAGTTAGGGTTTCTCTTGCTGTGAAAAGACACTATGACCATTGCAACCCTTACAAGGAAAAAGTTTAATTGAGGGGTCTTGCTTACATGTTCAGGGGTTCAGTCCATTATCATCATGATGGGGAACATGGGGGTATATATAGGCAGACATGGTGCTAGAGGAGTAGCTGAGAGTCCTACATTTTCCAGGCAACAGGAAGTCAACAGGGACACTGGGTGGTCCTGAGCATAGGAAACCTCAAAGTCCTCCTCACAGTGACACACTTCCTCCAGCAATGCCCATTCCAACAAAGTCATGCCTCTTAAATAGTGCAGCTTCCTATGAGATTATGCGGGGCAGTTACATTCATACTGCCACAGCTACCTTTCAAACCTTTGATTTGACCTAATTCCTTGGATATTCACACTTATAAATCTATTTTACTTCACATTTTTTCTTTCTTTTCTTTCTGTAATAATAAAGGAGTGTTATTTGGTTTGCAAATGAACAAAAATAGAAACAACAAATAAAACACATAAGGTAGAAAACACATTCAAATATAAATTATTTGGGAGTTCTCATAATACCTCTTTTTAGCTTCATAGATTTACACTCAGCAATTCTTTAGGCCTTAGAATTGAATTAAACTCTTTCTTAGCACATTGAGAATGCCACCTAAAAGAATACATCCCCAACATGCAAAGAAGATTCCAATCTCTGACTTTTCATACTGCCTTCCAGTCTTTTATACTAATAGCCAGTCTTTGAAGAGTCACTTGGAATTCTTTATTTAGCTTGTTACTCTTCTGTGTGTGGTTATATCATCTAACATAGTGAGGATTTCACATGTATATTTGTAAGCAGCAGAATTTTTGTACTTATTTTTTTCTTTTCAATTTGAGAAAAGTATCTTCTATAACATATTGAGTTCTATTTTAATATGAAGTAATTTATAAAGAACCCTGACTCTTTGAGAGGAATCACAAGTTTCCACTTCTCAATATTGTGAAGTTCATTTTCCCCCTCTGTAGAATCTATTTTATAATAATATTCTTGGTTTTGAATGTTTACATAAACTTCTTTTCCTATTCTAGCACTCTGAAAATTTTGGAAGATATTATTCTGAAGACAAATTCTTATTTGGAAGCCTTCATGGGTATCTTTTCTTCCAGACTGTACATGTTAAGGCAGCAGACTCATAAAGGTGGTTACTGATTCAGTTCTTTTGAGTTTGGGGACTAAATCCTGGAGAGGAAAGTAGAAGGATAGAGGAAGCACTCAGACATTTGGTGAAGAAGTACAGCCAAATGTGCCACACAAACAGCGAGCGTCAGTGAAGCCTGACTTCACCTCTCTCATTTCAACTCTGCCCCATAGCCAGTCTGCTGACCACAGCACAAGGCTTAACCATTTGCCTTCCTCCATGTTATTTTCCCATTCTCTCTTGTCTGGCCAGAATTGTCTGCAAGTGAAATGGGCTGTGGTCAGCTGCTCCTCAACTATATATAATCTGAGTTTCTGTCCTTCAAATCAATCAGTAAGTCTGATTTGAAAATTGTGTCATTGGAAGAAACAAAGAAACAATTTAATTTGAGATCTACTTAGTGAACAGTGCTACTGTAGTGAACGGCTACATGTGAAGCACTCTCACATGCACTGACATGTTGAATTCTAGCTGGGAGGCCCATGGCTGAAATCAAAACAAACCCTCTAAGAAACATCATCACAAGTACATGTAAATACTTTAATGCATAGCAAACAACAAAATATTGGAATTTAAACCCTTGTCTGAGTCCAAAATGGCATAGTGAACAAATAAGCAAATGCAGAAGCCAACCATCACTAGTACTTAGTGGAAGCTGTCCTGGCAGAAGAGAAGATGTTCTGAAGAGAGAAACTGGTGTCTTTCCATGTGACAATCTGATTATTGAAACAATGGTTCTCAAAGAATGAGAATTTCTTCAAGAATCACATGCTGGGGGAAGCCAGCCAGAGAAACTTATTTCCCAGGAAGCGATTTCATGAAATTCTGACAACTTTTTGGACTACAATTCAGGAGAAAGTGGAGCTAAGATAATATGGGTGAGTACCTCTTAACAAAGACTACTGAGTTATGCAAACTACTATCATCTCTTTAATCCTAAATCTCATGTCAGGACCCAGAAGTTGGACTTGAGGGTCACTGGTCCTCTTCTCAATGTGGTCACATTGAATACACCTTCTTCATCTTGAACTATTTCTTACCTTTTTCAGTTGCCATCTGAGGATGGCTGGCCAAGCCTATCTTGTCAGGACTACCAGTATCCATACTCTGACCCTAAAAACTATAGTAACATTATTTGTTTTCATATAATTACCCCCAAAACACATAATGAAGTGATTTTTTTTTTCTAGGTCCTTAGAAAATCTAGTTTTAGTAACATTACATAAGCAATATGAGGTCATAAAGGCAAGGGGAGGAGGACCAGGCATTTCATCACGTGTTAAGTACCAAGTTATTATGCCATATTGTCATATAATAAAAAAATGGAGTACATGATTTCGAGAGGTGCACATACTGGACAGTTACTGGCCCATGCCGTATAAACAAAATGAAATACTGACAAATGTTAAACACACTGGGAACATATCCCCAAAGTCTCCTGAAGCTCTTATGGCACTGTTTTCTATACTCTTAGTTTCAAATCCTGAATTACATCAACAACACTCTCTAAAACCTCTGATGCAGAAGAAACAAGTAAGGGTTATTATCATTTTACATCAAGAGAATTTAGAAGACAGATGCTCTTTCTTGCATATGATTTTCTAAACTTACCCTGTAATTAGCTGTGAAAATGAGATTAGAAACTCCTAACTCTCACAACCAAATCATTCCTTAATCTAAGCTATAATCATAGGCATTTGAAGCTTATATATCCACTATTATTTTAAATAGACTATAGAATCAAAACTTTCATTCTGCATTTGAAAAATCATTTAAACCAATTGACCTGTGCTACGCAAGAATGATGTTCATTGACTGCATCCTATGGAGACAAAAATAGAATGTATAATTAATTAAACTGTAATCAGTAAACAATGTTCCTAACCTTGCACATTAACTTTCTACTCCTGTGTCAATACTAAATTTCAAGAGACATTAGGAATGATAGCCAAATGCAAATGGATCCAATTGTAGTCCAAGACTCACTTATTTGCAGAAATGAAAGAGCCGTACCCTGAAAGTGTATTTTTAATTTAAAGTATTTTTTTAATTTTAATCATTAAATTTAATTAGAACCTCAGAGCTCAAAAGCCTTCCATTTGATTTCATTATATCAAAAGTGTTCATTTGATCTCTATAGCATTGGGTAAGAGATTGAGAATCATCTGCAGTGCACCCATTCAAAGAGTGAGATTCAGAGATTCAAGTAAACCAGTATGGGTGATATCTCAGATGACAATTTAGATACAAGCCTGAAATCATGGGGGTGCAAGAACTAACATCAGGAGCATGGCAGCTTAGCCTCCTTAGGCTGGTCTCCACATTGTATTTGAGAAGAACAACTCATTAAGAAAAACATGAGAATATGTGTAGACCTATTCCCACTGGAGTCATAGGGACTGAAAGTCAATCCAGAAGAGGACTCTTTCAGTAAGTACTATATTTGCCCTGTATTATTTTGCATTACTTTTAGGTATTACTGGTTCTGCATTAATTTGACTTCACCTGGAAATAACACAGAAATGTAATTAATGTACAAGTACAAAGAAGGAAAACTGACCTTGGACTCACTTAGCAAAAGACTGAAACACCAGCTTAAGGACTGTTTTATGTTATAATCTATACTCCAGTTTCTTCTGCCCCTTGTTGTTTAGACAAGAGATGATTGCATCTGCCTAGTGCATGATGCCTTCTGTATCTTACAGGGAGAAGAGGTGGGTACCAACCAGAAATTAACCAGGAGTAATGCTTTGCTGAGAGCCAGTAGGCCTTTGCTGTACTTAGAACATCTTTGGGAGGGCCTGTACTCAAACTACTACCTCAATGCAGAAACAAAATTGACAATATAATAATACACAGCAACAAGCAGTAATGAATCATGTCAAATAACAACAGGCACTTCCGGTATATTTCCCTACATCTTTAATCATTAAACATAGTAAGGTTTGATTTTATGTGTTGATATTTTTATGTTAGCACACACACCAACATGACACATGGAAATAAGACATTTATTAATGTCTTTAGCCATTGGCTTTTTCCATTTACTCAATATATTTGAATGTTAAAAATACAGATATATTCTAGCTAGTTAAATGAGGAAATATGCTGTTTTACTCTAACAAATAAGAGAAAAAAGTTCATTTCTCAATATCGTTTCCTGGCTATTGTCAGTGTCACGTAATTTCCACCATTATTTGTTTGTTTGAAGGTGGTAGAGATATGAGCATGTGCATTATTAAGATAGTCTGAATATGGCAATTTTCATAATGAGATTTATTGTATACACCTCCTGGAATAAAAAGCAGACTGCTCTATTCTAAAACATTTAAATGGCTGTAGGAGAGTGAGATTCCATTATTTTTAATGGAACAAAATTTGTATTCTGGGTTTATTAGAAACTGAATGAGCTGAAGAAACAAGTTTGTTCTTATATCCCTTATGTAATGAGGTGGCTGGTATATGAAACATTTAGTTTTGTGGTGCCAAAAGCACGGATGGAATTTAAATGATTATAAATTAATACTAAATAGCCAATCGGGATAGCAGGTGATGTTTTTGTTTTACAGTTTTTAGCAGTTCATGATTTTATGGCCAAGGTCCTAGCTTGAGAAATCTTTATCACATGAATATATAGCAGCAGGTCACATCTGAGTTTTAAAGCTGATTGTAATTCATTAATCTAGTGCCTAGTTCAGTGCTTTGCTTATGATAGAAATGTGGTAAGCTTATTCAAATAAAGCAAAAATAAAACATAATTGAAGTGCAGCAAGATTGAGCTACAACTTGACAGGAAAGTTTGTCCATAAGATCTGACCCAGAGTCAAAAGGATCAGTTTTCTTCTTTACTCTCTAATTTAGTAAAATGACTCTGAATTCTCTGGACCCATCAACCATCTCATCCACAATTGTCCAAAAAAGAAAGGGAAAAAAAAATCCCTGTTACTTTATACAAACTAAGCCTGGGATTGAAACCTGGTATTCTTCTTTTTTTTTTTTTTTTTTTTTTTTTTTTAAATATACTTTTGTGCATTATAGTAACAACATATGAGCTATCAAATGACACAAGAAGTCAAGTCACAGGACAAATTAATGACACCCAAATGGGGCTGTTTTGACTAATTTCAGTAGGTTAATTAGTTTCTCAGGATAATCTTACATAGAGAAAGTTCATGCAATCAAAATAGGGCTCAGCACTACGTGGTTTGTATCAGAGAGTTTTGTTCTTGAACTAAACATTTAAGTGCATAAAAATCCCAAGAAATCTGTATTTATTTAAGCCAAGGAAAGTACTTCCACCTATTGTTTTACATCCTATGAAGCTCCTTTTCTTCATTGATTCCTTCTTTACCTCTTGTCATACTGGGACTTGATTCAGAACTTTGCACATGCTGGGCAAGTGCTCTGCTGATGATCTACATTCTTGTGTCTTGAAGTACATTTTATATGGGATTTTCAGGCTATAAAATTCCCAAATAAATTAACCTTTCCCCTCCCTTTAACATCACCAGCACCATTCTCACTGCCTCTTCCATGAATAAGCAGCTACCCAAATATCAACTGACTCAACCTAGAGCTTTCTACCATATAAAGGCTCTGAAATCCCAGGAGCGATAATAAAAATATTTTAACATAATGTATAGCTTATGAAGAAGTTATAAAGGTAAAAATCGAGACTTTTATTAAAATCACCTATAGATAAGGTAAACCAGAAATTGCTTGACCTAAATAAAGAATTAAAGATATCATTAGCTACAATGGCACATACACACCATGCTGAATTTTACTCTTTTATCCATCATCTAACGTGGTTCATTCTGGAGAGATAAGTTACCAGCAAACAGCAGAGTCAACTATGCCAGTGATCTCCCAAGGGTTCTAGCATGAAATTAAGTGAGCAAAGTTGCATGCATGGGACAATGTTCAGCATTCTTGACAGCCACATAACCACAATGTAACATTAAATAAACTATCAAATAAAGTAGCGCAATCAATCAAATGGGCATTTACAAAATTATATTTACTGCAAGCTTAATAATTTTCTCAGGGATCCCAGGGTCTTCTAAGGGATCCTTCGTCTTTCCTAAGTGTTCTGTGACTCTGCAAATGTTTGCCTCTTACTTTATAAACAATATTGAAGGCATCAAGAATAAATTCTCTTCCTCTACATTAAAAACATGATGAATAGGGGAAACCCCTAAGGCCTCTGAAACACTGACAAAGCAAATGACCTGGCTCAGTATGAAGAAAATCATTCAACACTGGTCACATCTCAGTCACCTATACTGATCTAGATACTAGGCTGGATGTGGCCTTCCTTTCAGAATGTTGATTCAATGTCGGACTCTGCAGCTACAATTTCCTTTCCAATATGTAAGGTATGCTGCTTACATACCCTTTTCAGCTGTCCATCTACAGATTCCTCCCTTTGCTTACTTTTTGTACAGTTCCTGAGGATGGCATCATTTATGCTCATGCAACCTAATAGCTTTAAGTCACTCTCCTCATCTAAAATCCCAATTCAGTCAACTATGGTTGATTACCTCCACTTTCTTAGAAGACGCACAGGTGCACCAAGTTCAGTATTTCTAAAATACAACTTACTATTTTCCCCTCAAATTTTGCTTTGTCTTCTGAAATTGCTACATCGGTGAGTGAAGTCCCCCAGGCTTTCAACAAGGATGTAATTGTCTATTTGTCTCTTTCAAAGCTTTTCACAGTTGAAAATTAATTCTCTCTACATTACTAAACATCACATCTACTTCCCTCTGCACCCTACTTTGGATGACTGCCACTGCCTTTGTCTTTTTCTGTCATTAGTTCTTTAATGGGTCTCCTCATCTCAGTCTGACCTCCTAAATCTTATGGCTACCAGGCTGCCAACATTATCTTTGTGGAAAAACAATTTTTAATTATGTTATTCCTCATTCTGAAATCTAACACTTCATCAATTTCTATTGGATAAAGTGACCATTTATTTACCCAGCCACAAGCTCTATATAATCATATGCCTGTTTCAGTCTTTAGTGCCCCTTTTCAAGCAAGATGCCCAGACTTCTAAAGATTCAAGCTGTTTCATGCAGTGTCCAAGGGGATTGGCTGCAAGGAATATATTCAACCAATCATCAAGTACACCAAAGAAAGCTGTGGCAGAGATAATTAATTTGCCACCAAAATACTTTCTTGTTTGTGAGCATAGAGTCATGATTAGAAAAGTCACATTGCTTTTAGTGTGCCCATGTTGCAGGTTTTGCCTCATTGAAGGAGAGTCTTTATGCCTCACTTTTGAGTTAAGATGTCAGAGATTCATTTACACTTTATATTCTGTCTTTTCTATCTCTTTTTATCAGGTACTGAGGACAACAAGACACTAGGCTCAAGTAAGCCTTGGGAAGAATGCTGAGACACTGCTTGAAGAACACGATCATCTTAGCCCTGGCTGTTACCTAACACATGCATGTCTGTACTGTGCTACACTACTAATATTTTAGGGATATGATTACCCAAATCAGTGTAACACCAATAAAGGATATAAAAATGAGTCACACAAAATGAATTCCTTTCATTTGGAAGCCTTCACTTTAACCAAATGATAAAGGGGACTTATTTTAAGTAAGTCATTCCAATATTTAATAACTATATTTCCTTAACTTGAGGTGTAGAATCTTCTTTCATTGTAAGGTTTTATTTCAAGTTTTTCATCATGATACATAGCAACAATGATCTTATATTAGTTGCTTGGTTTCTTCTTCTATGGAATTTCCATTATCTAGCTTCCTTGCAGGAGACTATAGAGCAAGGGTGAAATTTTGATGAGTTCAGTCTAATACTTTCATGTTCTCTAGTACAATGACTTGACTCATAACTTATCTCTAGACAGAAAGGGTAGGTGATTATAAGAAAACAGTGTCTTCCAAGCACAACAAAACTGATGCACATACAAATCCACAGAGACTGTGGCAGCATGTAGAGGGTCTGCACAGGTTTAAGTAAGCTGGGGTCCCAGCACTGAGAGCAGAAGTGGTAATAGGTTGTCATCCCTAGGCAAGATAGCTCCAATTGGCATCCTCTTACAAAGAAAAAGTTTTCTTCAATGGAGACTAACTGGGTATGTTCTTTTCCTAAATTTATAGGATCTAATGCAGAATCAACTTTTTCTTTACAAACACAAACATCTAATAAAAATGTTGATCTCTAATTATAGTCTATTGTCACCCCTAGTGTCTAATTGTTTATTATAGCATGTGAAAAATCCTAACAATAGTTCTGTGTGTGAGGAGTTCAGAGTGGAGGTGAGGTCCTTGCCGACTTTCAAATGCGCTGTAATCAGACTGCTCTTCCTCCCACCTGCAGGCTTCTGGATGCATGCATTGATTTATGCCAGCTCAATCTTCCAACTTTTCATCAAGATCTTCAATATTCGGTACCTTCATTATGAGCTATGGTTTTCTCTATCATTAGAGAAACACAGTTAACTAAGCTCTCGTCAAACAGCAGTGATTACTTTCAAGTTCCTGAGCTTGTTGCAGTAGGTTTTAGGACAAGGATAGATTTATTGCTTTTTAAATAGATTCTTAATCTGCAAATCAATAAAAATGCCTCCCTTCAGCAGTGGCACAGGGTGAATGACTCACCCTTGAAAGAAGAATGAACTAAAGCTGCCATTTTCCTCTTTAACACACTGAGATGAGAGTGCGCTTTTCTCTGCTTAGTTTACTGCCTAAAGTAAGGGAGTGCCCATGATTTCAGCCCATTTTCTCCATGGGACTGAACCTACCATGGCCGCTGTTTCAAAATCCACATTCTGTGTTATGTAGTGAGAAAAATGAGACCCAGTTATCTGCTAGCTGATCAAAAGTAAGACTGAAAGGTGAAAAACCTCACTGTGGACAATATGTCATAGCAAAGACACAAAGATTTTGAAAGGTTCTGAACTAGAAAGTTTTGGGATTCAAACTTTGGATAATTGACATAATGAAGACAATAAACTAAAAAAGAGTGAAATCACAGCTCATAGGCTTATTTTTCCATATTCCATCTCTTCATGCTCTAGTAAACATACAGTACATTGTAAACATTTCTTCCTGAACCACTTCAGAAATCTATTTGTAGAGAATAAACTATCTTGGCATGGAGCTCATGGGTGGAAGATATATCTAGAATGCACAAGGCCTTGGGTTTGATCCTAGTACTATACAGCCAATAGAACCCTTAGAGAAAATCCTTTAGTCTTTAGTTAGAAAATGTTTTCTTAAATTTTTCTAGGACCTGTGATGAATAAATTAGAGAAACCCAAGAACCATCTAACAATTTGCCCACATGCTTTAAGAGTTTTGGAAGATTTGTATTTAATGTGATGTCTCCATAGTATATTTTCTTTTCAAATAATTTAAATATAATAGAGGTTAAGGTTTGTACATTCTTTTAAAAAATATGTTGCCTGGCGGTGATGGAGCATGCCTTTCATCCCAGCACTGGGGAGGCAGAGTCTGGAGGATCTCTGTGAGTTCAAGGCCAGCCTGGTCTACAGAGTGAGATCCAGGACAGGCACCAAAACTACACAGAGAAAAAAAATCCAAAAAATATTATGTCAACACAAGTAGTACTTTCATTTGGGTTATACCATTAAGTATTAAAAGGAAATGTTTCAAACAACATTTTTGAAAAAAACAGTTGTGGAACAAAAGCAGTCTGTGAAAACTTGAGAAAATGCCTTCATCTTTTAAGAAAACATTCAAGTTGAGAGATAGTAAAAGAAACATTATCCAGTTTAAGTGAGTGTCAATGGTTTTCCATTGTAAAGTGTTTCATTTTGTTCTCCACTTCCTCTGCATATATATTCTACTAGGTTAGTTAATAGGACACTTGGTGCTGACCTGCTACTCTTTTTTCATGTGCCATCATCCACAGACACCAAGAAAAAAAGAGGAGGGAAATTTGGCACTGGGTTCTCATGTGAACCTGTATTTGGTAGTAGACCTCCCAGTGGGAATAAAGGATATTTTAAAGGCTCAATCTTTTTGTAAGAATCCTCATTCTAAGAGGGCATGAATTTGAAAGATTACAAAGAGAGTGGTATGTGGTAGTGTTTGGAGGGAAGAAGGAGAAGGGAGAAGTGATGTCCTTATATTTTAATCCCAAAATATAAAAAAGTTATTTAATAAAAAAGAATCGTTATTTAAAAATGTATCTTTCATCTACTAATTAAAATAAAAGAGAGAAGGGCATAAAACCAAATAAATATACCAATATTTGATCTGGCCTCTTAGCTTGTGGTCTTTTGACATTAATTCTTTATATTGGTCTCCTGAGAGACACCACTACCATCATGCTTCATGTAGTAAAGTCCTAACCTTACTGCACTAAATAAATATATTAGTTATCAATGTCCAACTTTAACTGGACCATAAACCATTCATGATTATATCGTGGCCATATTTCAATAAAATGGTGGAAAAGTAGATAGTTTACTCCTCATGACACAAACTTTAATGTTTTTGTTATACCATAAAGTATCAGTGGCTCACCAATTGGTTGATCTGATCCTATCAAGACAGCCACATTGTGATTTGATTGACCACTTATTCTGGTTGACCCAACAGGATGGCCAAACTGTTCAATCCTGAATTTTTTACTATATCCTAAGTCCCTCCAATCAACACCTCAGAAAGACATTTCCATGATGTTACATCTATTTAGCCCCAAGATTTCTACTTGATATTACAGTTATGTCAGTCATAGTTAGAGGAAAAATCAAAGCACTCCAGTTCCTCTTAAACTATTGATATTTTAATTTTATCAAGATTAATTGTCTTCAAATCCAGAAGTATTCTGAATAAAAACTTGTGTCTAAGCTACCTAAGCAGGCTTTTCCATTAGCAAGAAAGTGAGCATACTCTTTGTATCTTCAGTATTTGTCAGAAAACAACATGGGTCAACAAATGCTTAGAGAGCTGACGGCAGTGTTTAGAACACCAGTGAAAGAATTTAATGGTAATCCCCAAGAGTCCAATCTCAAGTTATGCACACTGACGTCACTGTAGGCAATATTTTCTTGAATAACTCTGATAATAAATGAGTGTGAAACTCAACCTGTGTTTTCTTGATTTTTTCTCGTGATTCTGACCATAGGTAGCCTATATACCAGTTTGGACATAAACTTAAAATCTTTCTTCCCAGACCCAGATTCATTAAAGGAAGCATTTTTTTTTCCTTTCAGAAAAAGCAGATACTAGTATCTGATGCTTTCATTTAATCCTTTTAAATTATTAAACCTTGAGCTCCAGAGACCCTCATTCTAGGAGCTCTACATCAACAGAGATACCTACTTTATCTCTTTCTATACATTTTTGTAATAGGAATACTAGCAGGCTCTATGTCATGTGCTAAATGAGAAGACTAAATGAGATAATTGACATAAGATGCTTATCATACAGAAAACACTAAATCAAGTTTACTATCTTTATGCTAATAGCTAATTAACATGATTTTGATTGAGGCACTTTATTGTCCTCATTTAAAACATATATTAATCCATTACCTAATATTTATTGGCAAGATACTGTGGTAACTATCATGGCCTTACAAGTATTTGCTATAAATAATTACCAAATCATTGTAAGTTCTGACTTCCTGAGGTCTGAATGGCTAAACAGTTATTCTAATCATTCAACACTCATTACCTGGAAAATGGCCATGCTTCAGAGTATGGTTAACAAATGCCAGGAAGCTCAAAGATGTGTCACACACTGCACAAGAAGAGTGCTCACACACCATTGAAATCTGTTGCATTCATATCAAAATTTGATAACACAATAAGTGACCACTTGTGAAGTATTTATGTTTATGCTCTATGAACATTTCTGAACTAAACTCACAATCATCCAACGGGAAGTATAGAATCATTACGACACATAAAATGAAAAGGGCCAGCGTTTGTTTAATAATGTCCTCAAGCTACATAGCAGAATGTGCAAGGTGATTTTAAT
Organism: Onychomys torridus; assembly: GCF_903995425.1. Classification (NCBI taxonomy): domain Eukaryota; kingdom Metazoa; phylum Chordata; class Mammalia; order Rodentia; family Cricetidae; genus Onychomys; species Onychomys torridus. The sequence continues at coordinate 94,671,979 of NC_050444.1, forward strand.
TTACACTTAGCCATGTCACCTTTTAAACAGTTGGTCTTACTTAAAGAGGACTATTTATGTTATCTCATATGGCAGCACAGGGCTAGTAGTAACATATGTGCATGTCAGTATTGTGATCATGTGACTTAAAAAGCTGTCCTGCTTTATTAAATTAACAAACCTGTATAATGCCAAATGAACATGCTAGGTCATTGGCAAAGAGCATATAAGCATCCAGCTGTTATATAAAGCCTTGAGGGTCTATGGCATCTGGTAATCTACAGTTACGTTTATGTAAAAATTTGAGTGTGTATCACTTATACTGGTATGTTAAAATGAGGTATTTAGAAAGTGTTGTGAACTCTCCAAAACCAGGGTCTTCATTTGGCTGATTCTGCAATAGTTTTTGAGTATAGTTACTTAGGTCAGTTAACTTTTAAAAATTTCTATTATATTCTATTTTCTGGCTAAAAAAAAATAATTTTGTCTGGAAAATCAAATACCAATACTGAATCAAAGAAATTACACCCAGTCACTCAAAATTTGTACTTATTCCCGAAACTCAACAATCAAAATTCTTTATTTAGATACTATGTCCAATCAGAATTTACCAATTTATCCTAGTACAGACTCCCTGCTTTTATCCTTAAAAACTCAGTACTACAAAAACATCTGCTGCTATTGCTGCTGCTGCTGCTGGTTGCTGTCTGCTTTTACCATACCCCCACACCCAGCCTGCTTGCCCCTCTGTGCTGAGAATTTGGTGTCTGAGTGTATTCTGTACCGACTCAGAGAGAGCTGTCTTTCCTTACAAGAAACATGGGCAGTCATAAAACATGTCATGTGGCTTTCTAATTCAAGATTAGAATTCGAGGTTACTATTAGGTCTCACCAGATAACACATGCATTAACTCTCTTTACCGCAGACTGTGTTCAATAAGCACATTGCACATGTTCTTCTCATTGAGTAAAAAAAAAAAAAAGCTGCTGGTTTTGATGGTCTCTTTTGCTATTACTAGGATCTATGAATTGTCCATTAAGTGGGTGATAATGCAGCATGAACAATTAAGAATGCAGAAATGAGTAAAAGTGCTGTCTTTGAAACTTCAGTTCTGGAAATTCTAGTTAAAGAAGCTGCTGATGGTGAAGGAAGGGGAGCTGTTGGAAACACAGAATCACCTGCCCTGATGTCTTCCTGAGGTGGGAGCTGAGGGTGCTCCCTTCAGGAGATTCAGGAGATCACTCTGCCATGGTGCCGCTGCAGCTCCCCCAATACCAGGCTCCTTAGGGTGGGCCTAGCTTAGCAGGGTTCCATGTGTGAAGAAATTAGTATATCCTGACATATCCTGGTTGTGCATCCTTAAATTTATATATCCTCAACATGAATTTCTGTTCTTCATTACAGATGTTTCAGTGAGGGGTGAGTTAGGAATCTCCTGATTTAGCACCTGTATTACAATATTAGAGGAACCATTATCAAAAGTTGCCCGCTTTTACTATTTTTCAGTAGAATGGGGGCAAGGCTTAAACACTCTCCTCTTTAGCTCCATCTCCCTAACCCCTTTTGTGTGTGTGTGTGTGTGTGTGTGTGTGTGTGTGTGTGTGTGTGTAAGTGTGCATCCTGTAGATTGACATCAGTTTACTGAACTGAAACTCACTGATTGAGCTACACTGGCTAGTTAGTTAACTTCTGGGATCTGCCTGTCTCTGCCCTCTCAGGGTGGAATTCCAAACACATGTGTTTTGCCTGACTTTTGCTGTGAACTCTGGGATCTGAACTCAGGTCCCTGTGAATGTGACATAAGCATTTAATCAATGGGGCCATCTCCCCAGGCTGAGAAAAACTCTGTTTTGTTATTTATTTTTCAGACTGTCTCTTATAATAGTGAACAGTGGCTTCTGGAAAATTCAGCCTTTCTTTTCCCAAAATCTCCCAAAATGGTTTAAGAAACATATGTCAGTCAGATTTAACAACCACAGGGGAATCCTTCTGACTTGGAATCACAGAGTTAAGGTTGGCAACTTTGTTGTAAGTTCCTGTCAAGAATGACAAAGTCACAACATCATCATCTCTGAGATAAAACAAGGCTCACTGTTTGATTAAAGTCTCCAGAGCTCACCTCACCTTTTCATATGCCTAAATTTATACAAAAGCTTGCCTTATAAAAACTAACAGAGCTGCATGTGTGCCACTTATTGTGAGATAACAGGAGACAGGAAATCATATTAGCCAGCAGATAATACAATGCCTGTTCAACATTTTTGATAACAATATTGAGTGCCTAAGAGAAAATGATACTCTTCTAATTATTGTTATTCAGGATTGCAGAAATGACTCAGTGGTTAATATCACTTCCAGACGACACAAGTTTGATTCCTCACATCCAGGTAGGGAGAACTCATAAGTGCTTATAACTCCAGCTACAGGGAATCTGATAACTACTGGTCTTTGCAAGCACCCACACCTGTGTGCACATACACACATGCACATACATACACATAAATGATAACAAAAGAAACTTTAAATTAAACAAATCACTGCTATTCTATAACTGAATTTACACAGGGAAGTAGGGATAATTTAAGGCCACCCTCCTTAGCCCAAACTCACAGCCTATTGCTGAGAGTAAAAACAAAATAGAACAAACAAATAACAGCAACAGAAACTCCCTTTCATCTTCTACTAGAGAGCAAGGAGACAGAAGTAGAACAACGTCATAATGATACTAATTAGATAGTTTCTAAAGTAACCTGGGTAATTGCCCAGAATTCCTTTATGATTTAAGGGCTCTCTCCTTGTGAGCAGTCAGCTACATCTTCTGAATGCATTTGATATTTTACACTTAGATGGCATTAGAACAAATGGGACATTCATAGAGGTTTTCTTGGCCCTTGGGATGTAGCTATGATATTGGCATCCAGTTACTTTTGTCACTTTTAGGCTATTTTTTTTTTTTCACTGAGAAAGTCCTTGGGTCTAGAACCATTTCTAGCTAACACTCCCTCTGTGTGTTACAGGACATAGGCTTTCCATTATTTCCTTCATCAAGGTTTAAAAAGAAAATCTGTATGCTAAGCATATCTTGCTGATAATTTAGCATGGTGGCTCTGTTAACGTCATAAAAGCCACAGTGAAGTGCCATGGGCACACTGCCACCTGCCACCCTTTTGTCTGTCTGCAAGGGCTCACCTACTGCTTTTGCCTCTTACACTTCTGGCCCCTTTTCTCTCTACTCTCCTCCTCTCTCCAGCAGCCTCTGACACCTAGAGTGCATGCTCAGACTTTATGAGAAGCAAGTTCTGTATTGATTCTGCCCAAATCATGCGTAAAATATATATCCCCCCATCATCAAATTGCCTGGAATACTATTTTCTCTTATGAAATAGGGTCTCCACTGTGGTCCAGGCTGGCAGTCTAAGTACCTCACCTTCCCTCCCAAATGCTGGCATTAGAGGGATGAGACACCACAACCAACTCAAACTTTTTCTTTTTTATTACAAAAAGCTGAATTTCTCAGATGGCAGCTGATATATATATATATATATATATATATTGGTAAAAAGGTATTCTTTCATTTGAATCAAGTATTGTAACCAGTAGTGATTTATAGACTTTCCATGTAATTGAAACTCTGACCTCACATCAAGGAACTTTAACATATGACTAGATTCAGAAGGAAACTATTCAATTAAAAAACTAATAATATTATTAAAAATATAGTCAGTACATATTTAATCTTTAATTGCATAAATATATGGGAAGGCCATTAATAACACATATTGACACACTTTTATTAAATTTTGACAAGGAATTAATTTTGCCATAGCATAATCAATGGCCTTAAAAGAATGAAACTCATATATGATATTGATTTGGAGACAGGAAAAGTCATTAAAATGTTGCTTAGAGGAACAAATGAAATTATAACATGAATATTGAAAAATATTAATTCATTTTTTTCTTGAAAGAAAAAGACATGGGCTGTTTCTAATAACATTGATTTATAGATTTTACATAGGAACTTTTTGGAGGACAGAAGAATGTTTTGATAATATTTGGTATCTTAGTGGCAATTAAAAGAAAGTCATGTCTGTATTAAGTGTTAAACAAGTGTTAGTGAGTCCAGGAAGTTAGGTCTTCCACGTGAATGGAGAAAAGCCCTATACAAACTGTGGAACAGCACTCTAGGAAAACAAAGACTGGAGCTGTCTGGATACAGTCACATCTGAGACATGCATGGGACAGACAGGAGAAACTGTTCCTGCTAAGGCACTCCATAGAGATTTTTCTGTTCTTTTACTGACATCCAACTTCCACACCTTTCTCCCTCTTCATCTTGCAGGTGTGTCTCAGCTCCATGTCTACCGCAGGTCTCATGTCTCCCGCCCTGCCCTTGTCCACCTTGCTCTCAACTGAACTTTGTGTCTTCTCATTAACAAATTCTTAAAAAGTACTATGATTTCCTGGTTCTTTGTTCCTTGTTAATTCATAAGTTTCTGTTATTTCTTGTTTAGAATTTAGTAAGTAGGTCACACACAGACTATGCATAAACTGCCCTCAGATAAAGCAGATATTTTGTCAAAAGGAAGATTTCTCTTGTAGCAGTTTTCTCAGGATAGGTAGAGGAACGTCTCAAGGAAATGTGCATTACTATGGATGGAACTTTCAACTGAGGCATCTTCACAGATCAGAAAGCAGAAAACATGCTCTCCCACACATTCATACCTCCACCAACCATGGCTAACTAGCACACTTACAGAATTCTCCTCCTGTGCTCCCTCCTACTTCTTTCCCACATCCTGTCAGTCACCAAATCTAATCATCCTTAGAAGGTGCAGTCACTGAACAGAAGCCCAGCACACACAACAGGGGCTGAGCGACACCCATAGCAATTAGTTTGTTTTGATATGCCCAGCATGGTAGCCACCTGGCCTGGGGAGACTGCTGGGGGAGTTTGGGAAATGAATGTGACCTTTATCTGTAGGTTGGAGCACACATTCTTCCTCCCTGCTATTCCTGTCAATGGAGGGGATAAAGGCTGTGTTAATTATGAGCATGTTCCCTGTCTGTGGAACACATGCAAACAAGGAAAACGAGTCTGAGGTGGGGAGATTCACTCAGAGCTCACATAGAGCAACATACTCAAGGCGATTCTATACTAAAGGGCACACTGGTAGGCAGGATATCTTGAAAATAAGTGTGTTTAGTCACCAATTTCTTCTTCTTTCTGTTGGATAGTGAAGGCCAGTTTGGCAGATGGGGAGGCTGCCAGAGAGTTACCAACTCCAGAAACCATAGGTAAACATGAACATTTGTTTGTTTCTCATCTTCACACGCTCAAGCAAATATGTTGACTTCTACTGTAAAGTGTGAGTCCTTTTTATCTAGTTGCTCTCAATATCTAGTAAATGATCACATAACAAACGTATTTATATGAAGATTTAAGACATATCTATTATCTCTAGGTAACAAGTATAGAAAATAAACACTGTAGAGGGAATAAAATAAGCCCTATTTGTGCTGGAAATGAAAACAAAGTAAGAAAATAACATGTAAGAAAAAAAAAATTTCTGTACTGAGCCTTGGAGTCTCCCTAGGATTAAGCTCAACATTCTCTCCAATGCTAAGGATAGAAACAACCAGCTGTTGAACTTTGAAGTAATTGGTTCACAGCTGTGCTTATACTGAGATGGAAATATGGAAATACATTTGTACAGAGGAAGAGTTTCTTTTTTTTTTCTTTTTGAGCTATAATGAGAGAGTTGTCAAATTAAACCCAAACTGCTGTAAGTTAAATAAATTACATGTGGAAATTCAGTTTCTGATACATTCACTGGGTGGATCCATTCGTGATGACTTCCAGAAAGAACTCCTGTGTTAATCATCAAAAGAACACTTATGTTATGTATGGCCTTATGTTTTTATCAAGGAAGCAAGTGACCTAAAATGATTTCTATGTATTTTTGTATCATAAAATATGTAAGAACAGACTCAATGCAACATAGTGCATTTCAAGCATTTATTCAATACCTGCTCTCTTAGAGAGGGATACAAAAGATGTTAAGACCACATTCCTGGCTTTAGATATATTTGAAATATACTTGGGAAGGCAAGATTAGCACATTTGAAAGAGGGTGACATAGAATACAGAGACAATCAGAAAGGATATCAGTGGGAGCTGAAATAATAAGAAAAGGCTTTGTAGGAGAGAGAGAATAAGGGTTTAAAATAGTAGGTGTGGAGTAACAGAAAATCAGAGGAAAGCATTTCAGAAGCATAAAGCCATGAAGCAGGAATATGAGATGAGAATTCAGGAGATGCATGATGAATTTATGAAGAGCGGTAGTGACCCCTCAGAAACCAAAGAATCCATGACCTTGTGCTTAAAGAGATTCACAGGGATAGTTTTAGTCCTATATGGGCTACTCAGGTACACACACAGACACACTCCCAGGGACTCTAAATGGTCATATGATAGGGGTCAAAATTTACTTCAGAATAAATAGCACTGGTCCAGACTAAGACTTGGAGCTTGATTTTTATCTATGACACTATTACACTATGTAATCTCCAATATGTTACTACTTAGATTCTTTACACTTAATAGACCAATATTTAATTATACATTCATGAGATCAAAATTACATTAGAGGAAAACACTAATTTGTAAGTGTGTTTGAAAAGTGATAGCTGTAATAAAAACAAACAAGCAATTCTTAAAATATCAATCTTTATATTTTAAAAGGACAATGTCCAGTTAATAAATATATGAAAACATAATGCTTAAGGCTAGGACTGAACTGCCTAGCCTTCTCACATTCTTAATTTTATTTGATAAGAACCTTTGTGTGGGGTGGGATTGTAACTTAGTCTAGATTCCTAACAATGCATGATGCCCAGACAGTGCTTAGAATTCCCCATGCTGGAAGTAATGACTAAGCTTATATTTCCTGTATATTGCAATTCAGACTTCCTAAAAAAATAGAAACACAATTTTCTTCAACAGGTAAGACATTGCTTCAACTCACTCCTATATGACAATTGAATAAATGAAGTTTAATACAAAATAGATATGACCCTGGTAACTACTCTTTGTGAACCCAAATGAAGTCAGAGTTCATCTAGATATCAGCCAAGAACCACAACACTATCAGTGAAGATAGTAGGAACTTATTTCAGGATGCTGTAAAGGTCTAAGGCAAGCAAGTAAGCAGAGCAAGCTATTATTTAGCCATAGCTTTATGAAGGTATTCTGCTGATTCCCTAGCTGATTTTTCTATTAGACTTTTTCTTTTTAGCCTCTGTGTACTTGGTTTGTAAAATGAATCTAATCATGGTGCCTTCCTCATGGCTACACACAAATGATAATATATGTATATCATTGAGCACCCAATCTGATACATCATCTAAGTACTCATCACAGCAGTATCTATCATCATCATCATCATCATCACCACCACCATCTCCTCAATCATGATGTCTTTCTTAGGATTGCAGGAAAAATAGAAATCATTCAAAGTAATTTTATGATAAATAAAGAGATTAACACTAAATGTGTATTAATTTGTCCATATAAACAAAAAAAGAAAAGAAAAAGTCTCGTGAAGACAGAGTAACCAGAAATGTGCCTCTCTGCTTAGGCTTAGCTAATGAGTAAAATGCATCTATTTCAAACACAGACTCTGTGAGTCTATGAGTGTTACATAGGTGCTTGCCCTGTAGTCAACTGTGTCTACTGAGTAACCTCCCCAAATGACCAAATTGTGTTACCTGAAAATTTGGCTTTTGGCAGATGTTCTGTAGCAACTCTGTAATTTTTAAGCCAAATAAGCAGTTTGAAAAGATTTAAAATGTCATTGTTTTTGCTGACTCAGTTTTCATTACAATTACCTGTAGAGACTTTTTATCCAGCTGTAACACATTGTGGTGATACATTGTGTACCCTAATAAAGCTTGCCTGAGGATCAGAAGACAGAGCCAGCCACTAGATTAGACATAGAGGTCAGGCAGTGGTGGCACATACTTTTAATCCCAGCACTTGAGATCTCATGCCTTTGCTTGGGAAGGACACAGGCCTTTAATCCCAGGAAGTAATTTGGCAGGGTGAGAAAAGGTATAGAAGGTGTGAGGAGACATGAACTAAGTGCTCTTTCTGGCTGAGGCTTTTCAGGTGAGGACTTCTCAGAGGCTTTCAGGATCAGTTGAAGAGTTGGCAAGGTGAGGTTGGATGTAGCTTGCTCTGATCTTCTGATCTTTCAGCTTTTACACCAATATCTGGCTCAGGGTTGTTTATTAATAAGACTGTTTAAGATTCAAACAGCATCCTCCTATAATTTTACTGTAGTGAAGGACTGACTATGAATATTAATGCTAGAAAATCAGACTTACAAAAAAACTAGGTAGAAGACAGTTTAGTTATCGATCAGTGATTGCATATATTGGCTTTATAGTGACAGAAATTGTTCCTTATAAAACATTTTTAGTGAAGAATTTACAATACATATAAATAAATCCATATTTTCACTTACTATTTATTAAGTTTCTCCCTATGTCTCCTGGATAAGGTCTACTCTACCATAGTCTACCAAACTTGGTGCTTGTTTTACACTAAACAATTGGCACAGAGGCCTCAGATATTTAACACAAATTCAACTACATTATTTTTGATCGTGTATTATACATAGAGATTACAAGGTCATTGTTTCTTTTTTTCTACCTTTTTAAAAGTGTGTGTGCACACTTGTGCGTGTGCGTGCGTGCGCGTGTGCATGCGTGCGTGTGTGTGTGTGTGTGTGTGTGTGTGTGTGTGTGTGTGCAAGCCTGCACATAAGCATATGCATATGGGTGTCAAAGACTGATGTTTGGTGCCTGACTTAGATCTTAGTGATTTGGCCTCCCCAGCACTGGAATTTCAGGCACATATAGCAGTTTTTATGTGGGCCCCCGTGGCTCTCAAATCCTTATACTTTGTTGGAATTAATTTACCAGCTAAGCCACTTCCTGAACTTTTTACTTTCTCATCCTTTCTTTCTTTCTGTTTTTTTTTTTTTGTGTGTGTGTGTGTGTGTGTGTGTGTGTGTGACTGTCATCAAGTGTAGAGGCCATAGCTAGGCATCAGAATATCTCTCTTGATCTTTTCTTCACCTTATGTTTTCAGAAAGTGTCTCTCATTTAACCTCTAGCCACTACTTCTTCTAGACTGGCTGGCCACTGAACCTTAGGGGTCCTCCTCTCTCGTCTTCATCCCCAGTATTTGCATAGACATTAGGGATCTAAACTCTGGTCCTCATATTTGTATAGGAAGCATTTTACAAATTAAACCATTTCTCCAGCTCCTCATCCTTATAATCCATATGGAGGAAGGAGATTAACTCTTATGTCTTTGACTTCTCTGTATACTATGTATGGCATGTAGCTGTGTTTACACAAGTGCAAATGCACACACATACAGGCAAATAAGTGTCATAAAAAGTTTTTAAATCCTTCATAAAAGGTAAATAAAAACAGAAATTCAAAAGAAAAATATTATACAAACCCATAATATTTAAAATAAAATTATTAATTTAACATTATGGTGTTGGCTTAGAATCCAATTTGAAATAATTTAAAGATCAAACCTGAGCTTCCAAAAGGCTGAATATTATATGTTTTCTTTTCTAAGTGAAATTAGGAACTAATAGGGAATATGAGTGAGTATATTGATTTCACACATGTGAGAAATAGCATCTCTTACAATTCCATGACTACAAGAGAAGCATACAATGTGACATCTGTAGTGTTTAGAAAAAATAACTTCTTCACAACAGCATTCCCAACATCAGAAACTATATGCACTCAGCGATACACACAGTTGAAACCCAAGGGACTGGCCTTGGCATTGTATGCTTCTTTAGAAAGAAGGGGAAGCCATGGGTGTACTCAGAAAAGAGGCTTACACAGGAGCAACAGGACAGTCTCATGACATTGCAACCCACAGTCTATTTAATGCCACAAGAAAAATTTCCAGTTGCAGCTGTGCCATGCTTGTCTTGCTTGATAGTTATATTCTTGCTTTAAATGAATAAAGTGCAGCTTTAATATATGTGTGTGTGTGTGTGTGTGTGTGTGTGTGTGAGAGAGAGAGAGAGAGAGAGAGAGAGAGAGAGAGAGAGAGAGAGAGAGAGAATTGGCTTAATCTGAATCTTTCCCTAAGTTGTGGGAAAGCTGTAAGGTGAAGGCTAAGAAAACCATACTTTCTGAGGTACATTCTGGGCTTTCCTCAAGAACAAATGACTCCTTGGGAGATGCATCTTCTCATGCTGGTTGTTCCATGTGAGGCATGCCTTTGCTTCCATCAAGGCAGAGATGATTTCAGGCTTTGTGTTTCTGTCCATAGTAGGCACTGCATCAAGATTGGTAAAGATAAAGTAAAACAGAACCTTGAGAGTTCTACAGTGATTAGAGGTCTTGCTTTTTCCTTCACTGGTGAATTTTCTATGCCAAACAAACACAAAAGCAAAATCAGGACCCACTCAGAATAGACTGTTTTCACCAAAACAGTATCCCATGTGCTAATAATACACAAGACTCAAAAATCTTCCCAAGGCAAGAAACTGCTCTGGAGACAACCCCATAAGAGCAGGCAAGGAAAGTTGATACTTGCCTGTCCATCAGTGTGCCTCAGCAGGATAGAGTAAGCTTTACACTGTTTGAGCTCAGGCTTGGGTGTCTAATTTCTTGCCGTGTCTGTCCAGCAGGCATAACTTGGAATTTTACAGGCACAGAAGAGTAGAACTCTATTCTCAGTATGTAGTACCTCTGACACTGGGTTCTAATCAATTGGTAGGAAGGTACTTATTTGCAACAGATATTAGGAAACTATTATTTCAACAGTCAGGCAATTGGCATATTAATGCCTAAACTGGTCAATGAAACTATTTAAAAAAAAAAAACAGCTTTACTTCCTTTGGAATTCTATTTTAGTTTTAGAAGATACATCACATTCACTAGGACCATTGACTAAAAACCATTGGCTAAAATCAAGTTTTCAAGCATTTTTTAATTTACCTGAACATGGTTATATTTAAAGCCACTTGTTTGTGTTAAATGTCAACTTGGCATAATCTGGAATCACCTAAAGACAGGCCTAATTGTACATCTGTGAGGGATACTGAGCTCCAGGACTGCCTGATAGGGATTATTTTGGCCCTGGCATGCTTGTAAGGGATTGTGTTGATTAATTTAACTGAGGGGGCAAGACACACACTAAAAGATCACAGAACCCTTTCCTCTGCTTGGGCTCTGGATAGAAGCCAGAAGATTGGAAGTAGCCATCGCTCTCTACTTTCTGTTTGTGAGTGTGATGTGGCCAGTTCTCTCAGACTTTTGCTGCCTGAACTTTGCTATTATGTCCTGGGACTGTGAACTGAAAGAGACTTTTTTTTTCTCCCTTGTTGCTTTCTTGGAGTATTTTATCACAGAAACAAGAAAAGAATCTAAGATGCTTTCTTATTAGGTTACCTGTTTTCAAAATTTCTAACTCTTATGTTTTTTCAATGATCAGGGGCAGGTGTCCTGTCATGTTGAAGATAATATGCCACATTGAAGAAAATAATGTTCTCTTCTATCAAGCTATAAATGGAAAATACACTTAATTTTCCCCATTGGCAATACTGTAGGCTTTGCTTTCCTGTGATCATGAACAACGTGACATCCTTTGCTGAAATAAATGGAAAGTTCTTGTTAATATTGTCAGCATGTAAAAATCTACATATCAGCAATAGAATATAAAGGAGTATATATGCAAATAAATGAAAAAATGTTCAGCATCATTTGGCAGTGGGGAATCGAAGATGGTAACTACAATGAGTTATTGCCACACACCAGTAAGATAATATTTAAGAAATCCCAGAAAAAAAAATGGAATTCTCATCCAACCATGCTGGAGAAAGGAGTGGAGTTATCTCTAAAAACAAAACACAGATCTAATTTGTGTCCCAGCTATAAAACTTTTGGGTATATCCAAAGGGAACAATACCAAAGAGATACCTGAGTATTCACATTTATGGTGGTCCTATCCATATTATCTAAGATATGAAACCAACCTATCTGTCAATCAAAAGAAGAATGGACAGTAAATATTTATACATGTATATAAGTATTGGTCATAAACAAGATTTACAACAAAATTTGTAGTAAAATGAACAGAAATAACAATCATTATATTAGGTAATAAAACTACATCTAGACCTAAAGGTGTTGCACGCCTTTAATCCTAGCACTCATAGCACTCAGGAGGCAGGTGGATCTCTGTGAATTCGAGGCCAACCTTGTCTACAGAGCTAGTTCTAGGACAGGCAAGGCTGTTACACAGAGACTCTCTGTCTAAAACAAACAAACAAACAAACAAACAAGCAAACAAAAAGCTAGACATGTAGAGGACCTCAAAAAAGCTGAATTAAACATAAAATGTAATTATCAGCTGATAGAAGCACACGTGTGTGTGTGTGTGTGTGTGTGTGTGTGTGTGTGTTTGTGTGTGTGTATGTGTGTGTTAAGTAGGTAGCAGATGGACAAAGGACATTAGGTTTGATCAATCATACTGTGCACAAATATTGGAATATTATAGGGTGTACTTGGCAATTTCACATTAATAAAAATAAATGATAATGTACTCTGATAATTTGTAATGAAACACTTTCTCCATTTAAAAGACCAGTGTTTTACAATATCTCAAACTACCTTAGCAAGAGTAGGAAAGTAGTCATTCTATAACCTGCCAGGAGTAAGTACTAAGTCTCCTCTGCAGGTGCATGGAAGGCAGAGTCCTTGCAATGCAGTCTCATCTATTCCTTATCTTTATACTATGCAGTTAATTATCCTTCATAATTTTATTTCAGAATAATTTTATGTTTTTGGTAAAAATAAATGTTCATAAGAATGTATTATTTTAAAGAACTACTTTGATCCTGAAAATAAATGATGTCTAGACTATTCAGAATGCTGATTAAGCCATTTGATTGGATAGACTAATTTTGATAGCAAACATATGGCATGTTTTCCAATATATGACAGTATTTAATAGATAAGCATTGAGCCAAAAGCTTCTAAACAGAGCCTCTCATCATTTATTCTGTTCTCATTGTTGTTTCGGTCTTCTGACCTAAGTTCTCCTTCTGCTCCTTTAATTCCTCCTCATGCTATTCATAACTTTTTTGAGACCATTGCCAAAGTTCTATGTACTAAACATAATAGTGATCAGTAATTATACACTACATGGCCATTTAAAAAAGCGTTTTGTAACTTATTTTGGAAATTCTATCAGTCAACAGAAAATTCTCTAGACTAGGTAGCTATATGAAAACTTATTTTAAGATGCAAGGAAGGTTGAGAAGTCATAAAAAATTGGGGGAAGAGAGACAAGGTAGAGAGAGATGAGTTAGTAACAGAGATAGGGAGAGACAAAGAGATTGTCCAATAGCAAAGATTAAACAAAGAAAATGGAGGTGATTTTTAATAAGTTCTTCTAGAAACCATTAAACATAATATATGGATGACTGACAGGAATAGAAGAAGGTCAAGGAGCAGTCCTCAGTCAGTTCACAGAAAGCTGCCCCTATTCCAGCCAGGAAATCATGGGCGGCACCAAGAAATTCACGCAAATGAGTCGATTAATTACAATAATACCAGGCAGATGAAGAAAAGAAACTAATTTCTGCTGTGGATATCACTCTGTATAAATAAAGTGCTGATTGGCCAGTAGCCAGGCAGGAAGGATAGGGTAGGAGGGACAAGGAAGAAGAGGAGGCTGGGAACAGGAAGGCTGGAGGAGACACTGCCAGCTGCCGCCATGAGAAACACCATGTAAAGACACTGGTAAGCCACAAGCCAAGTGGCAAAGTATAGACTAACAGAAATGGGTTAATTTAAGATAGAAGAAGTAGATAACAAGAAGCCTGCCACAGCCATACAGTTTATAAACAATATAAGTTTCTGTATGTTTACTTGGTTGGGTCTGAGTGACTGTGGGACTGGCGGGTAAGAGAGATTTGTCCTGACTGGGCCAGGCAGGAAAACTCTAACTACAAAGTTCTCTGAGTATTAAATGTTGCCTTTGAGGAAGGATATGTTATTTTGTGACTCTCCAAATTTTTAACCACTGATTGTACTTAGTTTGCATGGATTAAGTGTCACCGAGCCAGCATGCTGTCAGGAGCAGTCAGCCTGGAATAATTTACACAAAGCTTCTCAACCAAAGGCATCCATCCAAAGCAGCACTCAGGACTACTGGTGTCTTAGTCAGTGTCTTAGTTAGGGTGTCTAATGCTGTGATAAATACTATGCCCAAAGGCGATTATAGAGGAAAGGGTTTATTTTAGCTTATAGTTTACAGTGCATCATGGAGGAACTTCAGGGTGGGGACACAATGTAGCAACCTAGAGGTAGGAGCTAAATGCTAAAGTAGAAGTTACAGAGGAACACTATTTATTGGCTTGTTTTTTCATGCCTTGCTCAGGCTGCTATTTTATACAACTCAGGCCACCTGGCCAGAGGTGGTACCACCCTGAATGAGCTGGGCCCTCCCACATCAGTCATTAGGAAATGCTTCACAGACATGCTTATGGGCAATCTGATGGAAGCATTTTCTCCACTGAGGTTCCTCTTCCCAGATAACTGTACCTTGTCTCAAAAAACACCAACCAGAACAGTGGGTATGTAATCACATTGCAAATGAACACATATTATTGTATCTAATATCTGTTAGGACTAGAAAGTTATGAATGAAATAGAACTGACCTTATCAGGAAAGCTATTAAAGAGCTCATGGAAAAAAATTAGTTCCTTACTAATAAGAATTAAAGACAACTGAATAAACACAAATGTCTTGTAGAAACTCAAAGTAGAAAAAAATCAGTGGAAATAAATATTAAATGTTCTAATGAATAAATGATTGTTTTAAGCTTGTAGGTGGCTGGAAAAGAAATACAGTACATTTTTAAAATCTGCCTAATCAGGAGAGCAAATCACTAGTTACAAAAATGATGATATTAGGAACAGTGTTTGAGACTAAATAATTGCTACCTTCTAGCATTGTAGAGTCCACAAGCTGCATTCTACACAATACAAACTCAGCTGACATGTGCAGGCTCTTCTTAACAGAAAAGAATATACTTTAAAAGAAACGTTAAATATGCTTTGCCAAACTTTTCAAAGTAGGAAAGAATAAAATTGTTATAAGTGTAGGAATAAATACTAATAGGGGCTTTTGTCTGGCCCACTAGGCATACTAAGTTCCTTGCTGCTATTCAGTTGACCTCCACCTGTGACTTCAGCAGGCCTGAGACCAGGGCTGCTTTCTGTAGAAACCAGTTTCAGAAAATCTGGGTTCAGTTGCAGCTTGTAGTGAATACTCTGTGCTCACTAGGAGTCTTAGTGTTCCCGTTCCTTACCTGTAATCTATTACTCATACTCAGTGCCCAGTCGAGATTGGCACATGTCTCTTGACCCATGGAATGATACATCATGCTTTGGTCACTTGTGTTTGAGTACAACCTGACCTTGAACATTTTTTTCCCTTTTTAAAAATTTATTATATTTGTGTTTTATTTTACACATCAAGCATGGGTTCCCCTGTCCTCCCCCCTCCCGTCCCCACCCCCACCTTCCCTCCAGCCCTTCCCCTCCATTCCCATCTCATCCAGGGCCAAGAATCCCCTGGGGGTTCATTTAAACCTGGTGGATTCAGTACAGGCAGGTCCAAAAGTTTGGAGCATTGTAGATGATGATGGGAGAAAGGAACCCTCACCCACTGTTGGTTGAAGTGAAAATAATAGAGCCATTGTGGAAATCAGTGTGGAGATTTCTCAAAACATTAAAAACAGCACTACCCTGTGTTCCTGCTGTTTTAATCCTGGGCATCCACCCAGGGAACTCAATACCCTACCACAGAGCTATTTGCACTCCCATGTTTATTGCTGCTTTATTCACTACAGCAAAGAACTGACATCAGCCTTACTTGTCCATCAATAAATGAATGGATCGTGAAAAATTGGTATATATGAAATATAATACTATTCAGTTCTAAGGAATATTAAAGTTAAAAAACTGCAGAAAATGGATGAGTTTAGAATGTATAATATTAAGCAAGGTCTTACAATTTAAGATAGAAAAAAAAAGCATGTTCTTTTTCATATGTGGACTCGACTCCCAAAATATACATGTATATGTAAACAAATGTACATGTGGATATAGTATAGCATGAAGAAAACAGAAAAGGCAAAATATTAGGGTATGAGAAAGGACTGAATGCAGGAAGTGGTCATGAGGATAATTGTTTTTCTGGTTCTAATTCTGTTACCAAGGTTTTGGTTTGGGTGGCAGATAAATATATAAACTATATTTGAAAATAAAGGTATAAAATTTCATGTGAGGCTTCAAAGATTCTGTTCTGAATGACTAATCTAACTGTATAGACTCTTTTTTTGAGATGTATATACTTTGAGTCTGTATCAATTTTAGTTTCTGATGTTTTAATTCATTTGCAAAGTTTTCTTATAATAAAGTTGATCATACAGATTTGGAACTTGATTCCCAAGGTGATAACTTCTTAAACTGTTCCTTGTTTGTCCTCACATGAGACAAATGATAATAACTTGTAGAGAATGGCTGGATTGTCTAAGAGCAGCTGCAGGATTCTTAATCAAGACAGTTTTTCACTAGTATCGAGTCGTGAGGCCTCCTGGGTAGAATCCTTGAAATGAGGACAGGGTGTGAGAGGTCAGTAGTGACCAATGTTAGGATGTGTAACTAGGTTAGGGTGTATTTCCCTGGGTCTGTGGCTATCATGTGACATTTCCCTTCAAGAGGTGAGGATGTTGGACATAGAGCTGTGAACTGCTTGTGTTTTATGTTAAGATAGCGGCACAGGTTTAAGGTAAAGCAGTGAAGAACACAAGCTGGGGGGAAAGCGATACAAACAAATTTTACAGGGTAAGTTTAGGGCACATTTGGGTCTTCGGTTTTATTTTATCGTCATCATTATTGTTTTTGTTTGTGACATTCTCTTGGTGAAGTTGGAGCTTGCCTTTTGGCTAAACTGCCTATTCTGAAATCCACCCTCCCTGTATTCCACACTCTGCCCACAGTGTTGTGTTTTCAGGCATGCTCAGTGTTTGACACAGGCTATGCAGATCTAGGCTCAGGGCCACCTCTTATACAATCATGCACATTACTCACTGAGCCATCTCTCTATTTCTGTGATTTCTAATTTGGCAAACAGAAGAATAAAGCGATGGTGAGATGATAAGACAAAATATTTGTGTATGGGAAGAGAAAGACAGACTCATTTGTTGAAAAAGAAACATTGGGAAGTGGGGTGGACAGCAATCCCTGTGGAATGCCATTACTAGGAACAGTGATGTAATATTTGCTCCTTGGTGAGACGTTATTATCAGGATAATCAAGGGAGCTTCACAAATCACAAACCTCTAACTTCTCAAATGATGTTTGGGTGTACACAACTTAACAAATGAGGCAGCTACAATGTAACAGTCTGAAGTAGATAATGGATACAATCATTTCATTACAGATTTCAGTGTGTGTGAAAGTCAGAGTGCAGAGCCTAGGGGAATTACGCTGTGGTTGACAGGCTTGTCAGAGTCATCGGACCAGGTCCAAACCATTTTATGTAGTGGCAACCAAATCAGAGAAATGAGTTGAAAAACCATGAGTGCTAAAGTCAACGGCTGAAGAGCCTCTCCTCCATATGAGGACTCCAAGTCCACTCTGACAATGAAGGAATGGGAAGTAAATATGTCCTCTTTAAGAGAAGAGGTAAAATGAGAAGGGAGAATAATGATTCCTGCCACGTATTTAAATGGACACTATTTTTTGTATTAATCTCTCATGGCTAAACAGCAAGAAGGAAAAGGCAGGTGACATAATTTCCCAGGAGAATGTCTGACTTTCTTTTGGAAATTAAATTCCTTATTGTTCTTCTTATTATTGAACTTTTTTCTCTTAGATACTACAAATATTTCTGGATGCCAACTATATTGAAAATGCTCATCTCTCAATCGAGCTAAGATGTTAGTTATTACATTGGCAGCAGACATAAACAAATATGTAAAGAAAGGAAATGTCTATCTCTAATAAGCAGAATATATATATATATATATATATATATATATATATATATATATATATATATATATATATATATATACATACATACATACATGCATTTGGAAACTAGATAGTATGCTACATTAATTTTGTTCATGAGAAATATCTTTTCAAGAAATAGCTGCGCAAAGCAAAAAGCCAAAGCTATCATAAAAAACATATGTTGTTACTAGTAAGAGGACTTTGGAAGTAGATGGTTAATAGTTTATGAAGACTGATCCTGCCCTAGAGTTCAGCCACAGCCTACTAAGGACTGCAAGCAGCTATTGATTTTCTAGGCAGAGAAGTGGTTAAGGTGTAAACTGCCTTGACACATTTTGACTTTTGCAGCAGCAGGACTTAGAACTAACTGGAGGTCAAAGTGCTATGTCTGAAAGTCCATCAGAGGCATGATTCCTTGCTAATCATAGCTTACATGTAGAGATGTACTCTTTCTTAAAAGTTTGAGTATTTAATTTAGTAATTTGAGTTTTTAAATTATTATATAATGCATTTGCTTCGTCCTCTGCACAGGTCAGATTTTGCTGCAATGGATCTGAATTAAGCTGATTAGAACAGGCATGGGCCATGAAGCATGGTACAAAGGCTCACATCCAGATGGAGGCAATGCATTAGGAATGGGTCTTTGCTGGCTATTCTGACTTAAAGTTTATTTACTCACAAAACTATTTTTAAAAATTTCCTAATGCTGACATTATATATAGATTTTCTTAAAGTTTCTTCCCTGGAAGATAGACCATAATTATAAGCGTCCCCATATTATAATCAGTCCATATTGTTGTATTCACCATGAGGTTAGAACATAATGAACTTCTGAGACTTGTGGTCTATATACAAACCCTGACTTAGACATTTCTGTGTAACCTCAGGGTCAGTGGTATACTATGCTCCACAGGCTTCCTTATCATGAGGTAGACAATATTAAGACCAACCTCAGATGGCCAGTAGACAAATTGCATGAGTCAGTAAATATAAACTCACAAATACATAACACATCACAGACTCTTCTTTGTGGGGTCTCTGGAAATTGCCTCTGGAATATCTAGTAACTTCCTGACTCAGATCTGTTCCTATTTTCTTCATATGGAAGCTCTTTGTTGAAGTGAAATTCCAGGTGAAAGTACAACAAGCAAAGGCAATTGATTCTTAAACTGAAGAAAGTAGATTTGTTCCACATTCTGCAAGTTCCTTGTGTATGGAAACAGAATTTTCTGACTCTTCAAAATCTACCTCAGAAAGTTCCTTTGCTAAAATGCCACTTGGCCCACTTGGGTTCACAAGGCAATTAAAAGCCGACTGAACCTTTAGTCTCTGCCTGCACTTTGTGTGTTCCTCCTTCAGGCTCACCTCTTCAGGGAGGCATGTTGATTGCTAGAGGAGTATCTGTTTAGAAACCAACTGTAACTAACCTAATTTATTTCCTTTTAAAAAGGTGCAAAGATAACAATAACAGAGGCATCTCATTGTCACCTTTTTACAGTGATCTTGCACGTCACACAGGAGGCACATAATAGTCTCCAGTTATTTTTTGTTTTGTTTTGGTTTTGGTTTTTTGTTGTTGTTGTGTGGTTTTTTTTTTTTTTTTTTTTTTTTTTTTTTTTTTTTTTTGGCCTGAAATTGCAGTCATTTTGGATTCTAGGAAGAACAATTATCCATGATGGTGAGGCTTCACTCTGAGGCAGAGCTGACCATCTTATGGGAAGCATGTTGCTCTCTTCAACCAATGAAGACATCTTCCAGTCACCTCCTAGAACCAGAACTGAGACTTACTAGACTCAACTAGACTGACTGCACAATGTCCAGAGGTGCTCAACTATGCACACCTTTTGGTCTTTGCTCTGTTGCTTCTATTTAAGCATTAATCATGTCAATGCAGAAAGTTAAGTTTGGCATCATGGAGACCCTTTGTCTATTCTTTTTA
This sequence comes from Onychomys torridus, assembly GCF_903995425.1. Taxonomy (NCBI): domain Eukaryota; kingdom Metazoa; phylum Chordata; class Mammalia; order Rodentia; family Cricetidae; genus Onychomys; species Onychomys torridus. Next base: position 94,692,042 of record NC_050444.1, read on the forward strand.
AGTAAATGTATAAAGTGATTAAATTTGTCTTCTCTGCTTTTCAGCATCATGTATCTTTTCAACTGGTGTATTTGTTGGGTAACTGATCAACTTTTTGGAGGCATCAAGACCAAAGTTTTGGCCCTATAACTCTTAAAGTAAGAATATGGGGAAAAGACAATTTACTGGAAGGTGATCTTAAGCATAGCATGTCTTTCTTTCACTATCATCTTCTGAGGTATCTACAGGGGTCCAGGCAGTGTTCTATTAAGTCAATGTTCATATAGATTTGTTTTCCTGATTCTGGGGATTAAACCTCTGGCATTTTACAGTCTATCAGCCAACTACTGAGCTACATGCCCAATCTTGAAAGGGGAGTTTTCTAATAAAAGACTTTTATAGTTTTTCAAGAAAGAATACTATGCAGCCAACACAGTACAGTAAGTTAGCAATATGGAATGTCAAGATTCATGTCTCACTCCCAGTTCAATTTTGAGGAGAAATAGCTTTTATGAAAGCAACCAAAAATTAATTGAGAAGAATGTGTAAAATACTTTCTATAGCTGTTACCATAATCATTACAAAGCCCGACACCATTAAATAAGTCTATGATGTCATTATGAGTACTGATTAATTATTGAGGCCTATTTAGAAAAACTTGAGAAGATGGATTACTTTTTAAAGCTACACACAATATCACTGAAACAAAAATCAAAGGTAATATTCATGGAGTCATTTTCTATCTCTAGAAGAATACATCTGAGGTCCTTTGCAGTGTGTGGAGAAAAGGGGGTAAACTAAATGGAACTTCTAACTTCCTCACTAACTATTCATGTTACTCTAGTGTTCTTTAGAATGTCAGTACTGTGAGGAGCACCTATGGAGATTCACTTTCACTAATCTCAGATTTGAAGACACCCCACAAGTACTGAGAGAATGAAACCTTTATTCCATGAGAGTTACAGTTGTCATCAAGAGCTCCCCAAGTACCTGGAATGTGTTGTCCCACCAGACCAGCATCTGCAGCCTTTCCTGGATATGCTGTGAGAACAGCAAAGGTCACTTCACCTAAGTCTATGCTTGAGTTTCAGTATGCATGATAAAATACACTTTGTATATGAAAGCACAAAACAGGTCTGAATAATGAAGCTAGAGAGATGATTGAGTTTGTTCAGTCATTTACTCAATATTACCAATCAGTAGCACATTTGAAATGTGGGTTTTCTATCCATAGAACTGAAGCTGCCATTTCACTGAGAGCATGTCTGTATTCTGCTCCTCTTTTTGGAGGATCTTGGCTTCCTTAAAAAGTCATTTGGTAAGGTACTTGCTACATCTCTGGCTCTGAACGTTGTGACTAGAAAATAGTTTTGTACTTTAAAATAAATGTCTTGGCTTTTCTCCAACATTTATTTTCAATAAATGCTGAAGCATTTATCTTGCAGCAGGAGACCATTATCCAGTCACAATGCTCAATTCCTTTGACATTATCTCTTAAGTAAAACAGTAGCGTTAAAAAAAAAGGATGTGTTGATTGAAAGGCTTGGTGTGTGTGCTGGGTATGCGAACAAACACTGTGGGTGAAAATCACCCCTTTAATCATCGTAGAAAGTGGAAAAAGCACATGTTGTTTTTATTTTATTTTATTTTCAGCACACTGTGTTAATGGGGTTTGGGGACAAGGGTTAGGGTAAAGCAGTTTAGAAAATACAGATTCTAGCATTTTCCTCAGTGAATGGCATGTCCAGTCCCTTTTTCACAGGGGTTTTCTATGAAGAGCTTCACTGACTCTAGCTAAATTGTTCTCTATATGACCATCACTCTGTACCAGGACAGCCTATGTCCTGCTTCTCTTTGCCTAGTTATCAATGGATAGTTTGTTCTTCCTGAATTTTAGTGAGATCAGGGTAGGTGTCATGTTTAAAGTCACTGGTGTACAGGCTCATGATCAGACTTCCTGTCTTTATTGTGTCACTTTTGATAACTGTGGGGTGGGTTACCTGACAGTGACCCCAAGAATGGAGATCAGTCATGAAATAAACAGACCACTGCAGATGGAAACACATTTAAGAAAAGAAAAAAGAAAAAACAAAAAACAAAAACATTCAGATGCAGGTATGATCAGATGACTTTACTGTTTAAATATTTCAAGCACTTAATCCCTTGCTGTCTGTTCAGTATTTTCTGAAATCTTAGATATAAAATGGAAGGGAATATTCTACTGTAGACTAGCATCATACATCACAGGGACCTAAACTCTATCAGGCTGTTTGTTTCTTCTTGGGGAGGGCATGTCCCTTGGCATCCTCCATTTGGAACATAGATGATGAGCTTGAAGTAAACTGCTGTTTCCTAATGGGGGAACTTTGTGAAGCTAAATACAGTGAATTCAATCCTCTCTGGAGTAATCTCTATATTGGATTTTTTTTTCTTTTTTTTTTTTTATGGAAATCTTTTTCTGAGAACCATGCTTCACAGCTCTGTTCAAACTTATTTGCCTTCACAGAGATGCTTTTGCTGACCAGGGTAATGATTTTTCTCTTTCCTGATTTAGACTTCAAATTGTTTAGACCACATAAATAGTATGTGGCCCATGGAGACAGGTCATCATCTCTCAGACTTCAATGGATCTTCAGGACTTAGCAGAGGCCCTTGCACTTTGTAAGAAGCCATCTCAAGATCACAGAACACAAGGAGGTAGGACTCACTCTCACACAGGCACATGGAGATCTCAGTGACCCATCTCTTGATGATATCCATCTGGTTGATGTAACTGTTCTTTTGATGGTTCTTTTCAGATAAGCAGATCTTTAAAAAGATGAGGGAGCCCAAAGCAGTGCCAGAGCATTGGCAAGGTTGCTGTATGAACCAGAAACCCCATGTTCACCCTCATGAGGAGCATGTGGAGTACCTCCTTCTGATCTTAGCATTAGGCAAAATGTACTTCTCTTGAGCAAGTTACTTTTTGTCATAATAAAGAATAAATCTTAAGATTGAATTTTTTAAAGGTGTTTACACATTTGTCTAATTACAAAGCTCAGGAAAAAAAAGCAACCTTGAGTGGTCTAATTTTACAGGTGTAGAGGCCAACAATATGCATATCTGCATACCTATTTTATTTTGGGCCCTATGTTCATAAAAACATCTATGCACATGTTAGTAGCTAGACTCATTCTCAAGTCATGTTCATAGGGTTGTAAATAGCCCTTCACAGACTTATTGTTATGAAGACTGCCCACATTGTTAAATGACCTCCCTGGACTCTTGCCCTGAGTACGTTCTACGTTCTAAATTTGAAAATTGTTTATGTGGATGTACAGGGAAGCTTCATTAACATGCTAATTTTCTTTCTTTAGCATTTTCTGTTTTGGAACTGTTGGCTATATAGCCAGCGCTGATTTCAAAGTCTTGATCCCCTTGTCTAAGCCTTATGTCTTGAGATAGCAGAAAACATCACCATTCCAGGCTCCCTGTACCTTTTCCTGTGAGTAAACAACACCATAATAATATAACTTGTACATTGTAAGCTTTATAAAAGAATAAACATGGAAAAATAATTGTTGTAAAATGATGTTTTGTACCTCCTTATATGAAGACTTCTGAGTCATTTTCTTATCTCATGTTTGTAATCACAACTAGGTCACATGTGGAATGCTTTCAAAGTACTTTATTGCATTCTGGAATAAATATGTAGACAAAGGTGTCAAGGACTGATATTGAAAACATACACACACATACATATTATACACAGCTATTCACATACACATAAACACACATACACACACATCCCCACACATTCTCTCACATGTGCATACACTTATACACATATAGCAGCCATTCAGTTGCTGACTTCTCTTACAGGTACCCTTTCAAGGCTTTCACACATAGTAGGGACACAATAAAGGTGAATCCTTTATGTGAGGATGGGTGTTAAACCACTACAAAAGTAGGGCAAAAAACAACACATGTACAAGTGACATTTTATTTGTTGTTCCAGGGTGGGTCCAAGAGAATACTTCTTTGGAGACCATCTTTTAAAATGTTTCCAGTGAACTATATGTAACCTAAGGCAAATTTGTGATTAAAGTTTCCTGATACTGAAAAACATTCTAATTGGTTTTGTGTTTTTATGAAATTTTGTATTCTTTGGATGCTGGAGACCGTCAACACAAACTCTTCTGTGCTGTTGCCTTTACAAGGAACAGCTGGACAAATTTTGTTTGAAAATGTCTGTAGGTTTCTATCACGTTACAAGAAAAATAAAACCAACGTGGTATCACTTACCAATCATGTAGGTAAAAAATTCTTATAATCATGGCAGACAAATGATAATTATAAGTCATGTGAACCTTTACATTAGACTATATCAGAGTTCACAGAACAATCCTTGTTTTCTCAGTATTTGTAACTAAATTCTTCAAGAGGAATGTGGCATTAGGATGGTAAGGGAAAGGTGAGAGAGAGTAAGTCATGCACACACAGACCCTGAGGGGATTTCCTCATTAGCTGTCTGATTGTGATTTGAGTGTTCATCTAACTTCTTCATACTAAATATATCATAACTTTTACCTACACAAAAGTGGACACATCTTTCCTTGGCTTGGTGATATCTTCTTTCTTCCTCTGAATTCTCACGTCCAGTTATGAAATCTGAATAATTCTTAACAGTGTTAATGCTAGAAGAGATTGTGTGGGTGCCCTCTGGTGGCCAAAGATATTGTTAACCCCTCAACAGAAAAGTCCAGGTTTGATGAACCCTTTCCAGGATGGAAAAACTTAATTTTTTCCCCTAAATTTCATATTGGTGTGTTTATAATACACTAATTTAATTGACAGCAGGAAAACTGAAAAATAATGTAATAGCTGCTATCAAACTCCTATTTTTCACATTAGGAAGTCAGTATTTAAGTTGCATGAAAAATATATTTTGACTGGATGAATTGACTGTGGGTGAACTAAGAAGTAAGATGATCAAAAGTTTGCTGCCAGCCTGGGTTCCATGGTGAAACAAAACACAAGCAGAGGACAAACAAACAGCTGTTGCAATTCCATGTGCACGTGGTTTAGAGCCATGGTCGTTGACTCAGCTATAGGCTGTGGACTTTCTAAGCTAAGCAGATTTCATTTTATGCAACAGGCATGACTGGATTCAGGGCTTTGCTTGGGGGAAGTAGCACAACTAAGGGGAAAATCTAGGCACTAGGATGAGAGCGGATCTGGATAAACAGGGTTACTAATCTTTGTCAGTTTCTTTTATCTATTCCCTTTACATATGGTTTTCACCTGTGTTCTAGAGTGCAAATTCTAACTGGTCTTAATAATAAAAACCTAGAGTCGGATATCAGGGTAAAAGCTGAAAGACTAGAGAAGCAGAGCAGCCAGCCACTAGAAAGATTACTTACTTCTAGGAATCCTCAGACAGAAAGGGCCAAGCTCCCGTCTCTACCCTGCTTCATCACTTCCTTTCTCCTCTCAGCCATATCACTTTTTATTTCCTCCTCCCAAGTGCTGGGATTAAAGAGGTGTGCCACCACTGTCTGGCCTCTAGTGGCTAGCTCCACACTCTGATCTCTAGACAAGCTTTTATTTGTTAGAGCACAAACAAAATATCACCACAATGGTCACTTTAGCCATGTTTCTTTTCTTTTTTAATTCAACTATTTATTTTACATCCCAGTCACAGTCTCCTCCCCATCCTACCCTCCCAGTCCTTCTTCCCCATTACCCCTCTTCCACCCTCCCAAACCCCCTCCCCTTCTGTTTAAACCCAGGAAAGGGCACATGTCCTGCAAGTACCAATAGAACACGGCACATCAAGATGCAGTAAGACTAAGCACCTCCCCACGTGTTAAGGCTGGGCAAAACGAACCAATATGAGGAGTAGGGTCCCAAAAGCCAGGAAAAGAGTCAGAGACTGCCCCTCTTCCTTCTGTTAGGAGTCCCATAAGAGGGCCAAGCTACACAACTCTAATATATACGCAGGGTGCCAAGGTCAGACTCAGGCAGGCTCCCTGGTTGTCTGTTCAGTCTCTGTGAGACCCTGTGAGCTCAAAGTCAGTTGATCATGTGAGTCTTCCTGTGCTTTTGTTAGTCATATCTCTTCTCTTTATTATTGTTGTTGCTACTGCTTCAAAAAGCATTTATAGATTAAGATATGGTTTGTGACTTAAATGAGAACAAGAAATTAAAAATAAACCAAAACAAGGGCCACCAAGATGGCTGAGCCAGGAAAGGTGCTTGCTGCCAGGTATAATAACCCCAGTTTGATTCTGAAAGGCACACACTAGAGAAAGACAACCAACTCCAACAAGGAATTATCCACAGGAGTACTGTGCTAATCCCATAAATAAAGCAACTTTAAAATCAAAACAAAACAAGAACTGCATTGGGTTTCTGTTACCACATAATAACATCTTACAAAGTTAGCACCTGAAAACAGCATCTTTTATTAAGTTCACAGTATTGCAAGATATAGTCCAGGCCTTGCTCTACTCTTTGGAAATCACAAGCATGAAAGCAAGGTCTTGACTGGGGTCAGATCATACTGTATGATCTGAAAAAGCTTGTTTCCACACTCAGGTACTAGTCGAATTCCATTTCTATGCTAGAACTAAGGGCTTTCATGTCTGACCTTTAGATAAACAAAGCTCCCAGTCAATGAGTGCTCAAATAAACTGGAATATATATATATATATATAATATATATGGGCAAGAATAATTACAAACTCTAATAAGTTCCTACAAATGGAATATATGTTAGAGTTGATCAAGGCCATATATATATATATATATATATATATATATATATATCTACATATATATATATATATATATATATATATATATATATATATATATATATATATATATGTAGATATGTATGTATATGTGTGTGTGTGTGTACACACATATACATAATTGTATACACATGTATACTATGCATTAATAATTTGTATATATGTGTTATATGTATGGATATACTCACACACATATATATATATATGAGATTAGGATAGGACTAATAATAGATTGTGTGCATATTAATATATGTAATTAAGAGTGGCTTTAAAGAACTACTTTCGGGTACAGGTTGAAGTGGTTGAGCATATGGAGTTACTATTGTCTGAGATAGACTAAGCAAAACAATTTAGACAGTCATTTTTGGATATGTTGCTTATGATACATGTGTAAGTCATATAGCCAGCTAGACATGTAATTATTAATTCTAAGACAAAGAAGTAATATGGAGATATACCTTTGGAAATCACTGGCATAGAAGCTATCCCCGACCAAAGGACAAGATAAGAACACAAAACAGAGGCAAAGTTAAAACCAGTGACTGAGACAGGAGCATTTCAGCACAAGACATCAGAAGTATGATGAAAAATGAGTGGGTAAGATGCTGAAAGAGAAGCAAGAATGCATGATATCACAGACTCCATGAGAAAAAATGGATCAAGGAGAAAGGGGTGATCAACCGCATCACATGCCACAACTAAGATGAAATAAAATGGCCCTGAGATGCATCATTAGCTTGTGCAGTTTCAGCACATTGGTGACATGAATGAGGCAAGTGCTAGTTGAATGATAGGAGTAAAGGTCTGCACAGAGAATCTGTAAGACAGAACATGAGAGGAACCACAGAAAACTAGTACAAATCATGTCATGCATTTGCTGTAAAGAAGAGCCAAGGAAGGGGGGTGGTGTGACTGGCAGAAAAGAGTCAGCAATGGGAAATTATGTTCTTTTTAATATTAGAGAAATAAAGCCATGTACGAATGGTTAGCCAAATAGTCTAGAGACAAGATGAAAAGATGTTGAAGAGACAGAATTGCTAGAAAGATACCTTTGACATGGCAGTTGAAGGGCACTGAGGAAGAACACTTGTTAGGTAAAATTACTACATGTCTTTCATGCCTACAAAAATTGGACCACAACTTAAACAAATCAAGTGAAACACAAAATCACTTTTCAGATTGTCATATCATTCTCATTATGAAAGTGCCACTCATTGCCCACAGAGTTTACTTAACTTCAATATGCCATTTTCTCTGTTTTAAGCATGTTTAAATGTGGCAAGTCTTGGACAGAATGAAGAATGTGTGAATATATACAACATCTAATTGTGTTAGTCTTTTGTGGTGTGCACTGGTTACTGAAGACCCTTGTAACTGGTCAAAGTACTAAGAATATGCTATTGTTGGATGCTCATTACTATATGGGGCATCAATAAAATCTCTTACAAGGTTCCCAGAATATATTGGCAGAGGAAACAGAATGAATGCAGGAGCTGGAAGAAAGGGTAGGCCTCATGTAATGCTTTCTTCTGACCATAACAGCAGTAGCTGATTACTTACATAAGATTTGAACTTGTTAACATCCCATCACAGATGGAAGAGCAGCACATGAAGCTGATTCTTCCCTTAGGAGCTATTAGTTAGGGAAGATGGCATGCCTCTGTAAATAATATCTCTCCTCTGCTTCTGAAATCAACCTTGACTAAAATCATCAGATCACACACACACAAAATTCGTATGGAAGAAAAGTGGGGACTAGCTAGGAAGAGGATGGGGACAGTAGGAGTGCAAGTGTGTCAAAGTGGGTAATTGCATTTAAAATACTTTATATACATGTGTGAAAATGTCATAATGAAATCTATAATTATGTATAATTAACATATGGCAATTTTACAAAAAAAAAAATACATATCACTGAGATAGTTTGAGTCAGAAGATCCTGGTTTGGGATCCATGTAATACTGATGAGCATTTCAGTTTTCCCTGAAGGCCTATTGTCATATAATCAAGTGCATTTTGCTGGATCATCTCCAAATTCCATTACAATAAATAATAATGAATGCAAGAGAGAGAGAGAGAGAGAGAGAGAGAGAGAGAGAGAGAGAGAGAGAGAACCTCTAATTTGTTTCTACAAGATGAGACACAAATTTGGTGTCTTGTCATCCATAAAAAAAGATGGTTAATAAAAAATGCAAAGGGAAGAAGTGTCTGAAATACATCAATGAAGCCAGATAACTGGATCTCAGAGGAAGCAGTATACCTCTGCTTGCTTTCAATCACATTTACTAACTCATCTGTAGATTTCCATGCTTTATATATATATATATATATAAAATGTGTTTTAATTTTAAACATCAGCCATGGGTTTCCCTGTCCTCCCCCTTCCCGCACCCACCCCTACATTCCCCCCAGGCCCTCCCCTACATTCCCATATACTCCAGGACCAAGACACCCCTGGGGACTCATTTAAACCTGGTGGATTCAGTACAGGCAGGTCCAGTCCTCTCCTTCCAGGCTGAACATGTGTCCCTGTGTAATCCCAAAGTTCCAAACAGCCAGATCATGCACCGAGGACAGGTCCCGGTCCCACAGCCTGGGCGCCTCCCAAACAGATCAAGCTATTCAATTGTCTCACTTATCCAGAGGGCCTGATCCAGCTGGGGGCTCCACAGCCTTAGGTTCATAATTCATGTGCTTCCATTCGACTGGCTATTTGTCCCTGTGCTTTATGCAATCTTGGATTCAACAATTCACGCTCTTGCAGACCCTGCACTTTCTCGACAGTTGGATACCTGGAGCTCCATCTGGGGCCTGGCTGAGGATCTCTGCATCCACTTCCATCAGTTATTGGATGAGAGTTCCAGCATGACAGTTAGGGTGTTTAGTCATCTGATAACCAGACTAGGTCAGATCAGGCTTTCTCTCGACCATTGCCAGCAGACTACAGTGGATATATCATTGTGGATTTCTGGGGACCTCTCCAGCACTCTGCCTATTCCTGTTCTCATGTGGTCTTCATTTATCATGGTCTGTTATTCCTCGTTCTCCCTTTCTGTTCTTGATCCAGCTGGGATTGCCTGCTCCCCTAAGCTTTCTTTCCCTCAAATCTTGCCCTTCTTTACTCCCACTGTCGTCTGGGTTGTTCATGTAGATCTCATCCATTTCTCTGTCATTGGGTGATCCTTGGGTCTTTCCTAGAGTCCCGTCTTCTAGGTAGCGTCCCTGGGTTGTGTAGCAGTCTAGTCATCTTTGTTTTACATCTAGTATCCTCCTATGAGTGAGTACATACCATGTTTGTCCTTCTGAGTCTGGGTTACCTCACTCAGGATACCACCTTACACCTGTCAGAGTGGCTAAGGTCAAAAACACAGAAGACAGCTTATGCTGGAGAGGATGTGGAGCAAGGGGAACTCCCCTCCACTGCTGGTGGGAATGCAAGCTTGTACAGCCACTTTGGAAATCAATATGGTGCTTCCTTAGAAAACTGGGAATGCATCTCCCCCAAGACCCAGCTGTGGCACTCTTGGGCATATACCCAAGGAATGCTCAATCATACCATGAGGGCATTTGCTCAGCTATGTTCATATCAGCATTGTTTGTAATAGCCAGAACCTGGGAACAACCTAGATTCCCTTCAACTGAAGAATGGATAAAGAAAATATGGTACATATACACAATGGAGTACTATTCAGCAGAGAAAAAAAATGACATCATGAGGTTTGCAGGCAAATGGACGGATCTAGATTTCCATTCTAAATTCCTTTCTGATTACATGTGAAAGGGCTTTGGAATTTAGAAAGTCCCTTGGTTTAGATTTCTCTGTGCATGCCTTATTTAGAGCCCACCAGATCTGCTCCATAAATACTATGAACATACAGCTGCACATAGCGTGGCCTGCTTCATTTGGTGGGTCAGTGATTATCCACTATTTTTCTCCCATTAGATAGAAGTTCTTGTATCTCTTGGTGCAATGTTGAATTTATAAGTGATACAGTTTGTTTCATTTTTCTAATTTTTTCTACTAAAGGTTTGTAGTCTTTCTGTGACAACAGAGAGCAAGTGTCCATGGTATCATTAGGCCTATCATAAGAAAAGCTTCAGGGCTTTTGTGAGTTCTTCAAATGGCTTTAGTTAATATGCCGAGAAACCATATATAAATCCTTTTGTCACTTCCGAAAGACCTGAAATGTGGCCAATGACCTTAAAAGACAATGTGAGAATCATACAACAGATTAAGTTACAAGTGAAGGAGAGGACAGGGCAGAGTCACGGCAGGCACAAGTAATACTGCCAGACACTGCAGTGTCACAGTGAAATGAAGCTTGCTTCTTAGTGTTTTAAAATGAAAAGAAGAAAACCCACTATCACTCAGGTGGGCATTAGTGAACTTTGTTTTATTGTCCTTATCCTTCTTTCTTGTTTTTTTTTTTTTTTTCTACACTAACTTTTTTTTAATTGAAGAAGAGTTTTATACAATATTTCCTGACCACACGTTTCCGGTCTTCCAACTCTTGCTAGATCCTTCCCATCCTATGCATCCAATTTTCTCTCTCATTTTAACAATAAAAAAAAAAAAATCAAAGAAGAAAGTCTCTCGGTGTCTGTCTCTTCCCCACCCCACCTTACCCTTCTCTCTCTCACACACAAACACATATCAAAAGAAAAAAAAAAACCTGAAAAAAACACAAAATTGGAAACCAAAACAAAATAAACAAGTAAAAGACCAATAGGACAACCCTGTATTAAACAACTGGCATTGTACACACATTAAAAGGCATTAAATGGGTAAATTTGATAGACATGTCTTTCCTGCACTTTGGGGGCAATATTTGATCCCCATAACTGTTTCTGGGTCCTGTTTTCTGTTAGCTCTATTCTCAGACCCTTTGAAATGTGTACCTTACTAACAAAGAAGCTGTTTCTTTGGAGTCCACCTCAACTGATTTCTTCTCCACACAAATTATGCAGAGAAAATTCTAACTTTCTAGAGAGATTTTTAGAAACAAATAATTAAAACCAGTTCCTGAGTACATCGCCTGGAAAAAAAATCTGTTGTCTCAAGTGTTTTCATGTGCTCTGCCACTACTCTTTTCATTTTTGGTCATTGGGATTTAAAATACTGTGGTAGATAATATTTTCCTCCACTTATTTGTAAACCATTTATATCCTGTCTCTTCTCATTTTAAGAATAAAGAAGGAAAGAGATCTTAGGGGAGCGGGAGATCCCAGCTGGATCAAGAACAGAGAGGGAGAACAAGGAATAGCAGACCTAAATGAAGAACACATGAGAATAGAAAGAAGCAAAGTACTAGAGAGATCCCCAGAAATCCACAAAGATACATCCACTGTAGATTACTGTCAATGGTCAAGAGAAAGCCCGAACTGACCTAGTCTGTTGATCAATTGCCAAACACCCTAACTGGAGTGCTAGAACTCTCATCCAATAACTGATGGAAGTAGATGCAGAGATCCTTAGCCAGGCCCCAGGTGGAGCTCCAGGAATCCAAATGTCCAGAAAGAAGAGGGATTTTATGAGTGAGAATTGTTGAGACCAAGATTGGAAAAAGCACAGGGACAAATAGCCAAACTAATGAAAACACATGAATTATGAACCAAAAGCTGTGGAGCCCCCAACTGGATCAGGCCCTCTGGATAAATGAGACAGTTTAATAGTTGAACTGTTTGGGAGGCACCCAGGTAGTGGGACCCAGACCTATTCTGAATGCATGAGCTGGCTGTTTGGAACCTGTGGCTTATGTGGGGACACTTTGCTCAGCCTGGAAGGAGGGGACTGTACCTGCCTGAACTGAATCTACCAGGTTGATCTGAATCCCCAGGGGAGTCTTTGCCCTGGAGGAGATGGGAATGGGGAGTGGGCTGGAAGGAAGGTGGGGGCGGGAGTGGGAGGGGGGAGGACAGGGAATCCTATGGCTGATATGTAAAATTAAATTAAATTATTAAAAAATACCTTTAAACAGCAAAAAATAATAATATAGGTGGAAATAGTCTTTTAGTTTGTTTTTTTTAATTATTTTGTATTAAGAAAAAAATTTATTCATGTTACATAGCAATCACAGATCCCCCTCTTCCCTCCTTGTACCCCTCCAGCCTTCCCAACCCAACCCAACCCAACCTCCATTTCCTGCTACAAGAATGAAAGCCCTCCCATGGGGAGTCAGCAGAGTCTGGTACATTCAGTAGAGGCAGGTCTTAATAACGGAATATACTCATCACTTTCCCAGGTACTCACATGAATTGGTTTTAAGCAATATATTTTATTTTTGGTATTCAAATATAATTGGGTAGTATAATTAGATGATAATAGAGAATTTAGATGTACTGATATTTGTAGTTCTATATTTACACTTGAAATGATTATTTATTTTATGCATATAAGTATTTTACCTGCTTGCATGTCTATGCATCATGTGCATGTCTGATGCCAGTGGAGAGCAGAAAAGGATATCAGATCCCCTGGAACTGTACTTTCAGATGGTTGTGTACCACTATGTGGGTGTTGAGAACTGAATCCAGTTCTACTGGACGGGAGGCCAGTGTTCTTAAATTCTGAGCCATCTCTCTAGTTCCTCTACAACTTTTCAATAATCTAAACACATTAGCTTCAGTTCAAACAAGGTGAATTTAGGAAACTGTCTTGACATCCCAATGAGCTCAGAATTGAAATGAATGCCAACTCTTTGCTTTTAAAAAGAACCCTCCCAGTTCTCCTTGGGCTTCTGAAAACAGTACCATGGAACACACTGATTGTCACAAAACGATTGGTTGAGTTTGCAGAAACCCCATTTGTCCATAGGCTTAGTCATTCTCAACCCAAGAGTCCTGGCAGATGTCAGAGGGCCTAAGACAATAACAGGTAGATATAGAGAAAAGCTAGTGCCTGCATCTGACTCAGACTTTGTGATTAATCCAATGCCATTGTTTTAAGCACCAATCATTAACACCAGTAAACTACTCATTCATTAATTGCATCTCTGTGCAGGGAACCTAAGGTAAGCACAAAACAAAACAAAATTCCCTAGTTCCTAGAAGCTCACAATCTAAGGTGACTGCTTCCAATCTTATTGCTGCATTTCTATTAACCCACAAGCTCTGTGGACAGAACACTTAAAAAGCTCCATGGTAGGAAACATGTGTCCTTCAGGTTTTGCATTTCTTATTAATGTTCTGGAAATGATGAAGTAGAATTGCCAAGGATCCCACTGCAGACATGCATTATCTCAAACCATGAATATTGGTTGTCATCTGGGAGTCAACAGATGTTGACCTTAGGGTGGCAACTTTTCCTTCATTGCATGAACCTAATCAACATTGTATCCTCAAGTTTTCAATAAAACACACCATCCAATTAGAAAATAAGCTTTTAAGAAGTGAGGTCTAGGGTTAAAATCTCATTTAAACTGCATTAGTTTAAATGTGGCTTTGGGCTGTTTATATTAGCTGAAGCTATTTATGATTTCTCTAAAGGAGAAGAAAGGACACTTTGGAGACTACAGATAAATTGATTTAATGGCATGCATGGCTTCACATTCAATTTCTATAAAAATAGCTTTTGATGGGAGGTTGTGAAGATTTTTGACAAAGATCTCTGTTCAACTCACTCCTGACTCTGTAGTGACACTGTTTGCAAACACACAGCTGAAGTAGCGTCCAGAAGCATTGCTAGCATGCAGCAATTATTGATGCCCAAATTAAGCTGAATTCAGAACCCTCTAAACCTCATCATTATTCACGTGTAAGTGTGGTTTCAATTCCTGGCCCCATTCTACTCTTTAGGGAACTATATATACAGCTTAGTTTTAAGCTAATTTGCTTCAGATGGCTTTTCTAATCAGAGTGTATTTGATGTTGATTGGATGCCAGTATTGGCATTGGACCCAGTTGGAATTTTAGGGTTCTATGCTTTTGTTTACTCAGCAGGTGTACTCAGTGCCTATCAGGGAGAGGTAGTGTGTTGGGTTCCTTTGAGGTCAGGAAGTGACAATCAAGGTTTCTTCCTATCTCTATACCTTATAAACTGTATTGCACAGAATGTTTCGACATCTCATTTGGAGTAGTGATGTTTCACACATCTTCTCAGGTAGACTCTTCTGACAGAGTTTCAACAATCTGTTGTCATTTGCTACACTAAGTAAAAATTCTCTGATTTCACTCTAGCAGTCATATGTCTAACAAAAGTAATAATTTTCAAATACAATATTTATAGTCAGTTCACAGCATTTAGATTTTAACTCTTTTCTTAATGGAAACAAGTCTAAGCATCTGACAGTTTGATGTTTCTCATTCTGGATATTGGCTACCTGCAGAAAACCATTTCCTGTAGACTGACAGTTGTGTGATAGAGAGGGAAACAGATGATTGGCAAAGCCATACTGGAGAACTGAAAATAGGGCAGCTTTACTCAGTTAAATAAAAAAATATAATGAAGTGGGGAGATTGTATTTTTTCAATTAGCTTGAATCTGCAAGTTAGAATCTATTCATATTATTTTCTGAAAACAACTGTTTGAAGTGACTTAGTGATTTCACTAGACCAAGTGTGTGACTGCGTCAGTGAGTATGTAGATTTGAGTTCATTGATGTCATCCCTGAAGAGACCAATTGAGAAAACGTTTGGGAGATAGACTGTTAATGTAAAATAACTGACAACAGCCATTTGGTGACATTATGAAATGATGTTAAGTATAAATTAATAAAGGTGTAATGTAACCACCAGAAAGAAAACAAGGAGAGGTAGGAGAATAATAAAAACAGTGCCTCAAAGTATGATGAAGGCTCTGTAGCTCAGGAAGCTTTGTTCCTTCATGAAGCATATATAGATAAGAGAAGGTGACCAAGACTGTTATGTGAGGAAGCATTTGATAAGGCAACATCATTACGATTTTTCAATTGTTTCTCTGGTAAAGTAAGTGGTCATCTTACAAACTGCCTGACATCTAAAAAATGATGGACACAAGAGAATTGCTGTGCAGAATAGACATAACAGGGTTAATAATATTCTGATACATGGTTCAATTCCTATATCTATGAAGTCTTCAATTTATTCTGTATATGAAGCACAGGTATTTTTTAATATCACATTTATCCATGGTCTGTTTAAGTGCCCTTCAATCTTTATGTCTTTAGAAGGACAAGTAATTTGAGAGTTACCATGGGTTGAATGCTTAAAACAAAATCATAATCAAAAATGAAATGCCCACAGCACTCTTTATTCACATACTTTGTCTTTATTCTTAAAGGTGACAATGCCAAATGTCTTCATTCAATTTATATAATGCATTGCTACCAGAGATATTTTTCAAATATATATATTTGGTCATGTTTCATCACTGCTTATTAAAATTCCATAGCCTGGATGAAACTTGGGTCTGTGGAGATGGGTGAGAGCAATGGCTATCCAAGCAATAAGATCTGATTTCCAATTCTCAACACGTGTGCAAAAGCTAGTCATGGCTGCACCTCTCTGCAACTTAAGCATTTAGAGGCAGAGAAGGTGGGGTGTCTCAGGAAGTTGTAGGCCAGCCAGTCAGGCAAAAAACTAAAAAAATAGTTTTAGATTTAGTGGGAGATTTGGATTAAAAAACTAAAATAAAAAGGGATAATACAAATACCTGACATTCCTCTCTTGGGTGTGGGTACCCACAAACAGATGTACAGATTTACCACCATCCCCCACACAAATAAAAAATAAATTAAGTTTAAAAGGAAAGATGAAATTGAATTTCCTTCTAAAAAGCTATAGCCATTTGCATACCCAACATTTAGTCTTCCCTGAAATACCCAAGTTTTATACTAAATAACTTTTGTTTACATTTTCCTCTAAAACTATGTTTTATCCACTGCCAATCGAATCCTGGTTTTGATATTGTAACATCAAGCTCAAGTGCAAATATTTTCTCATATCCATTTGTAAGATTTGATTTCTCCTATGGTGCTTTCTTTATAATAACTGTAATGTCAAGTGTTTGTACCAAAACTACTGATATGTGCTCATTACACGTGTGAAGCTCTTTTAGAAATGAGCACACAAGAATGAACAAGAATCAAATACTCTGCCTTCATTGACTTCCCTAGAGTGTCTTCAATACTTATCCATTCACCAAAATAATTCACAAATCCCTTTTAGAAGAACCAACATTAACCATTCTTGAGACAAATCACAGAAAATTTACCTATAAACACAATACATGCTCAAATGCTATTTTTGCCTTTGAAGACTGAGTGGAATTAAACTTCAATCATTAAGTGACCTGGAAAATTATTTCACTTTTATAACAAAAAGGGAGAGAGAATATGTAATTGGTAATAACACTTATCATATATTATATTCTTCAATCTATTTCATAATTGTGAGTCAATAACACCAAGTCAATAACTTCAGATTGTGCCTTTAATGTAAATAAATACACAGACATACAAATCACAAGAATGTTGGACTGGGAACTCAAAAAATGTATTGATGAATTTTCTTTGTATTTACAAAGAGACTGTATTTAAAAACACAACCCAACTACAAGTAGCAACACAGCATGAGAGCTACAGTTCAGGGATGATATGGTTCGAGGATGACATATATGAGAGGAAGAATGGGTTCCCTTGTGATCCTTCAGGGTTAACATTGTCAGGAAAACATCAACTAATGTGTCTTGTATGACTTCATTTCCAAAAGATCTCTATGTCTCAGTTGACAAAAAGGGCACACTTTCTGTTCTTGAAATTCACCTCCACCTTAGATAAAATTGTAGCTGCCTTTCAGTTGGCCACATATATGCACAGCTTGTCAATAAGCTTTGTGAAACCATGTGCTACTTTTATAGTCTATATATTATTATTTCCTTGACAGGATATTAAATAGATGATTGATTATCAAGTTTATTTGTTGCAGAATATTAGCTTAAGTACGTAAAGGTTTGTTACATCTGTTTGTGTTGCAGAATAACTTTTTAACTGTGGAAAGATGTGTTGCTTTGTTTATGCTACATTTGTTTAAGTGTATAAAGAAACTGCCCTTGCCTTGACTGCTGATCATCCAAACTAGACATGCAGGACACAAAGGAAAGTGACTGCCAAGCTTTGCCAAGACAAGGAGGACAGTCTTTCAAAATTACTGCTTCATAGAAAAGTCTGCCAGTTATTCTATGTCTGTAGGCTGAAGATGGATGCCCCAATGTTCCAGAGGAACCTTGGATGACTGTTTAGGCAGGCAGATATCTTTGTCATTTCTATAGTCTTAGTAGTGGTATTTACTGCAATTAATACTTGCTCAAGTAATATTATATCATTCTGGTGTCTCTTATGGAGTTGAACACTAAATAGTTATAGTTACAGTTTTCCTTAGTTATGATACAAGGTAAATTAGATATAAAAGCTTGAACTCACCATGATAGAACAAATAATGGAGTGTTTTCTCTAAATTTGCCAAATACAAATGGACTTGGTATTGCAAATGTAATTCTTACTTGATAATTGCTCTTGTTGTATATAGCTTTATTATTTTACAGTTAAAACCTCTCCTTTTTATTTAGACCAAAGGGGGAAATGTTGTGGAATATTAGTTTAACTATGTAAAGATGTGTTACATTTGTTTATGTTGCAGAATAATTGTTTAACTATATAAAGATGAGTTGCTGTTTTACCTTGCCTACCTAAGGCACCTGATTTGTCTAATAAAAAGTGCTGAATGGCCCATAACAAGGCAGACGAGGAATAGGCAGGGCTGGCAGGGAGAGAGCAAATGGGAGCTAGCCAGTCAGCAAGGGAAGGCAGTTAGCCAGACACAGATTAAGCATGAAAGCAGTATGGACATTATATAGATAAGGTAAACAAGCCTTGCAGCAGCATAAAGATTAATAGATAGGGTTAATTTATGTAAAAAAATTTCTAGAAACAAACCTAAGCTAAGGACAGCATTCATAATTAATAAGTCTTCTTATTATGGTTTGGAGGTTTGCAGTCCAAGAGAGCCTACTACATTTAATGTATTGTCTTTTAATGTAATGCTACAAATAAGTCATACTTTTTATTTTTTTGGAGAATATACAGTTAAATGAAAAATCATGTAGAATGACTAAGTATAAGAAGATCTCCTGGGTTGTCAAGAAGGCATAGCAGGCAGTGGTGATGCACACCTTTAATCCCAGTAAACAGGAGGCAAAGGTGCACATATCTCTTTGACTTCAAGGCCATCCTGGTCTACAAAGTGAGTTCTAGGATGGGTTCCAAAGCTACACAGAAAAATCCTGTCCCTAATAAAAACAAAAACCCAAACCAAACAAAATAAGAAGAGACAGGTCTACTCTAGTAAAGGTTATTGACCATCCTCATTCCTGATTCTTTACCTCTGTTGTTCTGGGATCATAATAATGAGTATAAGGTTAGTCAGTAATCATCCTTAAATTCTCTGTTGTCATGCTAGTGGCTGTATTGGTAGATGGGAAGCACATCTTTGTTTTTGCTTTGTGTGTGTGTGTGTGTGTGTGTGTGTGTGTGTGTGCACGTGTGTGTTTAAAATTACAAGACCATCACAGTGAATGCTCAATGTTTCCAAAAACAATCTTAAATAATACTGAAGCTCCTAACAAATCTGTGGCATTGTAGGTAGTCATGATGCTCATGGATAAGGAGTCCTCACTTTAAAGCTACACTGTGCACTTACAAAGGGCACAGAATCCTAGACTAAGAGATCTGAAACACATGAAGCTTCTACAGACCCTCTCTATCTGTTTTACTGAGAAATTAAACAGGCCTTCATTTGAAGATTATGGAAAACGTGTCAAGTCAATAACAGATTATGAGAACACTGGTTTTAACTTATTGTGGTTTGAGTTGATTCTACTTAAAGTGTAGATGTCAGCATACCTGATAAAGCAGAACTACATAGAGCTTTCCAGTTGAAGGGAGAAGTATTGGCAGGCAGATAGGGTTTAGGGCCTGAAGTGAGATATTCAGCAACTATTCCCATTCAGATCAATGCAGGTTTCCTGAAGAGGCCAGTGAGCCTTTTAAAATATCTACAAGCAAAAATCTCAAAAGGCATTGTTTTGCTGCTCATAGACAGTTGAGAGAACTTATGTCTAGTGCTAATAAATGAGCTGCTTGATGTAGCTGCTTAGTTATTCATTATTAATGAGTGTTTTAGGCACTATTGTCCCATTAACTCAACTACAGACAATATCCATTGTAATTCAGTAAATTTTGACCATGTTTGACACAAGGACTTTTATGGAAAGTGTCTACTGAAAGCTGTTTGTATTTTTTAATTCTCATTATGAATATGATGCCAAAATTTTCATGTGTAGTATTTCAGATGAAGCCTAATATGTCTGTCTTAAGTTGTCCAAAACTTTACATTGATAATTGATATAAAGATTACAAAATAGTAAGCAGATTTTTTTTCTGTTATGGAAAAAATACATATCTGTGTGCATACAAAATCTTAGTAAACATGCAGCCATCCATAGTTTATGTGTCAGTCTTTGATATATATGGATTATAGATTATAGAAATAAAACTATCAAAACTCCCTAAAGGCTTTTGGATTCTAATACAACAAATAACACTATAAACATGCCAAAGAGAGAAAGAAAAAACTCTTTAGTATTGCTAAATTTTGGGGAAGGAAGCATATTCTACACTATAGGCCATCATGGTTCTGATTAAAGCAATTGGAAAGGACAATTCAAGGGTCACTTGTACAAATTTGTGAAAAATGCAACAGAATTCCAGTGTTTGTATATACAACAATGGTGTTTCAGGAAATATGAGGGAAAAGAACAGGGCAGGGCTGGCAGGTGTTGGGTCAGAAGCACAGTGAGGAGTAGACTTAGTGTAGACAGAAAATGAGAAGTTAATGAATGAGGGAAAGGAAGAGGCAGCATACATGTCAGAAAAGGAAGAAGATGAGGAAGAAGGGATGCCCTTGTATATAAGGCTATGTAGTCCTTAAGGGTTGAGATGAGAATGGATGTGATCAGACTTCACTTTAGAAGATTCTGTCTGTGCTGTGAGCAAAATTTGGTATACATGGAACAATGGTAGAAACAAAATTAGGGAGGAGACTCTTTCAATGATCTAGTTAA
The DNA here is from genome assembly GCF_903995425.1 of Onychomys torridus. NCBI lineage: Eukaryota > Metazoa > Chordata > Mammalia > Rodentia > Cricetidae > Onychomys > Onychomys torridus. Next base: position 94,712,913 of record NC_050444.1, read on the forward strand.
GGCTTAGAAGAGTGCTGATAACAAACAGAAGTTGAGGTCCAGATAGATTTTTGACTGTATAACTCATGGGGTTCTGATAGATATTGTGACTGGGAGTGTTCAAGAGTACCTTGCATCAGGCCTGAGAAACAAGAACGAAGGGTTTGTATATAATATATTAATGTACACTGAAAAGTATATTTTAATATTTGGGTAAGTATTCTCACTAGAAAACAAGAAATGATATGTTGTAGTTTTTTTAAATCCTATAGTATAGAGTAGTTGCCAAGCAATTAGGACTATGCTTCTATCCTCTATAGCCAAAAATACTGACTAAGCCTCATTTTCATTAGTGAAAACTGAAACAAGGCATTAAAATGTCAAATATTTTATCATTAATCTCTGTGTGAATTGGCCCCATTGAACACTGACGATGCTTTACACAGCAAAAGGAATAGTGATTTCATCATGTAATAATGTTGTGAAAGGTTGTCTAATTCATGAATTCCCTAATTTTATCCACTCTGAATGTTAACTGAATTTTAATATTAGTTGAGGCAGTCCTTTGAAGCACCATTTATTAAAGTGTGGTGTCTACACTATAACCACACACACTGCTGATCACAATGTTTGAAAGATATGGTGATCAAAAGATCTTCATGGATATCCATGTTTGTTTTCCACAGCAAAGATGACAGAATATTAAACAAGCTGAAAAAGACAGTTTAGGGAAGGATCCACCAAAGGTTTGGATCTTTTTATTTTCTAGTCTGGCACTCTATAGCCTATCCCACTTTCTCAGTGAGTATCTCAGAAAGACAGCTATGTAACTGATAGCTTTGTCCCCCAAACAATAGCTCTTAGAGTGTCTGAACTCTGGGGAAATACCAGATACCTGGAAGGGAATATATATAAAGCAGTTCATTCCTAGAAATTGGAAAGCAGAGGTGGGAGGATTGTCACCTATTAGAGGCCAATCTTATTGATATAATGATTTCCAGGTCCAGAGAAGTCAGAGATACATAGTGAAGCCCCATCCTCCTCTCTAAACAGAACAAAGTGCGAAATAACCCAGTTCATTTAATAAGCATAGTGAGACCCTGTCTCAAAAACAAAATAGTAACAACCCAGGTTTACTAATTAGAATTATAATAACTGTATAGTTTTTACAATGAAATACTGTTTTGATAGTACAGCATTGATCCTTGGTGATATTGAGCTATAACATTTCTAAAGTACTGATTAAAACAGTATTCTGGCAACCACAAAACTGACAACCACTGTGGCTGTCAATAACCTGAGGAAATAATTTCTAGGAATAATGTCGCATACAAATTCAAATAGAAAATTGTCCACAGCACAACTATGAGGTTATATTTATGGAAAAACTGAAAAATAATTACAGAATGAATATCTCACTAACAAATTAAAAGGCTAAAGACATCATAGGTTCTATTACTCATTCTAGAACCTCAGCCTTACATGTTGAGGTGCTTTAAACAGGAATCCTTTTGGGTGAGGATTTATGGGATGTTTTATTTTCTCTTTGAAAAGTATTGATTTTTAAGCCTTATAAATAAACAGCTCTGACCTATCTATTTGTGAATCATTGAGAGCAGGCTGCCCGTGGACATCAAATGATTTTCATTTCCTGGAGGTGAATCTTATTGAAGAGAAAGCAAAGGGAACACTTAATTTCTAACACCATGAGCAATTCTGAGAATTTGGCATTTAGAAAGATGGTGTGTATGTATGAGAAAGGAGGGATTTTAGACTTTTAAAGGGAAAGACAGGTTATAAAATGAATCCAAACAACGAAATTTACAGTACACAGAATCAGCTAACCTGATCCATATAAACCATATTTTTTATGTAATGGTGACTTTAATATGTAAATTTATTCAACTTTAAATAACAAATTACTGAGAATATGAAAAACTGTATCTAGATGAATAAAAATAGATTATATTAAGAAGCGATAAAACAGGATCTTTTCTTTTCAGTAAACAATCATCCAATAAAAATAAAACAGCTAATATATTAAGGATAAAACCAAATTAATTTGATCTTTAAGTAAAGGGATATTGACTTCTGTTGACTTTTGTATATTTTCTCTATTTACTTCTTAAAAATGTGTTAGCGATTTTCAGACATTAAAAAAAATTATTGTCATGATAATTTTTATTAGACTGGATTCTAAATATGTTCCAAAATTATAAAACATCACTGTAATTCTTTCTTATGGTTTCTAGCAACTCTATGTCTTCTTTCATCTACTTATCAACCTGCTAGTTCAAATTTAGCTGTGTACTTTCCTAACTGGTGGTAAAATGGAAGAAATGTGGAATATAAACAATACATTCCATAACAATGAACTTAATGAAAACAAAAAAAATATGAATTATCTGTCCTCTAGAAATAAAGGAAACAGATTTAATAAGTGTTACTGTAGAATTATTGCAATTTATGCAGCCTTTTATAATTTTATATGTTTATAATTTGATATCCAAAGTTTCCACTAGAAAAAATTAGAGTTCGCATAAGTTATAGTATGGTAAAATTTGATTACAAGAAAACAGATATAACAAACATTGTTTCAAGAGTACAATATATTATCTGGTTTTGAAAACAAATTCTCATGTGGCCAAGATTGTCCACGTCCTGGTAGCTGTGATTACAGGCCTGTGCCACACACCTACTTTATCAGGTGCCGATGATTGATCTCAGGGCTTCATGTGTACTAGGCAAGCTCTCAAACAACTGAGCTATGTCCCTTGCCCAAGTACATTAGTTTATTTAGTAGACTGTAGTAAACAAAGGACACAAGTGCAAAGAACTTTTGAAAAAAAAATGTAAAAGATTTCCAAATGGTTAAAGAAGAAAATGGTCAAACTTAGGCATATAGATGTTTTGGTCTAAAATTATTTCTCACATCTCAAATATAAATTATACTGCCAATTAAATATGAAATTTTAATAACAATTCTGGAAATTGTTACAAATTCTATTTCTCAGTGTAGTCTGTGTTATTAAATAAAATTCTAAAATGTAATGTATTTGATGACTACCATGAAAACTTTATTACCACACCATAACATGTGCTGAGAAATTAGATCCTTGGACTTTGCAGAACTGAGCTGTTTCCATTAAAACTGCTAAGAAAGTGTTCAGACAAGAAAAGAGCTACCATTTCTAGATGCAAAGAGGACATCATGCATTCACATCTATGCAAGCTAACTATAATTTGAGAAGAAAGGAGAAAAGCAGTAAATTACAGTAATAAGAAAATGTGACATTTCTATAGCCCAGTCTTTGCATGCATGGGGTTCCTAGCATAGGCTAATAGGGTCTACTTTCTATCTCTCTCCAAGTTGTCATTCAGAGATCCTTGGAATGCTTAACTTTCTAGTATTCCAGATGAGGAATAGGGTGCGACTTACACTAACCTACAGGAAGGTTTGCCTGAGTGATTAAACCATTGAAAACACACACTTGGCCTTTAGAATCTGAAACACACTCAGGATGCCTCCTAGTTCAGTTGGAAGCATATTTGCCAAACTCTTTGCCAACTTCATTATTTCAACCAAGCAAAACAAAACAGCTGATCAAGGCCCCGATAGTAAAAATTAGACCTGTGTATGTATGTCAATTCTCCACTTATTAACTGTGTGTTCTGGTGAGTTTGTTTAACTTACCTGAGCCTTAGCTTCTTCAGTTGTGGAAACTCTGGTTTAAGCTGCACATGACTCTTAGATTGATCTGAACCACAGTGTAATACCACAGCGCAAATCTGGCACAGACAAGCTTCCGATGGGCAATCAGTATTAGCTCTCTCATCCTCATTGATTTCTATCTACTGTGATATTCTGAGCAATACTGCTATTTGCTCCAAGGCTGAGCCAGTCATCATGGCAGGTGATTTTCACACAAACTGGCTAAGAACTAAGGCCTCTAGGAAGAAGTGTTAGGACAGTTGGAGGGAGGGTGAGAAGTTTGAAAATCTTATCCTATTTTGGAGGGAGCAGTAGAAATCACAGTAGTAGACTAGCTTGAATTGGTGGTGATCACACTGTGACTAAAGTGTCACCAATGAAGTGTCAGGAAAATGTGCCTCTAGGTATTGCAGCAGCACTGTTGTAATGAATGTTAGTGTAATGATTTACTGCATACCGTCCATAGGGATAAATCTTAAAATTGCCACACTCCAGAAAGAAACCTTAGCCTGCAATCTTAGCCTATGTGACATGGGATCTTGTTTTTCCGTCTTACTTTTGGAAATTCTCAACATTACCACACCTGCCAATATTTTATGTTTATGTATTTTATGTTTCTAGCCACAAAGCTATCTTTCTGAAACTCCTGTTTCCAGAGAGGTATACAGTATACTGGTCAAAAACAGGATTCAAGACCCACAGTAGCTCAGTGTACCTGATCTACACTAGCCATGTAATATTGGGTGGTTATATGTATTGCCAAGTTTCACAGTTGTGCCAAAACTGGCATGACAATTTTTTAAGTTTATTTGGGTTTAGGTAACTTTTTTGTGCATATACGCATGTGTGTTCAGTCATGTGTGCACATGAGTATGCATACGTGCAGATGCCAAAGGACAGTCCCTGGTGTATACTTTTCTTCTTTTGTGAAAAGGTAGGGTCTCTTACTAGTTCGGAACTTGTTAAATAGACTGAGTTGGTTGGCCAGTGAGATCCAGGGATCAGCACTGGGGTCACAGTTTCAGACTAATGCATCTAGCTGAGTGTAGATAATTTTTACATACAGAATATCTCTTGACATTTATAAATTTATAGGACTATTTGTCATTAATGGTTTTGTTTATTTATCTTTGCTTAAGCAATATATTATTACACAGTTGGTAGGTAACAACAAGAAAAATGAATTGTTTTACAGAATTTAGAGGTCAGGCATTGAAAGCAAGCTACATAAAGCTACAAAGTGTGAGCAAAACTCTTCCCTCTGGAGGCTCAGAGAGAGAATCCACTCCTTGTCACTCTGAGGTCACAGTATCTGCTCCTGTCATCACATTGCCTCTGCTGTTCCCTGCTTAGATCTGCCTCCCTCTGATAAAGAAATGTGTGATGGCATGGAAGGATAATGCTGGGCAATCTCTCTACTTCAATATATTCAATTACAACTGTAATGATTGTAGAAGTTAAGAGTCACTGATACCAAAGATTAGGAAGTGCTTAAACAACTTGGAGGGCTTTACGCAGCCCAATACAGCCTCTTAGTTTCATGCTAAAATATTTATAATTCCTCATCTGTTTGTTGACTCTATGTATATTATGAATATAATATTTAATCATTTATAATACAAATATTTCTCTAAATTGGCATTTTATCTTTAAATGTGCTCACAGCTTAAACCATTGTAAATAGTACCCGAAGGTGACATAGTCTAATAAGACAAAGCTGTTTAATGAAAATAAGACAAGGGGAATAATGATGAAGTATTTCAAATGCACTGAATCTTAGGTCTTTATACAACAGAGAGTAACTTTTATTCCTCCTAACTTAAGAGTCTTAAATCATAGTAAACAGTAGATGATGGATGCCCCTTTGGAGTGTTATCAAGATTGAAGCAATCCCTGTACCCTCAGTAATGCGCTTGCCTGAGGGAATAGGAAAGCCCTACACTGCAGTGATCATAGCCTGGAGTGTTATCATTCTTCTTTTTTGGATGTCTTTTGTGCTTTCATGGGCTTACAACTAATCATCAAACTGTTGTTACAGACATAAGGGTTTACAATTCCTAAAATGATCACAGAAGAGGCAATAAAGAAATTTGAATGTGATTAGAGTAAAGTATTTCTCAAAGAAATGAATATTTTGAGAAGAATTATTCAATAAAAAAAATAAGTGACGTTGGGAAGGGATATCCTGGGGTATGTGGGAAGTGGGATGTGAGAGTTAGGCAGGTATGATCAAGATACAACACAAACATTTATGAAATTGTCAAAGAATGCCGGGCAGTGGTGGCATACGCCTTTAATCCCAGCATTCAGGAGGCAGGGCCAGGCAGATCTTTGTGAGTTCAAGGGCAGTCTGGTCTACAGAGTGAGTTCCAGGAAAAGGTGCAAAGCTACGCAGAGAAACCCTGTCTCAAAAAAGCAAAAAAAAAAAAAAAAAAAAAAAAAAAAAATTGTCAAAGAATGAATAAAAAATATTCCCAAGAATATTAAGTGATAACTTCAATTATTAGAAATTTAAGAAAAAGAAAAGTAACCCAGATTAAATAAGGGTATATGACAATACTTGATTGTGCAGTGAGTGTGTATGTGTGTGTGTGTGTGTGTGTGTGTATGTGTGTGTGTGTAAATATATGTCTTTCAAATGAAACTTTTTCTTCTTTTTTTTATTATTATTATATTTGTGTTTTAATTTTACACATTAGCCATGGGTTCCCCTGTCCTCCCCCCTCCTGCCCCCACCCCTACCTTCCCCCTATCCCCTCCCCTCCATTCCCATCTCCTCTAGGGCCAAGACTCCCCTGGGGATTCATTTAAACTGGTGGATTCAGTACAGGCAGGTCCAGTCCCCTCCTTCCAGGCTGAGCAAAGTGTCCCTGTGTAAGCCCAAGGTTCCAAACAGCCAGCTCATGCACTAAGGACAGCTCCTGGTCCCACTGCGTGGATGCCTCCCAAACAGTTCAAGCTATTCAATTGTCTCACTTTTCAAATGAAACTTTTAAGAAATGTTTTGCCTATTTTAGAAATTTACTATATCCTTTTTTTTTTTTCAAGACAGGGTTTCTTTGTGTAGCTTTGTGCCTTTCCTGGATCTCTTCCTGTAGGCCTCCAGGCTGGCCTCCAACACACAGAGATCTGCCTGCCTCTGCCTCCCAAGTGCTGGGATTAAAGGTGTGTGCCACCAACGCCCAGAAAATTTACTATATCTTGATGAAAAGAATTTTGAATTTAAAATACTTACATGTTCATTGTACAACCAAAGGTCAAAACCACCCCAGTGGTCTCCATGAATAAATAGAAAGTGGATATATATTCAATGGAATATTATTGAGCTTAAAAAGGAATACAGTTCTTACAATGGCATTTCATATGTGAACTTTCAAAACAATAGGCTGAGCGAAATAAAGAAACAGGACTGGTTAAATGTTATATAGCACTATTTGTCTAAGCCCTACAGAACAGTTGAATTCATATACAGGAAGCAGGATGGTGGTGGCCAATCATAAGAGGGAAGGACAATTCTGCAATCAGTGCAGAATTCAGTCTGGGCAAGGACAGAGCTCTGGAACTTAGTCATGAGAGGAATGGCACAGCGGTGTTGAAGTGTTCACTATCAGTGATTGGAGAATTAAAATGGTTAAAATGGTGTGCTATGTATATTTTTGCTACAATAAAATAAAATAGAATGTGACAAGTGAGGGAGTCTCCTTGTACAGTGACAGTATTCAATCATTTTCATGATGTGAAGTTTAAGGATACTGAAATTGCTCAAAGATGGCATTATCATCATTAGATCCTAACATTTTATTATACTGATTCATTTTTATTGTATTACATATTTCAGTGTTGAAATGTCTGAATTCCTCTGTTCAGTGTACAAGCTTGCAAAAATACTACATTTAAATTCTCTTTCCTGCAGTAGTCTGTAAGGTGTATAAAATAGCTTGTTGCCCACACAAATGGCTGGAGTATTATGACCACAGATGTGGTTCATGAAGTTTGAGACTGTTTTCAGTTATAGGCAGTTTTTTGTTTTGTTTTGTTTTTGTTTTTGTTTTTTTGAGACAGGGTTTCCTTGTGTAGCTTTCTGCCTTTCCTGGAACTTGCTTTGGAGATCAGGCTGGCCTCGAACTCAGAGATCCACCCGCCTCTGCTTCCCAAGTGCTGGGATTAAAGACATGTGTAACCACCGCCCGGCTGGCAGTTTTTACTGGGATTATTAAAAACCAGTCTCTCAACCTGGTGGATTCAGTACAGGTAGGTCCAGTCCCCTCCTTCCAGGCTGAGCAAAGTGTCCCTGTGTAAGCCCAAGGTTCCAAACAGCCAGCTCATGCACTAAGGACAGGTCCCAGTCCCACAGCCTGGGTGCCTCCCAAACAGTTCAAGCTATTCAATTGTCTCACTTATCCAGAGGGGAGTCTTGTCCCTGGAGGAGATGATAATGGAGGGGAGGGGCTGGGGGGAAGGTGGGAGTGGGGATGGGAGGGGGGAGGACAGGGGAACCCATGGCTGACGTGTAAAATTAAAACACAAATATAATAAATAAAAAAGGAGAAAAAAAACAGTCTCTCAATTGTCAAGCAAATTATGTTTTAAATTACAAAAATATGTGTGCTAGTATTTCATATGCTATAGTAAATTAAACTATTAATTAAATTTTACTTATGAAACCAAATCTTCTAATGTAAATTAAAACATTTGACTGTAAGTATTCAATTACTGGTATACGAAATAAATTGACATTTGATGTGAAATATTTGCTAAACCCCAGAGAACACTGGGATTGGAGGTGGAGGAGCGTCTGTCTTAGAAATTATTCTGGTCTTAAAAGAAGCAAACATTAATAGAGACTTTTCAAAAGCTTTAGGGCTGCTCCAAGAGTGGAATAGAAACCCTTGGGTCCCCTATCAGAAAATGGCATTCACTTGAGTCTTAACAAAAAACAAAACAAAACAAAATAAGTAAAAAGGCCAGATCCAATGAAAAGTGAAATAATATACAGAGAGTGGAATGGACATTTTTTTGTTTTTATTAAGAAACTCATTAATTATGTATCATTAAATACCAAGACAATTCATGTTGTGCACTGAGATCAAATTTCAATCTTTACTGTAAGAAAAACCCAATTTTTTAAAAAAAAAGGAAGTCAAAATTTCCTTCCTGATTAAAAAAAAAAAAATCAGCAAACTAGATGTCATAGAGAACTGATGTCAGCCATGTAAACATGGAGATATTCAAACATTAACATAAACTTGTTTGGAGAACTGATTTAATTGTTTAAACAATTCCTATACACATGTGTATATACATTCATATATAGAAACAGATTTGAAATGTTGTGTTTAAGTCAAAGGAATAAGAACCACACAAAATGAAGTAGAAATTCCCCATGAATAGGAAGTATTTTTCATTTTAACTGGCTCATGCTCTCAGAGCTGTCCTTAAAAAAAAATGTCTGTGTGGCTCTCAGTAAATTGTCCTCATGAAGTGCCTGGTTTTAAAATGTTTGTTACATACTGAGTAGAAGAAAGAACAATGATTACAGCTTTAGTATGGGGCCTGTTAGTGCTGAGCATGTCACTCACTGCAAAGCCTGGGAATTTTATGTCAACTTACATTTTTATGCATTTTGCATAGACTCAACTCCTTTAACTGTGCCTTGCTATGTCTTGAACTAAACAAGTAATCGGTATAAAAGGTAATCTAGACTTCCCAGTGACGAAATTGACAGGTTAGCCCCTCAAAAAAAAAAAAAAAAAAGAATAGTAGTGGTTCATCTCTGGACTACAGATTTTCAGATCAACAATCCTGTGACTGCAATCCAAGGCTCAGCTTTCAAAACTGTTGAGCAGCATACTCACTAAGACATTCAAGCTGTTCCCTTTTGGAATATCCTATCCAGACTCTACTGTGCTTTCTAGTCCTTTATGACTCTGATAGACCACTGAAAGTTGCTAGATGATATTAACAACTGTGTCCTGCCAGAAACAATAGATTTGTTTACAAAATGTATATTTAACAAAGTTTGATTTATTTTCGCTTTAGCAAGGGAGGGTAAACTTGAATAAAGTGCTTTAAAATGGCACTACCTATTTCAACAAACCTATTTCAGAACAATCAAGACTCACTTCTTATCAACCTTTACCATGTTTGCACATTCCTTAAAGCTTTGATGAGTATATCAGTAATGTGAACTAATTTGGCCAGGAAAAATATTTTTCAATCAGACATTAGCATGTTTTATACACATGGCTGCACTATATTTTTATTAAGAGGTGATTGCAAAATTTGCAGAATTACTTTACTTGTATTTATTAGTGAGAACATGTTTGTACTCTGTAGTAGTATTGAAGTCCAAGTTTCCCCAGTCAAGCAGCAAAGGTATCAGTTCACAACAGCCACCAAGAAACATGCAAGAAGTCCAGCTGCCATGAACCACAACCGTCATTGTTCTAACAAGAAGAGGACACTTTGTGTTTTATTTCTACAATAATAATTAAATACTTGTCCCAGTATAACATTAAACCTATCTTCATATTGAGTCAGAATTAATCAGAAAGTTCTGGTCATATACGCAAAATTTAATTAATCTATGCCTGGTTATACTTCGCAAACAAATGCAGTATCCTCCCAGCCACCTTGACTTCAGACTGTGGTGGACATGAATACATTTGATGTACTCTACACATTTCATTCACAGGAGGGTGTATTTTCTCCAAAAAGGAAAAAAAAAGAAGAGAAACAAAACCAAAAAACTTCACCTATTTCACTATTTTACTTTCCCAAGACAATTCATTGGTATGCAATATGAATATATTTATATTTTATGTGTCTTTAAAGAGGTAAATAAATTGTCAAATAAATCTAGTTTTGGTTAGGTTTTAATAATGATTTTTCACAATTGTTTGAGAATTTCATACAATATATTGTGATCATATTCACCCAACTATCCCAACTCCGGCACAATTTCCCACCCCGTTCACCTAGCACCATATTCTGACTGACTCTTCTCTCCCTCAAACCCTTCACATATAGAGTATATTAGCCTATTAATCTTGCACATTGGGATTGGCATGGAGTATGGTAGATATATGAGGGGTCACAGCATTAAAGAAAATTGACTTTCCTTCTCCAAGTAGGAGTCAAATGACAAGGGCTCGTGAGCATTGAGACTTTGTGCTACTTCTCTGCTGAGATCTTGAATTTTTGTCTGGCTTGAACTTGTTCAGGTCTTATGCATGCTGTCACAATCTCTGTGAGTTTGGACGTGCATTCACTTTGCGTATTTTACAAACCCTATTTCCTTGAATCTAACCATGACCTCTGTCTCTTACAGTCTTTCCATCTTACAATCACCCCCTCGTCTGCACAGATCTCTTGAGGGGAAGGGTATAACACAGACTTGCTTTTTTTTTTTTTTTAATCAAAGTCTCTTATTTGTATACTGACCAGTTGCATTCATTGCCATCTACAAGAATAAGTTACTCTGATTGGGCCTGGAATTATCTGGATTTTTAATTTTTTTTTTTTCCGAGACAGGGTTTCTCTGTGTAACTGTGTGCCTTTCCTGGATCTCACTATGTAGACCAGCCTGGCCTCGAACTCACAAAGATCTGCCTGCCTCTGCTTCCCAAGTGCTGAGATTAAAGGCATGTGCCACCACTGCCTGGCAGGATTTTTTAATTTAAATGCAGCTTACCACAAGATTCTTTGTCTAGTTTACCTCGGTTTGAAAAATTTTATGATGGAAGGTGATGCTTGAACAAAATCCAGGTGAACAGCCCAATCTGAGGGCTTCATTCAACTTGGCCACATCATTTGTATTTTCATTGAATCTGCAGTCAAATTCTACTGCATTTTCCATTTACCTTTCAAAATACATTGCTTTTAGGATTTGGGAACTTATGATAACATTTCTAACAATTTTTATCTCTAGAATGTAAATAAGTAGATTCCTTTACAATTTTTAATTGGTTGCTTTTTATAAACAATGCTTATTACTATTTCTTGTCATGTTCAGGTGCTGACTGTTACCAACCCCATACAAGTAAATGAGAATTTCATGACTGACTAGGGCCACTGGGACCTGCCACTGTGATGTCTTTTTCTTGCTTCAAGATATTCAGTCAGATTTTTTTTAATAATGATGTTTCATTTTGACAGCTTGGAAACAGCCAGATTGCAGAAGACACTAAAATGCAAAAATGTCTCTGCAATAATCCTGCATCTCTCACATAGTTTCTAAAGCTGTTTAAAGCTGGGAATGGGGATCACTGGTAGATGACTTGCCTAGTATGTGAACGATCCCAAGTTTATCCCCAGCTCTGCAAAAATTAAGCAAAAGAAAAAACAAACACAGTTGTCTATAGCAATCTCCACAACGTCTTGATCCATAAGAAAAAAATAATCACACAATTTTCCATATGTGGTATTTCAAATTGTGAAATCTTCATGATTTTTCTCTTGTGTTAGCTAGAAAATATATATTGTGTTGTCTGCTTCTATCTATTTTATAGGTTGAGCAACACAATCTCACAATGTAGGCATAGTACACCCTGGAAAGAGGATGACTTTAACAATTGTTCTCTGTTTGAACACCATCACTGGACACTTTTGTTTGCATTCAGGCATTGTAAAGAATGACAGGTTTCAGCCAAACCTCCATGCTAGTCTCTCCCAGGACGACATTTTCACCTCCCTTTGGTGAAGAGCCTTCATGGTCCCAGAAAAGATGAAATAGAGAAAATTAAGAGGAATGATGAAAGAAAAAAACATGTAATGAATGCCTTACAAGCAGCTTAGAACACTAGTAGAGCCATCCTTGAAGATCAACTTAACAAGTCAAATCGTTGACATAGATTTTCAGGAAAGCCTGTGAAGGAAGGTCACTGGTACTTTAACATCAAAATATTTCATCCTTCTGGCCTTCTAGCTACCATAATATGACTATATATACAGACGTGAAACCCAGAATGGCCTTTGCCATAGAGAATGCAGGAAAGGGGGAGGGGGATGGCACCCCCTGAAGCACTCTCCATTTTGTCCATATTGTATACATTAGTTCATTTAATCTTCTTAACTTTGAAGTCGATAACACTTTTATTTTCCATTTCAACTTAAAGTGAATGCACTTGAGAATTATGAAAGGCAAAGGTACAGACACTGCTGGAGCCTGCCTATAATACAGTTCCTTACTCTCTAAACATCTAAACACTGGCTGTAGCAGAAAGCTACCCTAACCATCTCAGTGGTCTCTGCATATATATGCTTGATCTTCTGAAAAGGGTGCTTTGAGCGTTGTGTTCTCCTTACCCTAGAATAAAATAATCATCTCAGATAGAAGTTAAGACTTCCAAGTGAAAAACAAAACAAAATTTGCCCACACCTATCTGTCTTAAGGTTAGATGGAACATATACTTGGTTATAGTGATAACTTCCAATGTGTGTTTGCAATGCGTTGGTGCCTTCTAGACTTCCTTTTTTATCTGTGAGCAACTGGTACCAAGGTGAAGACACAGGGCAAGCAGCAGCGGACACAGACACAATGTGGATAATTTATCCTTGGGACAGCAAACCCCCTAGGGCTGACATGGAGTCCAAGGGCCCTGTCACTAGCAGGAGGTTTTGTAACCTCTCTAGAACATCTAGCAACATGTCTTAGTAGAGGAAACAGAATGAAGAGTGAGATTATTCCCTGGAAAAGGGAGTGCTGACTGTTACAGACCCACTGGAGGCTGCAGGAGTACAATGGTAAGATTCTCAGAATTGATTATGATCTCTAAGAAACTGTTCCCCAATACATCAAGACGTTCTCTGTGGGAGCATAAAACTAGGGAGATGAACTGAAGATAGTAAATTATTAGGAAAAATGAAATCATCAGTTTTCTAAAAGTTGAAAACTTTGTATGTAAATAAAACTGTGCCAATGTTGTCATAAGTATTCCTGTGTTAATTTTCTAGTTAGGACCATTAAATGAAAAATGGAAAAAAAAAAGTCAGAAGCAGGTTTTGGATATCTGAATTCCTAGACAGTTGGCTGTATCCATTTGAAAGTTAAGAAAAATCAAGGACTCCCTTAGCCTCCTGAGTGCAGCATGGCAGAGAAGATTTCCTTCATGTGATAGAGAAAAGAAGCAACCATTTGTGTCAAATTTGTAGATCTGAGTCTTTGAGAAACTTCTGTCCAGCATAGCTTGGTTGGAGAAAAGCATAAACCACTGTGGCTGTGCGCCTGGACAAGGCCAGGAGGCAAGAAAAACCTTATGATCACACGGCTATGAATTTGGTTTCTCTCCTAGAATTGCCGTCATGGTCAGCAAAGACTAATATTTAAAGAAATTTTCTGGAACATACACATCAGTGGAACACAGCTGAAATGGACCATAGTGTGAGCTATGATACCTCAGGCTTTCAGTCTGTGTACTCATGTGAGATTCCAGAACTGGAGAAGTATCTGCCATTTTTTTTTCCTGGCAAGGACTAATTAATTAACTTGGTAACTCAAGACAGTTCTTAAGACTTGTTAAGGGAGTTTCTAGAAAGCACAGTTTAGGACTCCTGTCACACTCACATTGCTGAGCATATGTTATTCCCCCCACTGGATTTTAATTAATTGGCTCATTTTGAAATTAAAGTAAACTTAGGAGGGCACTTAATCTTTGATTTCTTTATACATAGGGTATAGAATTTTTTTCATTTTAAAGCACAAAGAACGTGTGTTTTTTCACCTCTATTTTGTAGAGTGGCTTTGGTGGACATAGCATTCTTGGCTGAAATGCCCTTTTGCTATTTCCCCTTTCAGGCTTTTTGTAAATAACTGCTTTAAGTAGATGATTATAAAATGTATTGTCTGTGCTGGGCACTTTTGAGAGCAAAAGTTCAAGCTATTGTTAGTAATCCTTCTATCTATAAAATACATTAACAATGTACTTGGTCATCAGACACATCCTCAGCTCAAGTATCATCCAGGCACTAAGGAGGAGGCTGCCCTCAATCATGAACTTGGCCTAATACAAGTTGATGAGGAAGTTTACTTTTAAAAATGCATTCTAAGAGGAAATATTTAAATATAGCTGGTGAAAAATTGTCATGTGTTTTAAAGTAAATAATTTGAACGGGTATTAGTCCAAATGAAGTATATGACAAATTGTAATATGAATTATACTGGTAAATTTCCATGTGCTATTTGTGCTCACTGAGGATACAGTTTGCAAACATGAGACAGTCACCCTGCCCCCCTCCAGCCTCAGTCCAAAGCAAGTTTATTTCAATTACCATCCCAAACTCCCTGTCCTGGGGTAGCCTGCCCATTGTCCTTTTACAGGGAAGTAAAGCATCTCAAACAGATAAGGATGTTAAAATCTCACTCCCCAGAGAATAACTTGAAGGTAAGCTATTTCCAGTAGAGGTTATTATTGCTTATCCTGTAGCTGACAAATGTCTATAATGGAGATGAGAAACGCTAAGTCCATTTATGGAGAATCCACTCTGCTCTGCCTGGAAATCTCTCAGTCAGTACAGCAGAATATCTGCTTCAGCAGGGTTTCCTCAGTCTTTCCTACTCAATGATGTAAGCCCAGTCTACTGATAGTATTGATCTATCTGTTACTTGCTTTTTGTTCTTTAGCATTTGCTCCTACATGATTAATAAACTTACTCATTCAAAACCCAAAGTAGATCAATCCCCACACAGACCATACACATTTACTAATGCGTTTTTTCCCAAAATAATATATCAGAAATAGTAAATTAAAAAATGGCTTTCTGAGATAGAGTAAAAAGATTTAATACTGTTATCACTATTTCAGAAAAAAAGGTCAAAAGGTCAAGAAAGTGCATATACTCCTATGTGTGAGTCTGTGTGTTCCTGTGTGTATTTGTGTATTCAGCTTCCAATGGGAGTCTATGGGATTCTCTGTGACATTAAGCAAGTAATTTAAATATTGATTGCCTCAGCTTTACCATATATGAAGTGGCTAAAAGGATGGAATTTTCATTATATAATGTTGTTCAGAAAAATTAATATTTCTAAGATGTATAAAATAAGAACAACATATAATCATACAGTATATATAGAAAGCCTTTACATTTTTACTGTGATGCTGAAAATAGAACATTATATCTTCTGATAATTTATTTTAATAGCATTCACTTTCATTTCTAACTCCCTTGGCTTGGCTTATATACAGTGACATGTAGCTGTCATTAGCAGACACATGCATTCTTATGTGCATTATTATACTGTGAATAAAACCACTTAGTGCCATACTTAGCACGTAGTCATTCATTCTAGCAACAGCTGAGAAATATATCCTTGGCTATCAAACCTGCAGTGTTTATTTACTTGCTTCTATACTTTGACTCTTTATTTATTCATGTAGCCAGTAGTTAACATGCTTTTACTTTGTGCCAGGCAGGATATGGGAACACTGCAGGAAATATTCCAGACTAAGATGCCACTTTTAGCTTTTTTGCTTTTAGTAAAAAGAGTTGAAAACATAAACAGATTTCACAGAAGTGTGTTTGGTGGGAGCTCAAAGAAAAAGGAAAGAGGAAACTAGTATCTTTAAGAGCATTAAGGATGAAGGAGGGACATGGTGGTAAAGTCGCTGTGCCAGGATGACCCCTGAGCAGTGCCTTGAGGATTGCTATGAGAAGACTGTTGATTTGCAGAAAATCTGTGGAGATAGAGAAAGCAGACATGGAGGTCCTCAGGGTTTCTGGGAGCATGGGAAGGCCAGAATACCTTAAAACCTCAAGTAATAAATGAGTAGGAAGGAAGATACCCAGGTCATTTGGAAGCAGAATGAACAAATTAGAGCTGCCATCTGGAGACCAAACAATCATTGGTTGTAGGGTTGGAGCAAAGATGACATGAACTGGAATAAAGAATTCTACTTTTGCCTTTAGTTATCAGGGGACACAGAAAACAAGTCCAAACTGTATGTGAAACATGCCTGGTTAATGGAGATTCTGCTCTCCTACTGTGCTGTGCTATATAACCAGCTTTCTGTGATCCTATAGTTCTCATAGGGGAGCTGGAAGCTAAGCAGCTGAGTCAGGGGACAGGGGTAATATGTTTAGGGTTCATTTGTTCAATTAATGAATATTACTTTATGTTATGACAGTTTAAAGATAAAAGAAAGAGGAGGTAATTCTGCATGGATGGTTCTCATCTCAGCATTGCAGGCAATTCATGGAAGCTACTCAAATATGGGCCTTTCAAGTTCTGAACTTCCTAGGATTGGAAAACAGAAGCTGTGTGAGTGTGGAAGAATCATGCAATTTGTTTCTCAGTCTCCTCATTTATAACACAGTAACTACCAACAAGCTAGTTACCTCTGGCTGTTACTTGCACATAGTAAGCCAATGGAAGTGTTATTGACAATGAGGTTTGTGATGAAGCATATGGATTGCAGGGTGGAATTTATCAAAATATCTTGATAACTAGATGGTCTTTCTTTGAAATGCCATTCATAGTTGTCCTGGTGGCAAATAGATCATTTTAAGTGCACAAATTGATTTACTTTAGAATTGCTAAAATGTTCCTGAAAATAATGGCTAGAAGGAGGGCTGACAGGCATACGCTATATATATTATCAATTTATTTGACTTCCTATTTGGAATGAATGTCCAAATTAAAGGCGATTCAACATATGATATGTCATAATATTTTGTAAATGATTCACATAACTAGGTTTCAAAAGAGAGGCTAAGAATTATTCTGATTTTAAATAATATCTATAAAAGGTGCAAAGTCATGTTTGAAATTACAGCAATGTGATTATTGAAAATAAAATAGTCTACAATTTTTGGCTAATAGGTAAAAGATGAAATCCACTGTATCAGTCTATTTCTGCCATTAAAGAACCTTAATTAGACATCTCCAATTACGTATGCACATGCCAAAATATGAGCACTCCAGCAAATGAAAAATTTACATATACAATGTTTTTAATCAAAGCACCTATTTAATTGTACAATTATCTGTTTTGCAACACAAAATTTGAATTCTGTCCTTGTGATTCTGCATTTATACAGGTGCCCAATTATTTTGTTGGCACAACCTAGAAATGCCTGCTTGATGTACTATGATGTCAGTGCTCTTCCATTTATGGATGAAATTTTTCTTGACTCATAAAACAGAACTTATTGGATCAACATAGAAGATGCATCTTCTTTCTACTTGTAACAGGAGAACTTTGTTTCACTTCCATTCTCTGCTAAGAAAGCAAGATATTATGGGGGGTGGTTTTTTCTTTTTTCTTTTTTTTCTTTTTTTTTTTTTTACTCATACAATTTGTTGCTTTCTCCCTTCTTATTTGGAATTTGCTTCAAAGTTTGAAAATGACTCAGGTTCACAGGAAGAAGCCTTCAGTGGCAATAATACTGAGTTCACTCAATTTTCCACATTGTTAGTCCCTAAATGATGGGAGTAGGCTGTTGATCCCTGCCACTTGTAAGCAATAGAGAAACTGTAGAGCTGGTAAAATACCAGATTTATAGTCCTGAAGACAGATGTTCTCTGTGGAGAAGCTGGAAAAGCCTTGAGAAGCAGTGAGGCAGAAATATATTTCTTTGTGGTCTTTCTGGACAATCAAGATTCTCCTTGGCTCTCTGAGCAAGGTGCAGTAAACTGAGTGACCTGCTCACAGAGACAGAGCTCTAGGGATGTTGCTCTCCAGTTACATCATATGGGCAGGACAACTGGGATATGAGCTGTTTCAGTTGTGAAATGATTTACCACCTTGTACAGGGGCTCCACATTTCAGATGGGCTATAGGTAACATTGCAGTCTCTTGTCTTCTGGATTTTCAGAAAAGGACTTTATGTCTTTTGCACAGTCTCTGAGGATTATGTTGAGACATGATGTGACAACATAAGCACAAAGTCACTGGCTTATTTTCTCCCTACTTGTGAGTAAATGTGTGCAGGAAAGAAGTTACTGAATTAGGCATGGATAGAAATCCAGTTGGTAAATCTCTAGCCTGGCATCTTTGCTTTGACTCCAGAAAGATTTGTAACCAAACTATAAAGGAATCCTTTCAATGCCCCTGGATTCTTTAAATCTAGGCTTCATTGTCCCTCTCAATATTGAGTTTTCTATAATGTATTTCATCTTGGGTATGAGATGGCCCAATGCTATTGGCATATGCATAGGTCAAACTATCTGTGATCTCAGCAATACCCTGTATTCTGCTTTTTGTTTAGCTTTGAGACAGGGATTCTCTACATATCCTGGCTGTCCTGTAACTCACCAGGTAAGCCATGTTAGCCTCAGATTTACTGAGATATCCCCCCCTTCCAAAGAGGTACTCTGCCTATAGAATGCTGGAATGATTCAAGGCACATACCGCAATGCCTGTTTCTGTGTTATTTTTCAGTCTTTGCTTTAAATTCCCCAGGGACCAAATGCACTGTTGTAATAAAAACTATTACTGTCCTAGGCTATCTGCAGGGGCCTGATTTTAAGACCACCTGTGGAAACTAAAACCTACAGATACTCAAGTCGTTGAAATGAAATGCAGAATATTTGCACATATCATCTTGTATATATGATTTACAATGTCTACCAGTGTCAATAACATGAAGTTGTTTGTTCTACTGGATTGTCTAGGGTATAATAACAAAGAAAAATCCTGAATTCCTTCAGGAAAGATACAATCTGTCTTTTTTTAACTAGTTTCACCCAAACAATAGACTTCAAATGCAGTTTCCACAGCTATGGAAGGCTGACCATGCACTGTAAGATCAGAGTCAATGGACCTAGTGTCAGAATTTGAATCATGTCCCTAGGTAGTCTTCCTCTTGTATAGTCTCTCTCTGCATTGATTTTTAGCTCAACTCTGTCACTTAATATGACAAAAAGAGAGGCACTTGCATTAGGCTTGTTCTTTAGGACACTCATGGAAGTGACTTGTGTATTGTATGACAGCCAGGCAATTCTGCTAGAAAGATATATCACTTGAAATGCCTCTGGAATATGTACTACCATGTAGGAGGCAAAGACACATACAGGAAAGTGTCATCTCCAGGGGTTTAAATGTGACCTCATGAGGGACCCACCAACATCTGATGGAATAGAGTATTTGCTCATTAAAATGTGCTGCTCTCAGAATCACAAGAATAATTATGTCAGATCATGTTGTCATGATACTGATAACAGCACATGGGTGGTTGGGTTAGTGCACTGTACAATACTGATTGATACAACTTAGATCTATTGCATGCTCTGTTATGCTCTTGATATGGACTCTGGTGAATTGTTTATTTATCTCATTTCCATTTTGACAGGCTGAGAAATAATTGTAGTATATCATAGCCCATGGAATGAACTAAGGAAAACAATCAGTGTGAAGAATTTAGCACAGTGGTTGAGTCAGAGTAGCACTTGATGAATGACAGTAGTTATATTAATTACATTGTCACAGTCATTACTCCCATTATGACAGTTTCCACAACTACCAGTACCAATAACAACACTAAAACGAGACTACTTATAAGCAAGATCATTCCAGATGTCCTTAATATCTATCACCACAGAGAAAGAGAATCTATTTACTAGAATACTGTTTATTTGTTTGTGTTTTTCTGCCTTGATATCTGAAGAAGCTGAACAATCAAACTACATTCTTGTCCATTAGCATTTCTATGCCAAACCAAAATAACTGTATTCTATTTTAGGGGAACAGTCAAGTATATTCTTATGCACAGCAATGGTAATAATGTCTGCTTGGCTAAGATCATAGACTCCCTGTGAGCACTGTTTTTACCTTCTATAATTTGTCTATTGTGGCACAATGATGTGAACATCTTTAAATAGGTTGAAGTAGGAACATATGTTTAAATCTCATCTTATATTTCATTCACTTTCATATCACTGTACTCAATGAAATTGACTTTTTAGAATCCTTGTTTACCCTGGATTAAGTAGAAATGAGAGGGAAAGTGGTCATGACCGAGCTAGTTCATACCCAGGTCTTTTCCTGTATGGCTTAACCAAAACTGGGTGGTTTACTCTAGTCCAGTATAGTTCTTCTGATAATGAAGAAAGTGCACACAAAATATATTAAAAATCAAATAATGATTCCAAGTCAAATATGTGAAAATTAGTGTTCTTAATAGATAGAGGAACAGAGAAATAAAGGACTTAACTGGTATTGTGATTCAAATGGACTTAATCAATATCTACAGAACATTCCATGTAACAAAAAAGAATATACCTTCTTTTCAGCACCCCATGGAACCTTCTCAAAAATCGACCACATACTTGGCCACAAAGCAAATCTCAACAGATACAAAGCAATTGGAATAACCTCCTGTGTTCTATCAGACCACCATGGTTTAAAATTAGACTTCACAACAACAAAAACTACAGAAAACCTACAATCTCATGCAATCTCATGGAAACTGAATAATGCTCAACTGAATCAACAATGGGTTAAGGAAGGAATAAAGAAAGAAATTAAAGACTTCCTAGAGATCAACGAAAATGAATACATCACATACACAAACTTATGGGACACTATGAAAGCATTGCTAAGAGGGAAATTCATAGCTCTAAATGCTCACATAAGGAAGTTGGAGAGTTATTGGATGTGGCACTTTTTAGTGTGCTCATTAGGCCAGTGGCTTTGGCATCACTTAAAAATTGACTGAAATTTGGGCTCAGTATTAGATCCACCTTACCAGAACTGATATTTAGAAAGTTAATTTAGGTGATCCTCATGCTTATTATTATTGAGTTATGCTGTGGGTTGTTCTGTATGTTAAATGTGTTGCTCTGATTGGTTAATAAATAAAACACTGATTGGCCAGTAAGCAGGCAGGAAGTATAGGTGGGACAAGGAGAGGAGAATTCTGGAAAGTGGAAGGCTGAGGCAGAGAGACACTGGCAGCTGCTGCCATGACAAATGAGATGTAAGGTACTGGTAAGCCACGAGTCACATGGCAACTTATAGATTAATAGAAATAAGTTGATTTAAGATATAAGAAATAGATAACAAAAAGTCTGCTGTGGCCATACAGTTTGTAAACAATATAGGTCTCTGTGTGTTTACTTGGTTGGGTCTAAGCATCTGCAGGACTGGCAGGTGAGAGAGATTTGTCCTGACTGTGGGCCAGGAAGGACAGGAGAAAACTCCAGCAACAGAGCTACTCTAATATAATAAATCATTTTCTACATCTATTGTTCCCTAAACCATGTGTCATATAGCATCCTATATAGTTGACATTTATTCCTTTTTCTAACCCAACATTTATGCAGACTTTTTCTTCATCTTATTTTCTTTCTACCTTGCTTCTATTCTGGCCATCTCATTTTATATAAAGCAATTTAGGATGAGGAAAGGGAAAGCCTATATAACAGATTCCCATTTAATTTTTCCTATGTATTGCACTGGTTAAGAGAAAAATTAACCCCTCTTTCTTTTTTTTTTCTTTGTTTAGTTTGTCATTTTACTTTTAAAAAATATTTTTATTTTATAATTAACTTAATTTCATATATCAGCCATGGATTCCCCTGTCCTCCCTCCTCTCACCCTCCAGCCCTCCCCCCCATCCATCCCTGATTCCCACCTCCTCCAAGGCACAAAGATACCTCCACTGTAGACTACTGGCAATGATTGAGAGAGTGCCTGAGCTGACCCAATATATTGTTCACATGGCTGAAGACCCTGGCTGTCATGATAGAACTCTCATCCAGTGTCTGATGGAAGAGGATGCAGAGATCCACAGCTGAGCTCCAATTGGAGCTCCAGAAATCCCTATTTCTTAACCTGTTCTAAACTGGTAAACTCAAGGCAGGAAAGACTAACCATCTAATATAAAGTCTTCTTTTAAGTCCAGCAGTAAGTTCAATGATATACAGAAGTACAGTGATGCCATGATTACACAAGGTCACAGACAAGAAGAGAAGCTCCCCTGAGATCAATTTAGTTGGTACAAATTATGACTTTAATATTAATGTTTGATAACTAATTATCTAAATTAGGAAGTAAATTAAATAAGTTAACGTATATAAGATTTTTTTTCTTTTTGTCTTATAGATTAGTGCAGATTGTGCCACTAAGTGTTGGGTATTTTGCTATTAATATGCATAATACAAAATATTCTGATCATTTTTCATGGGACACTTTAGTTTTCTAATTAAAAGATTTGATATAACTTCAGTAAATTAAATTTCTCTGAAAACAACATTCTTTGTTGGCAATCTTGTTTTCCAACTTTGCCAAGTCTTATTTTCAAGTGGAAGGGATAAAAAGACAAAACAATGTACTGTAGAATGCTTTATGGGTTTTTTGCAGGAATATCATTTAATCGCATAGCCCCAATTCATACAAACAAATAAAGTTATTTAAACCTTAAAAGAAAAAGCATCTCACACATGTCAGAAGAGGAGAAAAAACAGGGGAAGAGAAGGAGGAAGCAGAAAAAGATGGGAGGAGAAGCAGAAGGAGGCACTTACCTCAGTTGTTCAGTTAGTGGACAGGTACCATCATCTGAAAAAAAAATTCATATACTGTGATCATGAATAGTATAAAATATAATTGTTTAAAATCCATTTTGTAAATCTATAAGTGCTGTGGATATCGCTCTGTATAAATAAAATGCTGTTTGGCCAGTGGCCAGGCAGGAAGTATAGGTGGGACAAGAGAGAAGAGAATTCTGGGAAGTGGAAGGCTGGGGGAGGAGAGACTGCCAGCCACAGCCATGACAAGCAACATGTAAAGACACCAGTAAGCCACAAGCCACGTGGCAAAGTATAGATTAATAGAAATGGGTTAATTTAAGATAGAAGAAGTAGATAACAAGGAGCCTGCCATGGCCATACAGTTTGTAAGCAATATAAGTTTCTGTGTGTTTACTTGGTTGGTTCTGAGAGTCTATTGGGCCTGGAGGGTGAGAGAGATTTGTCCTGATTGTGGCCAGGCAGAAAAACTCTAACTGCATATAAGAACAAAATTAAACAAGTGAAGAAATAGATGGTGTGATCTTATTTATGTATTCTATCATCACCATTTTAGAATAAGGATAGTTAACCCATTGTTTTCAAAATTATTTTCAGAAACATATCAAGTACATGTATATTATGAAGAAATTTTTATGATACATATGTTTAAAAGGTAAACACAACCACAGAGATGCCTATATAACAGTATTGGTCCAGGCATGAACACAGTCTTGAAATACCTTAATACACAGCTCTGATGTCATATACATTGCTTTTATAAGCTATGATCCTCACAAAAGATGACAAAATAAACAACAGAGTGTTCAGGGTCTTTAGTCACACATATATACTCTAATTTTATAAGATTGTTTCTTTAGAATCTATCTCCCACAATTTTCCACTACACAGTTTCTTAAAACTTCCTTCCTTCTTTCCTTTCTTCCTTCCTTCCTTCCTTCCTTCCTTCCTTCCTTCCTTCCTTCCTTCCTTCCTTCCTTTTATCTTTCCTTTGCCCTTCCTTTCTTCTTTTGTCCTTCCTTTCTCCTTTCTTCTTCCTCCATCTCTCTCTCCACTCATCTTTTCTTTCCTTTTTTTCCTTTCCTATTTTCTATCTCACTAGTTACTTCCCTCCTTTTTACTTTCACAGTATTTTAGTTCACTCCTAATGCCCTACCTCAGCATTCACCCATCCTATAGGGCAAATTAAATGATGTCTTCATGGAGAAGCTCATCTTGAGAGCTAGAGAAGAAATTACTCTACTTTCAAAGTATTTTGTCCATATTTTGTACTTTCACTTTACTAATTATGATTGCTGAATGGGTTAGTCACAAATGTTCTCTGTCAAATGCTGTCACAGCATGCACAGCTACTCCATAATTTTATAAGGTCCTATATTGATTCAAACAAGGAAAGATGAAAATCTCAATCCAGAGATTCCACCTGACTCTTGATATGGGTTTGTCTAGATTTTCAGCTAGCATTCCAGTGGTTCTTCAAGTGCCTCAAGAATTTGAAGAGCTTTGAACTTTTATCTATTTTCTTCTTTCTTTTATTTTCTTTACCTTAGATTTTTGAGAACCATGATAGTTAATCTATATATTTCCAATCACTTTCATATCTACCTTACATTATTAAAAAAACCTTAACCATGTAATAAACCGAATTAAGTCACAATAGTATAATATTATGAGTTAAAATGAGTAAGGAATAATTTTTCAAGACTTCTTTTATCATTTGTTGAGTAAATACTTTTCTTTTTTTTTTAAAACTTTTTCGTTATTATTATGTGTTTTAAATTTTATACATCAGCCATGGGTTCCCCTGTCCTCCCCACTCCCGCAACCAACCCCCACCTCCCTCCCAGCACCCACCCAATCCATTCCCATGTCCTCCAGGATCAAGGCACCCCTGGGGATTCATTTAAACCTGGTGGAGTCAGTAAAGGCAGGTCCTGTCACCTCCTTCCAGACTGAGCAAAGTGTCCCTGTGTAAGCCCAAGGTTTCAAACAGCCAGCTCATGCACTGAGGACAGATCCTGGTCCCACAGCCTGGGTGCCTCCCAAACATATCAAGCTATTCAGTTGTCTCACTTATTCAGAGGGCCTGATCCAGCTGGGGGCTCCTTAGCCTTTGGTTCATAATTCATGTGCTTCCATTCATTTGGCTATTTGTCCCTGTGCTTTTTGCAATCTTGGATTCAACAATTCATGCTCTTGCAGACCCTCCTCTTTCTCGACAGTTGGACACCTGGAGCTCCATCTGGTGCCTGGCTGAGGATCTCTGCGTCCACTTCCATCAGTTATTGGATGAGAGTTCCAAGACAACTGTTAGGGTGTTTAGCCATCTGATCACCAGGCTAGGTCAGATCAGGCTTTCTCTTGACCATTGCCAGCAGACCACAGAGGATATATCATTGTGGATTTCTGGGGACCTCTCCAGCACTCTGCCTATTCCTGTTCTCATGTGGTCTTCATTTATCATGGTCTGTTATTCCTCATTCTCCCTTTCTGTTCTTGATCCAGCTGGGATCTCCTGCTCCCCTAAGCTTTCTTTCCCTCAAATCTTGCCCTTCATTACTCCCACTGTCATCCAGGATGTTCATGTAGATCTCATCCATTTCTCTGTCATTGGGTGATCCTTGGGTCTTTCCTAGGGTCCCGTTTTCTAGGTATCCTCCCTGGAGTTGTGTAGCAGTCTAGTCATCTTTGTTTTACATCTAGTATCCTCCTATGAGTGAGTACATACCCTGTTTGTCCTTTTGAGTCTGGGTTACCTCACTCAGGATGATTTTTTCTAGATCCATCCATTTGCCTACATTCCTCATGATGCCATTGTTTTTCTCTGCTGAGTAGTACTCCATTGTGTATATGTTCCATATTTTCTTTATCCATTCTTCAGTTGAAGGGCATCTAGGTTGTTTCCAGGTTCTGGCTATTACAAACAAAGCTGATACAAACATAGCTGAGCAAATGCCCTTGTGGTATGATTGAGCATTCCTTGGGTATATGCCCAAGAGTGCTATAGCTGGGTCTTGGGGGAGATGGATTCCCAATTTTCTTAGGAGGTGCCATATTGATTTCCAAAGTGGCTGTACAAGCTTGCATCCCCACCAGCAGTGGAGGAGGGTTCCCCTTGCTCCAAATCCTCTCTACCATAAGCTGTCTTCTGTGCTTTTTATCTTAGCCGTTCTGACAGGTGTAAGGTGGTATCTCAGAGTCATTTTGATTTGCATTTCCTGGATAATTAGGGATGTTGAGCATTTCCTTAAATGTCTTTCAGCCATTTGTACTTCCTCTGTGGAGAATTCTCTGTTTAGTTCTATAGCCCATTTCTTAATTGGACTGTTGGGCATTTTGATGTCTAATTTCTTGAGTTCTTTATATATTCCTGATATCAGCCTCTGTCAGATTTGGGGTTGGTGAAGAACTTTTCCCATTCTGTAGTCTGTTGCTTTGTCTTTATTTAAGAAGTGGATGACAAGTAACCATATCCCCTGTACTATTCTAGAATTTTCAGAGAAGGTGATAACCATGTGTATGTCTCCTACTTCCTATGCTATGGTGTGGAGAAGACAGGGAAAGAAGCTTCATATTCAGGTAAACACAAGAGAGTGAGATAATTTTAAACAAAGAAGAATGATACAGAGCAAGCCAGCTTTGCAAGATAGAAGTTCACATGTAATCAACAGAAATAAAATAAGAATATTATTGGTATCTAGTACATAGAAAAAAGTGATAATTATAAAACTAGGAGGTATGTGGAAACAGAATACAGACTGCATGGAAGACCATTGCTATAAAGTTTGCATATAGCCAAAGGGTCTTGAAGAACCACTGGAATGTTTTAAATGATAGGTATATGTCATTTGTGCTTGTCTTATAAATACAAAGTGGTACTCTGAAGGACATATAGAAAAGTGGCAATGGGAACAGCAGGGTCCATTTTGAAACTTCAAGGCAAAAATTAGTAATGGCTCATAAAACCAGTGAGATGAGATAAGGAGAGTCATTTCATAGTCATCAAAGGAACAACTCACCAAGAGAATATTGCAATTCTTGAATATGCACACCAAACACAAGTGCACTCAATTTCATATAAGAAATATTATTGAATTTAAAAGGGGAAAAAACTGTAGATCAAACCCAAGACAGTGATGGTGAGTGATTTTGTTTTCCTGCTCTGACCAATAGACAAGATATCTGAATAAAAACTTAACAAGGAAACACTGATGTTAAGTGACATCATAAACCAAATGAATCCAACAGACATCTACAGAACATTCCATCCATACAACTAAACAATACATATACTTCCAGCAGCTCATGGAAATTTCTCTAATATTGACCACATATGAAGATATAAAGCAAGTCTGAATGACTATAGGAAAACTAAAATACAACCCAGAACTCTAACTGACAATACTGGAATCAATCTCTATATCAACAGCAATGGAAAGTACAGAAAATACAAAAACTCATGGAGATTTAAAGTATACTAATGAATTAAAATCAGGAAGAAATCAAGAAAGAAATAGAAAACTTTCTAGAACTGAATAGAAATGAAAACACAGTGGACCAAAATCTACAAGAATGAAAGCATTCCTCAGAGAAAAGTCTACAACACTAAGTGCCTACATAAAAACTCTAGGGAGTAGCCAGAAGGCAGTGGCACATACCTTTAATCCCAGCACTCAGGAGGCAGAGCCAGGCAGATCTCTGTGAGTTCAAGGCCAGGCCCTTCTACAGAGCCTGATCCAGGACACTCACCCTGTCTCAAATCCCCCTCCCCCCCAAATTCCCCAAAAACAAACAAAAGAAAAAAAGCCTAGAGAGCTCTCATATTAATTATTGTATGTTACAATTGAAGGTCTTGGAAAAAAGAAAAAAACAACACACAAACATGGCAGACAGGAAGAGCTGAAAACATCAGAGTTGAAATTAATTAAACAGAAACTAAAGAAAAACAACAGAGAAAAATTAAGAGCTGTTTCTTTGAAAAGAGTAACAAGACTGGCAAATCTTTAGCTACATTAACCAACAGAAAAAGAGAGAGTATCCAAATTAATAAAATCAGAGTTGAAAAGAGACATCACAACAGATATTGAGGAAATTTGGAGTTCTGAGTACACATTATAAATTTCATACTCTTATTAAACTGGAAAATCTGGAAGAAATGAATGAATTTCTAAAAGCATATGACCTACCAACATTAAAGCAAGATGAAATAAAGTAAAGAAGTAATTAAAAAAAAATCTCCCAAATTAAAAAAAAAAAAAAGCCTCAGAGCCAGATGTATTCTACCAGACCTTCAAAGAAGAAGTAGTACCAGGGCTTTTCAAAATTACCTGTAAAATAGTAGAGAAACAAGCTGCTCTGGTTTCTTTTTATGAATCCAAGTTTACCCTGATACCCAAACCAGATAAAGACCTGGTGAAAAGGGTGAATTATTGGCCAGTCCCCCTCATGTACATGGACAAAAAAAATTCTCAATAAAATATTTGCAACAAAATATTTGTTAAGAATTCTCTGTACAACTCAATAGCATATGAAAGATCACCCTCCACAATTACATCAGCTTCACCTCACAAAGGCAGGGCAAATTCAACATACATAAAGCAATCAACGTAATCCATCTGCATAAATATGCTCAGTTACAGAAATGACACAAGCATCTCAGCAGAACATCAAACATCTTTGACAAACTTCAATATCCCTTAGTAGTAAAAGTCTTGGGAAATCTAGGAACATGAAGGTATACCTCAACATCATAGAGACAATATACAATAAGCCAGCAGTCAATATTATGCTAAATGGAGAAAAATGCAAACTGTTTCTATAAAAATCAGCAATAACTCAAGAACATCCACTCTTTCCATTTTTCTTCAACATGGTCCTTGAACACATGAACAGAACAATAAAATAGAGAAGGGCATAGGAATATGAAAGAAAGAAATGAAAGTACTCTTGTTTACATATGATATGATTTTTTTAAATTGAAAATAGGTTCTTCTTTCATATAATATATTCTGACTAGTTTCCCCTCCCTCCACAAATCCCAGGTCCCCATCTGTCTCCTCAAGATGCATTCCTCCTTGGTTTCCTCTTCATAGAAGAGTAGGCCTCCAAGAGACTGACAGCCAAATAGGACAAAACAAATACAGAAAGACAAGGGGGAAGCCCTTGTATCAAGGCTGGACAAGGCAACCCAAAAGGAGGAAAAGAGTCTCAAGAGCAGGCAAAAGATTCAGTGATACAGAAGCTTCCACTGTTAGGAGTCCCACTAAGTTACCATGATTCTATATATAGAAGATCATAGAGATTCCACCTTTAATTAAAATTGATAAGCACATTCAGCAATGTATCACAACACAAATCAACACACAGCAATCAGTAGCCTCCTTGCATACCAAGAACAAACACACCAAGAAAGAAGTAAAGGAAACAACTCAATCACAATTGCTTCAGAAAATATAATCTTCAAATAAATCTAACCAACAAAGTGAAATGCTTGTAAAATGAAACCTATAAGACACTGAGGAAGAAAGAGAAGATATAAGAGGGAAAGACTGCCCATAGTTCTGGATTAGTAATTGTGTGAAAATGAATAGTCTATTAAAGGGAAGCTACAGATTCAATCCAATTCTCATAAAACTTCCAACACTATTTGAAAGAATAATATCAAAATTCATATGGTAAGGAAAAAGACACAGTATAGTCAAACAATGATGAACAATCAAAATACTGCCTGGGTATTATCATCCCAGATTTCAAGTTATAATTCAGGACTATATTAATAAAAATATCATAATTCTAATATTAAAAGCTGATATGTCTTTCATTGAAATAGAACAGAGGGAACCCACATTCATATACTCACCAATTTTTTACAAAGAGGCCAAAAAATACACATTGGAGAAAAGACAGGATTGTTAACAAATATTTGCTGGTCAAACTGATGTGCAACATGAATAATAATAAAATTAGATATTTATTTCTCATCCTGCATAAAACTCAATTTCAAATGGATCAAAGACCTCAACATAAGACCTGCTGCCTCAAATCCAGTAGAAGGGAAAGTAGGGAATAGAATTTAATTTATAGGCATAGGAAATAACTTTCTAAACAGGACACTGGTAGGGCAAGTACTAAGACTATTTTTGATGATATACTGTGTACCCTAATAAACTTTCCTAAGGATCAGAGGACAGAGACAGCCTTGAGATTAGACATAGAGGTCAGGCAGTGGTGGGACAAACCTTTCATCTCAGTACTGAGAAGCATACACACCTTTAATACCAGGAAGTGATGTCTGGGCAGGGAGAGGAATATAAGGCATGAGGAAACAGGAAGTCACTCTCTTTAGGCTCAAGATTTCATAGAGGTGGCTGGCTGCTCTGCTTCTCTGATTTTTCAGTTTTCACCATGATATCTGACTCCGTGCTTTTTAATTAAAAGACCATCTAAGATTCAAACAACAACCAGTATTGACAAATGGGACCTCATGAAATGAAAAAATCATCTACAGAACTAAGAACACAATCATTTGTGTGAAGAGGTATCCTACAAAATGGGGAAAGATCATTACCAGCCATAAACATGGCAGAGAGTTTGTGTCTAGAATATATAAAAACCACAAAACCAAACATGATTAAAGTAAACAAATAAGTTAAAAATTGGGACATGGAACTAAACATAAGGTTCTAAAAATAAAAAAAAAATATGACTGAGAATTTTCTAATTAAAACTACTTTGAGATTTCATCTTAACTCAATACTAAAAAAAAAAAAAAAAAAAAAAAAAACAAATCCCAGCATGAATATGGGAAAGGAAGACATGTATTCACTGTTGATCTATTATTACTATCCTGCCAAATGCACATAGTAATAAGTTGCTCCCTGCATTCTTATCACCATACCTACAGAATATCACATCTCTCAACACTCAACAGAGGAGCTTCTTTTTGTAGTATGTGGCAATTAATACAGAAACACATAACCAGTCAATGTCAACATGCAAAGAATAAGACTGCTGGAGGCTACTCCTGCTCCAGTAGATGACACCACACACTCTTATGTATACAGAAAGCACTGGATGGACTTAATATATATTAATTTTAAAAATGAGATAATAAATTTGGGATAAATTGGTGTGGTAGCTGGTGATATAAAGGGGGTAGATTTGATCAAAACATTATTGCATATATGGATATGAAATAAAAGATTATTAAAGCTAATGATTGTTTAGATCAAAGTGAAGTTGGCAATGGAAAGAAGTGGATACATCTTGACTCTATGTTGAAGATAGAATCAATATGTCTTGTTGATGAATTAGATGTGTGTAGTGAATTAAAAAATGAATAATGGATGATTGGTGGTTTGAGATTTTAGTCCCTGAGTAGGTGTTAGTAATGTTTAAGTGAGGGATCAAAAACATGTACAGAGAAATAGGTTGAATATAAATAACTATGTTACTGCTTACTACATGTCACCTCCACTTTAGCCCTATTAGGGTAGGATGTTTCTTACCTATATGAAAGCAAAGGTCAATGTAGAAAGTAAATGAGGAAATCTGCCATTCAGTGGGAAATTTGTGGCTGACATTATATACTGTATACACTGGAAATCATTATCACAAAGATATGCTGCCTTTGGATGTTCAGAGTGAGGGAATCCATCTTATTGAGGAGAGGGGAGCTTAGGCTGGAGCTTAGGAGCCAGCTCACAAAGCAGTGCAAACCTGTCACCAGAGCACTGTAAAGGCAAACAGGAGATTACAAATTAGGAACTGAAAACAAAGACAAAATTGCAGTCTAGTTGGTTGTGTGGCACTGATCAAGATGGAAAGATTCCAATCTTTACCAATACCCAGCTTCATGCTACAGTCTCATGGATGCCACAATGAACCGAGGTCACTGGTGTACAGTTAGAACTTCATAAAACCATGTTGTTTCTTTGCCATTTTCTGGAATATCAACACAGCACAGGCACACTAATGGTGTGCCATCTCTACCTAAATCTTCATTATTGTAGGCTGGAAGCATTTCTGAAAGCAGTCATGTGGCTTTCATTTCTATCCAGTTCCTTTAAAGTCTTCAAAATCCACAGATTACGTCTTTACCATGAAAAGAAAATGACATGATGGTGTTTGTTTTTTCTTAGCTGCATGTTTCATAAAGAAGAGGTCTAATAATCGACAGTGTAGCTGCAGTCTATTGTGGTGTGGTTTACCTTTTTTTGATCCCCATTTGCATTAGAATTTAGAAAACTGGAATGGATTCCTAATGTAGTGTACTCTCAGGTTCCATAGGGTCCCAACCTCTACAAAAGTGGGTGTTTGGAAATAACACAAATTCAATAGGAGTAGAAGAGGCCAGATAAAATAACAAATGGAGAGTCATCATGTAGGTGGACACTACTGGAAAAAAAAATCTCACCAAAACTGGAACTCCATGACCCACTTGACAGTATTAGCCAGGGCAACATTACCTCTATTTCAATTAATACATTGTAAATTCAATATCTCTGTCATAATAAAGTTTCAGTTCAGATTTGTACAATGTAGGAATTCTTTGTTGAGGCTAAATAAAACATGCTTTCGAGAAAACAATATTATTATTTGTGCAAAATTGATTTTTATGCTGTCTGACTCCAGAGTGACAGTTTACTAGGCTATATGTTTCCTGTTTTCAGTATTGTCTCGCCTAATTTTATTTTTCATTTTCCCAAATCATTTGTATGAGCCTGTGGGAAATGGTGGTGTTTATCCTATGGCTTCTCTCTCTTCTGAGATAATTTGTAATTTGCTAACATACTGTAAACACTACAGCTTTGCATAACTTCTGAATGGTTAATCTGTTTGTCCTCAAAATTACCAGATTATTCATTTAATTTTGCCATCATTTTCTGCACATTAAAATGTATTCAAGATAATTTTAGTTTGGAATATGAAGGGCTAATATAAAAATTACTTTTGTACCCTTTAAAGGATCAAACAATATTGAAAAAAAAACTGAACAGCTAAGACATGATTTCAAAGAGAGGGGTGCATAACTAAGAGGGTAGACACTTTCAATACATATTAAAATTATGCCCTGAAAATTGTTGTGACCAATTATTTAGGCCAGTGTTAGATTTGGGTTCAGGAACAACCAAAATCAACTAATCAATCTCAAAATCTCTCTCTCTCTCTCTCTCTCTCTCTCTCTCTCTCTCTGTCTCTGTCTGTGTGTGTGTGTGTATGTGTGTGTGTGTGTGTGCGTGTGTCTGTCTTTCTCTCTCTCTCTCCCTTTCTCTCTTTCTTTCATTTGCTTCTTATTTAAAAGCCTTAGCATGTAAACTCAAGGTAACCATGGAGCTGTGCTTCTATGCAATGACTAAATGATGAAATGAATGATGAATACAATGAATAGAAGAGGTGGGAGGACAAAGCCATACAGTGGATAAAACATGAGCCTCAAGAAACACTGGAACACACCCTCCAACTTCATTCAAGCTTTTTCCTATTTCATAAATCAGGAATTCTATTAAAGCACCCATTTGTCTTCCCAGTGGAGGCCAGTCTCCCTTTCTTTAGAGCTCCATACGTGTTAGCCACAAGGGGGTGAATTTGACAAAAGCTTTGGTTTTCACTCTTGTAAGGAGAGAGGAAGAAGCCAGTGGCAAGAACACGAAGCATGAATGAGACAGCACACTTGAGAGGAAAGAGTGTGTGTCAAAGCTATCAGAGGACATGAGAGAGGCTATTGGAGAGCAGTCTTCTTGGAAAATACATCAGATATAAACTCTATCCGTGAACAACCCATCTTCTCAGAAAATTCTGACTTTAAAACCTGGGGTTATAAGCAAAAACAAACCTACATAGTAGTTACAAAAAAAAGTAGGTATAGGTTTTAATTTTTCTTGACATTTGAAGAAGAGGATTGCAAACTTATCAAAAGTCTGGCCATTATAAGACACCATATCCCCAAATATCCATGAACAGAAACTGTAGAACATTATGTTTAATGCAGAGAAAATATGAGCAATAAGGGGACTGAGTACTGACAGTACCACTGAGACTGAGAGCTGATTGAGCCCTGAGGGGGGACTGAGTAACAGCTGAGGCACTCCAGTGGGGACTAATTGTTGACTGAGCTACAGCTAATGTTCTTACATTTTCGTGTCGATGTTTGTTCATAGCATCTTGGCAGAAGAAGAAGAAAATGATTGTGTATGTGAATGCATGCCTCTTTAAAAATTTGCATCAGGTACAAAATATACTCAACTAAACCAGTAAAACGTTAAAACAAGTGAAATGCTATGTATTCAAAAGCAGCAAAGGCAGCTGCAAGCAGACCAAGGTTTCCTCCAGCTACTCTGCCCCTTAAAGGTTCTCCTCTGTGAAGGGCTGTCCACATGCTCAGTGACAGTCATCTCTGCACCTACTTGTTTAGAGGCATTAGGACCCTGTGATGGGATGTGAAAGCTGCATGACACAGTTTCAACTTATGGGTTCATTTCAGTGAAGAAAAACTTAATAAGAGAATCACTATCAGCTTCCAATTTTCTTTAAAAAATAATGCTATATAATATTCAACAACAACAACAACACCAAAAACAAACCAACTCTGCTACCTTGATGAATTATGCCAGGAAAGAACAGAAATTTGGGGTTTTATATAAAATGTAGGCTTGTCTAAATCAACATGACTATCTACTAGTTGTAAGTTTCAACTTTCTTCTTCACTTTAACAAGGGTTTCTTACAAAGAAGCTTAAAGCAGATAAGGAATATCAGACATCCGTTACTATGCCTACCAGGAGATGAATCCCTCAGTATTTCTAGCCATTATGCCTCTTGTCATCTGATTCTTACTGTTTTCTTTTAAGCAATAAAAATTCTCCAGTTTAGTATTTTGTCTGACTTTCATGACATTCAATATACTATAAAGTATAATAAAAGCTTGGGAATCTATGCTGGTCAAGAAATTAAAAGATGTGTTTTGACCAAAACAGAGACCAAACTAGAAGGATGCTTGTTTTGTATTGTGTCATTTTGCTCCACAATATTCTCAATTAACAAAGACAGTTGAGTAGATCTCTCACTGAGTTTTCTGGTTTTATTGTTATGTTTTATGGAGTGTGTGGAGTGTGTGGAGTGTGTGTGTGTGTGTGTGTGTGTGTGTGTGTGTGTGTGTGTGTGTGTGTGTGTGTGTGTGATTGTGGGCACATGCATGACATAGATTGTATGCAAAGGTCAGACTATACAACACTGAGGATTTGTCTTCACCTTCCAACTTATTTTTTTCTCTGTGAGATGAATTCTTTGATGTGTGGTGCTATGTGTACCAGCTAACGTGCATGCTTTGAGGATTCTCTCTTTGATTCTGTCTTGTTTTAGAAGGGTTGAGATTACAGACACATGCCACTATGCCTGATTTTATTTCAGTTCTTTGAGTTCAAACTCATATCTAAGCATGCATAGTAGGCATTTTACCCACTAATCTATCTCACCAGCACCTTTGTCTGGCTTTAATATAAAGACACGTATGACATGTATGCATGGACAGAGCTCTTCAGTTTTATAAACAGAACTATGGCACTCTGACACTGCTTTATGCATCTGTCACTTCTACTTTATGTGGTGCCTTCAAGCAATGCTCAACAGCAATTATAATAACAGTTGCCAATGGACTTATTATATTGGATGTATATCCTTGAAGAGTGAACCTAGGGACTCATATATGTTGGACAAGACCTTGATCGCTCAGCTACACTCCCAGCATTGGGTTTTGGTTGTTTTTAAAAAATGTATTTTTAGTTTCACTTTATCTTAAACTTTCCAAATCTTGAATTATGTGTGTGTGTGTGACTCATTAGGAGAACTGTGGAGCCAATGTGGAAATTTTCTAAACTTAAAATATACAGTAACACTGAATATATACATATGTATATATAATTCATATATATAATTGAATATGACACATGTAAGTGAATTATATAATTGAATTACACACACACACACACACACACACACACACACGCACACACACACACACGTGATGATATATTATGCAGTCTAATAAACTTTTCCTGAAGATGAGAGAACAGAACAAGCCACTAGATTAATCATAGATGCCAGACAGTGGTGGCGCACACTTTTAATCCTAGCATTTGAGAAGCAGCCATCCATCTGGATCTCCATGAATTCAAAGCCACCTTGGACTACATGAGATTAACTCAGCCAAGCAGAGAAAATAGAGCTAGGCAGTGATGGCAGTTACCTTTAATCCAAGTACTGGGAAGCACACATGCCTTTAATCCCAGGAAAGTATATAAGGCATGAAGAGAGGAGCTAAAGGCTTTCCAGCAGAAGCATCCCTTCAGCTAGAGGCTTTTTTAGGCTGAGGAGTTGGTGAGGTAAGAAGTGGTGGCTGTGGCTTGTTCCTTTGTCTGTATAATCTTTCAGGAATTACCCCAACATCTGGTTCTGAGTTTTTTATTGAAAGACTATTTTAGAAATTTGAGAAATACACACACACACACACACACACACACACACACACACACACACACGACCCCCAGAATTATCGTATTAAAACAACTCAAGAAGAGTAACACATGTGATAAGTTATAGAAACAATTGTGTAGTGCTGGAGAGATGGCTCAGAGGTTAAGAGATGGCTGCTCTGGGTCTTGAGTTCAATTCCCAGCAAATGCATGGTGGCTCACAACATCTGTAATGAGATCTATGAGATCTGGTGCCCTTCTCTGGCCTGCAGTCATGCATGCAGGCAGAACACTGTAAACATAATAAATAAATAAATATTTACAAAAAAGAAAAGGAAGAAGAGAAAAAAGGACAAATTGTGTAAAAGCTCTCAAGGGAGATTCTGATACTCCTGTGACACAAAACCTTAACAGGAAAACAAAACAAGAAAAAGCTGCCTGAGATAAGTCCACGCTGTAAAACTTACAAGCCACAGGAGTAAAGGAACACATCCATATTAGCAGCAACAAGAAACATAAAAAACAAACAGACAAACAAAAAACAAAAACAAAACAAAACAAAACAAAGTGCATTCCATAAATATTAGAGAACTAAAGACTGATTGCTTCCAAATCCTTCCAAATCCTAATGGAGTCACAGGCGAGTACTTGAGCCTCAAATTTACTGGATGGCTTGATCATGAAGACTTTATTCCATATAGAAATCTGTACTTGATGTAGATTTTTTTCTTAAGGTTTCAAATATTTTTTCTTGCACCCACAATAGAGTTAAATCAAAGAAACATCATTTTATCTTATAAAGGTTTTAAATATTTTATTTCAAAGTATATGAATGTATCCTGTTGACCTGCCTACCAGAGTTTGCTACCTCTAAGAAAAAAAAATGCAAAACCCGTTTTATATTTAAAAAAAAAATCTGTTGGTCAAACATATTTGTAAGATAATACACATGGAGGAAATTATAGTAAAGTTCACCAAGCAGCCTTACACAACTTCAATAACTACTAGATTTCTTTAAAGACATTGCCAGTTGTTCGGATGAATGAAGTGAGCTTCTTGACCAGAGGTTGCTGGCACAAATCAATAGATAGCCGTGTGCACTCAGCCCATATCATATTTCAATAACAGGTGCTTAGAATTCAGTACACAGCTCAGCTATAAATCACAGAAAGAAATGATATTAAAAGTTAGATTTGAACTCAGCAATCAATGGAAATGTGCACCAGAGATGAAATACTTCTAGACATACATTGAAAGCAGATTTATGTCACTGCCATCTGTACTTAGTAGTTTGATTTCCTACAACCATTTTGTAAAAAGAGCAAAATCCAGAGTAGCCAGATCCTGACTTAAAAATTGCTTAATTTGCTGATTAAAGTAGGGAGGTATGATTTATGTGGGGCAGAAAAGCTTTCAAACAGGAAGCTGAAAGACTGGTAGTTCGGAAAGACACCATAAAACAACTGCTGCTCTGTTTATTTGATATTGTATTTTAGTTTTATAATTATATAATATATTATATATACATATCTTCTATGCTTGGGTAATGACAGTATTTTAGTATTATATATTAAAACTATATGAGCACAATGTGGCTCATCCAGTGAGCTTGTTTGTGAACACATGTGGCAGAAAAACTCCTGTAACCAGTCATGTACTGGAAGAAGCTGCTGTGATGAACAGACTGGGCCATGTTCAGTGACCTAAATTAGGGCTTAGAAAAAGTGGGTGTGTTCTTGCCTTCAGCAAAGTAGGACAAGTATATGGGTTTACTTTCCTTTCCAATATATCTGCAAAATCTTTGTATGAGTGTGGTGTGTGTGTGTGAATGTGTGTGTGTGTGTGTGTGTGTGTGTGTGTGTGTGTGAGTGAGAGAGAGAGAGAGAGAGAGAGAGAGAGAGAGAGAGAGAGAGTCTAAAAGTAATGTGCTATTAACCTGAAAAACAAATGAACTGTAAGGTGGATTTCCATCAAAATGGGTATGAAAAGGATTGTATGTTAAATCTCAGACTGGAGCATACTTTGTGTCCCTTTATGATTTCTAGTAATACATTAGGATGCTCACTACGTTCCCTGAGGATACAGGGTGTCATTGCCTGTTATCCCCATGACAGCCAAGGCAGGGTAAGAAAAAAGTTTTGCGTCTGCAACAGTGCTTGGTGACATTAGCACGTCAATAGAAAATAAACCCCAAGCTGGAAGGCTGTGCTGCTTTTCTTAATAATTATGTGGGCTTGTACAGAAGCAATGTCCGTGACTATTACCATTAACATAATTGACTAAACATGTCAATAGATATTCTTTTTCTTAAAACTTAACACAGTGAGACTTGTGCCTGCTATGCTGGTAAATGTTGAAATCATTGTATCTGGAGTGGCATTGCCTTCCCTGGCATTGAAACACTGCGAGCTAAATTGCTGCATGGAGCAAAAGTGGTGTCTGCCAACCGATGTCTGGGCAAAGGGCTTAAATGATTAAGTTTCCTTACCATCAGGGTTAGAGGTGAGAGTGCCTGTATTCAACATATTCCACACTCCTCTTCATGTTCTAAGTTAGCCAAAGAACTCAGCACAAGGAAGTATACCATTCTGCAGAAATGTGTTCTATGTGCAAAGTGCAAAATATCAAATTATAGTAAGCCAGTGACACTCAGGAAGAAAGGACACCCATACTCAGTTCTAAGGCAATACTCATTTGACAGGCATAGAAGCTAGAGTTGGGAGTTGGTTCACTATGCCACAGAAACAGACACATCCTTCTTTTCTTTTTCTATATTTGCTATTTGCAGGGGTCTCTGACACCACCATGGCCAACAGAGTAAAGCTCCATGGAGGCAAGGCGGCTGTTCCATTCAGAATGAATAAGCCAGTGTTGGTTCAAACTTTGGGAATATGACTCAGAGTAGTTTATTTTAGGCACATTTAGACATAGTACAATCTGGTGAATACTTTTCTGGTAATAATAACACAATTCCACATGCACAATAAAGCATACATAAATCTTCTTGAGGAGCAATAAGCTAAATAAAGATCATATATGACTACATTGAAACTCTTTGAAAAGCACATGTGATACCTTACATAGCAATGGATTCTACAGATTGACTAAGACAAAGAAGCTTATGATAAAGATTTTAGGGAATGTCCCATGTGGTCTCTAAGCCACCCAGATAGTGCAAAGGTCAGCAGGCTAGTAACTGTGTCTGTGTGTCTGTTGCCAGTCTTTTTGGGCAGATAGTAGATTATGCATTCCTTCCTTTGAAGGAACAACCCTGTGTGTTTCACATTCCCTGTTGCTCTAGTGCTTATCTATAAACACAAAGAACTCATGGGTAGTGAAATACAGCAGCAGACTGGGTAGTGTCCCAAATGTGACAAAGACCATTAATGCAAGGTTAATTCATGTGGATAGTTGGGATGAGAACATCATTTTGAGCAGCTATAAAACATCTCTAAGCATCCACTTTTAAATCACATTTCTCCATTTGATTGGTTATTAGTTTAAAAGAAAATATTTGTACAAATAAAAGTAAACAAAATGCTATAATGGTATATATCTTTAACTTTTTGGTGATCAAAAGTTTATTCATGGCTGTCTGTAAAACCAAAGTAGAAATCATCCCAAGCCTGAACTGTCTGGATAAGGGCTATGGATGCCAAAGCTCCTATTTGTCAATGGGACTTTAATTGTAATCTTGGTTCTCTCATTTTTAATATCATGACCACGGAATATATATCAGATTTCTTTAAGCTCTGATTTCCTGGTTTGTAAAGTCTATGAGGGATGTTATCAGGGATGAATCAGATAACATTTCTATATTACTAAATGCACTCTCAGGCATGTAATGGTCACCTACTAAATGACAGCTTTTATTATATTCTCCTGAGCTTGCCCTATCTTACAATCTAACCTCTAATACTGTTGCAATTTTGGACTTCAGGAGACAAACCTACATTTTTGAAGAAAAAAGGAAATTTCTAGGGAAAGCAGAATTTTCCATTGTAACCCCCCCCCTTTCCCCTCTTAAAATGTGTTCTGCATAGCTCTATTGAGAATTCACCTCCTATTATTTAAGACAATCTTTGATTGGATTCAAGCTCTCCTCCCACATCCTCTCAAAGGACAATCCAAACTCTTCAATTATCTTTTTCACATACATCTCAAAAGGTACTTTGAGTGTTTGAAAGGCCATAATTCTTTCTCCCTAAAGTTTTGAATTCCATCTGATGAAATTACCACACTTTGTAGAATAGTGCCATGTCACAGAAACAATAGCATCAATTAACCTCCCTGCCTTC
The DNA here is from genome assembly GCF_903995425.1 of Onychomys torridus. NCBI lineage: Eukaryota > Metazoa > Chordata > Mammalia > Rodentia > Cricetidae > Onychomys > Onychomys torridus. The sequence goes on from NC_050444.1 coordinate 94,753,832, forward strand.
AGTCAGGTTCTTTCTTTTCCTTCATAAAAGTTAATTTGGTGCTTTTGAAAGAAGAAAGATTGGAAGATAGAGAATCAGGGTCTTGACGTCAGAAAATAGGTACTGACTAGAATGAATGGCAATATCCTTAAAATTCTTGGCTTCAGAATCTCAGATACATTTAAGGAAGGGTTGTCTTACTTGAGTGGAGGTAATTGAATCTCCCTGGCACATTCAGTCTGTGGAATCACTCTCACAGTGATAATCAGAGCTATTCAACATAGTGAGAGTTAGGGTTTTTTTAATTAAAAAAAGATTACTGTCATCAATTCTTGGGTGTATTATGTAACAGAAATTTGGAATTATCTTGTCCAATCACATGAAGAGAGGGTTCTATTAGGATAATGATCCACAAAAGTCTCAAAATTTTGTCTTAAAATATCTTTTATTTAATGAATACTTACTCTGGATTTATCATCTGTCAGTCTTGATTTCCTATCAGAAATGGAGACTAATAAGAGCAATCCAGCAATTCATGTGCTCATGGAAGAAAAATTTGAAACTCAAAACCAGAAAAATGGTAAGATCATTTCTAGGCTGACACCATGGGCACAACCCTTCAGAAGAGTCCCCATACTAGAGTCAATGCTATTCAGGCATTCTTAGTCATTTATTTTGCTATAAACTGGAATTATGCATTATACAGTCAGTTTTGTTCAAAAAAACTGTGGATACTATTGCAGACACCCCCCGCCCCAGAATGATCTAAGGAAAAACAGAGGTCTACAGTTACTTTAGACATCATTTAACAAGCCCTTTTTGATGAAGTGAATTATGAGTAAACAATATATTTGCTCATGTAATAGACTACACTCTACTCCCTAAAGGGCAACTGAGTTTATTTAATCAAATACAACATACTTTGATTTAACATCAGTTCTGCATAAGAATCCATAAGAGCACTTTGAGAGATTCACAAGACACAATTCTTATCCCATAAATTTGAAGTGAGAAACAAGACAGAAGTAGCTCATAAAATGTTCCTTCAGATCTGTTCCGAGATACTAGAACTTCAGAAGTCATGGAAGACACAAGGAGTGTTTGGGAAGTTCTTTTAAAGAGGGTCAGTAGATTTCCTGTTGTCATTAGTAGAACTAGTGTGAAGGAAGATTCCTTTCCAAGGAGGAAGCAGCTGAAGACCAAAGGAAAAAAGCTAAGTGTTTTTTTGCAGTGACTCTTAGTAATACACACATTTAGTTACCAAATGGGATGCAGGTGAAAGAGAGTTTAAAGATCAAGAGAATATATGGCAAAATTTGATGTTTTTGTCAGCAGAGAACTGAATTCAAAAATTCATGTGTGATTTGAGTGAATATTTATCATTTGATAAATGAGGTTAGAATTTAAGTTTAATAAATTATTAGAGAAAATTTCTAAAAAAAAAAAAAAAAGAGTGGAAATGAATTCTTACCTCCTGTTTTCCTCACCTCAACCTGATAAGGCACTGATATTGAGTCAGTCACATAAATGACTTTTGCCTGATGTAGCCCTGGCTTTCTTTCAGTCTCTCTAGCTTAGAGGACTCCATGATCTTCCTACCCAGTCTTCTCCACTTAAACATCTTCTAAAGTGAGCTTTCCTGATTGAAAGCGAAAGTCTTGTTCTACAATGAAAAACTGATTCGTCAACCATTGGAAGTGAGGTCTTTCAATGTAGTGCTAGGACTGAAAGCTATCTTGCTGCCATCAGGATGGGACCAGAGTCCCATGTCTCAACTTACAGCTGTTCCATCGAATGAATTTCTTGGCCTCCGTGACTTTTACTTTTCTCAAAAGATCTTTTCTTGTTGAAATAAAGTGATGATATAAGTAAAATAAATACACAAGATGGTAGCAGGGTCTGATCAAAACAGAATGAGTGTCATTGCTCAGGAGATAGAAAATTCCATTCTGCTGTGGAATTGAAGACCAAATTCTTCTCTAGTGACAACTTTGCTTTCTTAGAAGGGCTCCTCAGCTACCTGGCATGTTGTCCTTCTCTAGTATCTTAGCATGCTGAGATATCTCTGGAAAAAACTCTCCACTTATTTGTGTCTCTCTGTATAGGCCTCTCACCTCATTTGTCACAGTCCCTCAATCTATTACATCATTTCCACTTGATAGAACAAAAACTCAGGCCATGATTGGCCCACCAGGTTTTTCAGTTAGCGGGGAACACAGCAGAATAAAGCCTGCAATCTCTTTACTTTGATACAGAGCTCATTTCATATATCCATGGTCTCACTAGTCTTTAATATTCTGCAGGGAGAAATATTTTTCTTTAGCCAGTTCAATCACAATAGCTAAAAGTGTGCATTTTTATCTGCTACCCTTGAATTTTCCAAACCTTTCCTTTCTTTTGGGAACTAACCTGAGTTTCTATTCACAACTTACATATTTCAAGTAAAATCAATGAATTAAATTAACCAACAGACAAAAACCTAGACAAGCCTTTTCCTTCCAAAAACAACACTTGATTTTTCAAATGATGGGATGTTAGTTATTAGAGGTGATATGTGATGGTGAAATGTGAGATTGCTCCTAATATAAACTAACAGGACAGCCACAGACACTGTTATTTTTAAAGTATCTTGGAGAAGCTATCAAAGATAGAAGTTAAATGAAATACTAAGCTTCTATAAAGTCTGGACTAAAGTACATTCAGATGGATAAATTTGTATTACATTAAACACAATCTCAATTTCATACAAAAGATTCAAGTAAAAACCTCTGAACTTTGTGTTTTATTACAAACATACTTAGTTAGATTGGCTGTAAATCTGAAAACATTTGGAATAGTTATATTCTCAGAACAGCATAATTCAGCTTTGACAAAAAAACAAAACAAAACAAAAAAAACACATAATAAAAATCCAGTGTATAATTCCTATTTAGCCAGAGCATGTAGTTTCCACTGTGATACTCAGGAAGGAAAAAAAATTCTGAGCAAAAGTTAGATTAAAACACAGATTATGCAATATTTATTGAAAACTCAGTATTGAAAATGGAGGATGTTTGCAATGCTAGATGTGCTGCATTGTTTTGAAAAAATAGATAGATGATAGATATATACATACATATAGATAGATAGATGATAGATAGATCAATTGATTGATAGATAGATATAGATAGACAGATTCTAGGTAGGTAGATAGATCGATAGATGGATATATATATATATATATATATATATATATATATATATGATAGATAGATAGATAGATAGATAGATAGAACCATACTCATTCTGTGAGATTCACCACAAGATTTGCATACATTTCAATGTCCTTGGGAAGGAAAGGACACTACTCCCTGTTTAGAAAAATGCTTGAAATATAAATTACTTGATTAAAAGTAATTCAATCTAACCTCATAATAAACATAGTTAATGACTAGAAAATCATATAATCATTTGAATCTATTTTTAAAATCTATAGTAGTAAGATTTTTCCTTGTTTTTAGGCAAAAGTGACAATTTCAAAATTAAATTTAATAGTTAGAAAGTAATTTTTAATTAATTTGTTTATTGTAAATCCTACCACAACCTCCCCTCTCTCCTCTTGTTCTCTACTCCCTCTCACTCCTTCCCTCCACTCCCCACCTCAATCCACCTCTCCTCCATAACCGCTTAGAAAGGAGCAGGCCTCCAGGGGCTTCAGCAAAGTATGGCATATTAAACTATCATAAGACCAAGCACCTCCCCCTGTATTTGGACTGGGCAAGGCAATCCAGCATGAAGAATAGGTTCCCAAGAGCCAGTCAAAGAACCAGGACAGCCCCTATCCCCATTGCCAGAAGTCCCACAAATAGAACAAGCTACACAATTGTCACATAGATGCAGAGAGCCTAGGTCACTCCCATGCTTTGGGGTGCACTTTTCTCTTACGGTCCATTGGTCACCAGTCTGCAAGGACAAAAGGGCAGAAGCAATGATAGAGCTTTGTAAGGGCTGTGAACATGGTAGAACTAGCCTTCCAGGGTTGGAGATAGCTTCAGTGCGACAGCTCAATTTTATTCCAGAGTGAGGGGAAATATAAAGGCTGAGGACAGAGTCTAGGGCATCACCTAATTTGCATTAAACAGTATACTCCTATCATATGGCTTCTAGCACAATGTCTAATTACAATATGGGCAGCAGGGGAAAGGCTTCTGTAGGGGACTGTGTCAAGATTCACACTAGAGATAAGTCAGGCATCTGGGCCTAGAGATATTTTCCAGATAAGGTCAGGTAGAAAGCAAGAAGCTCCCCCACTGAGTGGAGAGAGTCCTCCATGTTGCTGAGCTCAGAGAGAGCTGCCAGGCCATGGTAGACTGCAACCTCTGATTAGCAGAGCCTTCTAATACCATACAGGCTTCCTGGTTGTTGGTTAAGACTCCACGAGTTCCCATGAACCACAATAATGATTTCTGTGAGTTTTCTTGTGATGTTCCTGACCTCCCTATGTGCTGAAATGGGATTTCATTTGCATGTTAATAAAGTTTGCCTGGAGATCAGAGGTCATAGTAAGCCAGGAATAGAAGTTAGGAGGTGGTAGCCCATTCCCTTAATCTGATCACATGACAGGTAGAGACTCTGTGTGGTCAAGGACACAGCCAAGTGTGGTGACATGATCCAGCCTTTAATCCCAGTACCAACCATAGAGACCTGGACGTCTGTATAGACAGGCAGTGATGATGAAGTCATGTGGCTGGGCTTAGAGCCAATGAGAAGGCAGAACAGGAAAGCAATGAAAATGTAGATTAGGCAGGAAGAAGCTCTCTCCTGTGGGAAACTACAGCTTGGTGGTAAACTAAAGAGTGGTTAGTGGCTCTTCATTAATTCTCTGATCTCTTCAGCTATTACCCATGTATTTGGACCTGTTTTTCTTATTTACTAAGACTGTTTAGAAATTCATCCACATCCCTATATCTTACAATCCCTCATGTCCCCCCTTAGCAGGACTCCAAGAGCACAGCCCAGTGTTTGGCCATGGGTCTCTGAATCTGCCTCCCACAGTCACTGGATAAAAGCTCTCTGATAATAACCTAGGAGGTCACCAATCCTATCACAGGGAATGACAAGCTGAGACTATGCATCATCCTTAGTCATCAGGAAAATGAAAACCAAAACGACTCTGAGATACCATCTTAAACTTGTCAGAATAGCTAAGTTCAAAAAGACAAATGACAACCAATGCTGGGAGGGATATGGAGCAATGGGAACTCTCTTCCATTGTTTGTGGGAGTGCAAATGTGTATAGCCACTTTGGAAATCAGTATGGTGGATTCTCAGAAAATTGGGAATCAATCTACCTCAAGACCCAGGGATATCACTCTTGGGCATATAGCCATAGGGCAATCAGTTATACCACAAGAACACATTCTCAACTATGTTCATAGCAGCTTTATTTGTAATAGCCAGAACCTGGAAACAACCTAGATGCCCCTCAACAGAAGAATAGATTTTAAAAAAAGTGGTACATGAACATAATGGAATAATACTCAGCTGTTAAAAACAATGACAACAAGAAATTTGCAGGTAAATGGATGGAACTAGAAAAAAAATCACCCTGGGTGAAGTAACCAAGACTCAGAATGATAAACATGGTATGTACTCACTTATAAGTGGATATTAACTGTAAAAGCTAAACATGCTACAATCTTCAGACACAGAGAGGCTAGGTAACAAAGAGAGCTCAAGGAGGGACTCATTAAAGTGAAATGGAGGAGATCACCTGGTTGGACTGGGAGCTGGTGGGCATGGGAATTTGAGGGATAGGGTTGGGGTGGGCAGAGGAGGAACAGTGCTGAGAGAGACGACTGGGAAGGGGAGCTTTATCGAGTTGTAGAAACCTGATGCAAGGAAAACATCCAGGAGTTTAAAAGAATGACCCAGGTAAGATTCCAGTCAGCAGGAGAATGTAATTTCAACTTTTAAAAACCCTAAGGGTTTTTAAACTGATCACCCTTAATGCTCTGAGCAAAAAACATGTTACTTTCCATCATCTCCATAACTCTTCTTGGTAGGGGCCAATCATACTTAGCTAAATTATTTAATAGAAATCATATTTCTTTGTTGCTGAAAATAGAAAACATGAGTTTTAATTTTGTGTTGGTTAACTGATGGAGACTGCCCCATTTGTTACTGTGACAGATTCTACCACATTTGCCAAGGCTCTTAACGCAATGTTTCTAGATCAGTGCCATGCCATCATATCAATAATACCAATCTCATAGTTGGAAAATGCACCCTAGTTTCTTATAAATTTTGATATCTTGCATTAACTAACCTCACAGTATACTGTGCTGACATGGGTACATATGTCTTCCATGTCCAGTTCATTATATTACTGGAAATAGGAATGACCATCCATAGCTGAGAAACTGAGCAAGTAGTTTTGAGTGTGTATGCATAGAATGATGCACAACACAATTGTGCTTGGAAGGTCCTGCAGTAGTGGTGGCTTGTGCCTTTAATCACAGCTCTTGGGGGACAGAGGCAGGTGGCTCTCTATGAGTTCAAGGCCAGCCTTGTCTACAAAGCGAGTTCTAGGCCAGCCAGAGCTGTTATACATAGAAACTGTCTCAGAAAACCAAATACATACATACATACATACATACATACATACATACATACATACATACATAAGAATGAATAAGTTCCTGTTGGTCCAATATTTCTTTGACCTAAAAGTACCAGATATGTAGGTGGGAAGTATGTCGGCAGGAAATACATCAAGATGTATGCTTGACCCTGATGATGGCCTTTTGGGGTTGCCTTTCTAAGTCTCTGCAAGGTGTGATTCATGGCCATTTTCTGGAAACTCAGAGATGGACCTGGCCAGAGTCCGTGAATTTTGCCAGTATTTAATTAAATCTAACTTCAAATTTGTCTTTAAACTGTGGTAGTGGTACTTTCTCAATTGGTGGGATTAAAAGTGACTTCTTAAACATTTTTAGGAAACACAATCTCATAGCCAATTCCCTATTTCTTTGGCTCTTACAATTTTTCCATGCTCTTCTGGGATGGATAAAATCATTTCTTGATGAAAATATTTATTCAGTGTTATGTAGGCCATAAACAAAAGACAGAATAGAGCCAGGCATGGTGGCTTTGATCCCAGCACTCAGGAGAGAAAGGAAGAGGGATCTCTATGTGTTAGAGATCAGCCCAGTCTACATAATGAGTTCCAGGCCAGCCAAGGCTACATTGTGTATGTAGTGAGACCTGGCCAAAAAAAACAACACAAAGAAAGAACACATATCAAAGGATGCATTATGAGTGTTAAAACAACAATAAAACCACTAAACACATTATTTGACATTTTTTCAGCTTCCCCTTTTCTTATGAACAAAGACAAGTCTCCAAAACTAGATAAATTGTAAAATATTTCTGAGCATGAGCTAGGAAAGTTCAATTGCTATAAATGTCGTTATGTGTTTCACCTGTGGCACTACCAATTTCGAATGCTGCAAAATGTTTTCTCATTCTTTGTTCTGGGTAAAAGATAATCTGAGCTCAGGAATACACCCCACGCTTCTCAGCCGGAAAACCCACTTGAGAGTAATTGTTCTTTTTTATAAGCTTTGTCATAGCATTGTACAGTGAGCACTGAACTAACCAAAGGTAAAAATGACACTGCCCAAAAGAAAAGATTTGTGAAATGCAGTCAGCTATGCGTTCCTTTAAGGGTCCTTGGGTACTGCAGCTAATTGGAATTGACTCCAGCCAGCCAACAGCTATGCCATATTTTAACCAACCTGGCAACAAGACAGGCACTCAAGTATTATGCCTTCTTCATAAGAGTTTTCAGATGGTGAAAAAAGGCACATACACAGTTATGTTCACTGGAAAATAATAATCTAAAGAAGATCTAAGAGAATGGTTTATAAAGAAAAGATTGTAGAGAATACCAGCATTTTAAAAATGAGAAGAGAAGAAAATATAAAGGAATAATCAGTGTTTGGAGAGTTTCAATGTGTGAATATGGTCACACATCTGAGAATAATGTCTGCAACATTTCCTGAGCATATTGTGGTTTGCACTGAGCATAGAGCATGTTTTCATTGTATTTGGCATTCTTCAACATCAAGGTGAATCAATTTGTCTTTATTCTGAAGAAGTGAGAGCTGAAGCATAAAAACCGGTTAAGTTGCTTGCAATAGGTCTCAGAGCTTAGTATCCAATGGTGTAATGAATTTTTTGGTTTTCAGCTATCAGACTTTTAGGAAAAACTATTTGGGAGCAAAAATTAAGTAGCATCATTTTCACATCTATCTTGGTTGAGAGGTTTATACCAATCCAAATCTCCTGTTTAGAATAAGTAGAAATTGTTTATAATAATATATGAAATAAAGCACTTGAAGATACTAAACATATTTTCTTTAGTATGTTCTGGGGCTTTAATATGAATAATTTAGAGAGAAGGAACAATTACTGTCAGTCAGACACAAGCTCTGCCTTCCTGTTCCTAAGGCATACAGTAGTATTCTGATAAGTAGCCACCACGTTACAGTTGTGAGAACAAGAAGTTACCCCAACCAACAATATCTTTCCATTCTGTCAAACAGCTAGTAATGCAAAACTTCAGAGTTTGCTAAAAAGGAGGACCCTGGGGAGAAGAGAAGAGTAACAAAGTGTGCTTACTGCTCAGGGTTTTCCTTCTGGTCCTTTTGAAGTTCAAAATCTTTATCTGGTCCGAAGTTTCAAAGCCAAACACACTACCAAGTGAGAAAGAAATTGGAGCTCTTGCTAGTTTACCTTACTAAGAAATTAGTTGTATTTGAGGATCCATTTGTCAGAAGATAACTTGAAAATATGTCAAGCTCTTTGCAGGGGATTTCCAGGGATAAACACAATGTTGAGGGAAGTCAGAAGCAAAACAGGGAAGATTTATAAAATCAAATCTCAGTTTTCTGGTCTGTAAATCCTGGCTTGAGAAAAAAAAAGAAAAAAGAAAAAAAAATGTTCTTACTGCAACTACCTACTAGAAGACAGTACAGACATCTTTGCACTTACAAAGTTTTATGACACCCACTGGTTGTCTATGAAGTACTAAAAGCTAAAAGCTCATCCCTCATGGATTAAGATTTGGAAATAGTGCCTTACAGAGGCAATAAGGTTTTGATGAGAGGAAATAATATGGTAAAATAAAATTATCAGACCCCAAATGTCTTTCTTCTTAATATGGAAGCCAGGGAAAGAGGATGGCCATGTGACCATATAGGCCAACATTTTGAACATGGACTTCTTAGTCTCCAAAATTATAAGTCTGGTCATTCAAGCAATCTCATCCATGAAATTTTATAAACAGGAGTCAGAGGTGATAAATGCATTCATTGTTAAATATGGGCATTAAACAATCAATAGGGTGAACCTTAATATAGATATAGGAAAAAGCATAAATGAAAATTAAATGTGATTAAAATGTTTAAGATGACAATAGAGATAATTTATAAGAATGATTAAATATAGAAAAATACTCAAATAAAATTCTAAATTACAATAAACATTAAAAAAAATATAGGAGCTGGGGTTGGAGAGATGGCTCAGTGGTTAAGAGTACTGGCGGCTCTTCCAAAGGTTCTGAATTCAATTCCCAGCAACCACATGGTGGCTCACAACCATTTGTAATGAGATTGGGCACCCACTTTTGCCTACAGGCATACATGCAGAAAGAACACTGTACATAATTAATAAATCTTAAAAAACAAACAAGAGCTAAATATATCATTTGAGCAGAAACAGATAGCAGGCAAGATAGAACTGAAGAAAGAATCGATGGTTTGAAAAGCAAAGATACAGAAAATATTTTGATTGATATACATAAGAAAAGCATGGTAAAAAACAAAAGTATAAGAAAGATGTAGAAACAATGACAATATCTGACAGACAGCATCCATATAATCAGAATACCTGTGCACTTTATTTTATAGTAAACCTCTGCAGGCAACCAAAAGGAAGCCACTATTTTGTAGAAGTAAAGGTGTTGGCAGCTTGAGATTTTTCAAAACAGGCTGCTTTAGACTTTCATGGTGCCAAAGGAAGAACAATTTGTCCAATATCATGCTCCAATCTGTGAATATATATATATTCTTTATTGAAGAACATAAGTATCTTTGCCACTGTAATGTGTGATGTCCTGACTGTAACTCCCTACATCTGAGCTCTTCGTTACCCCTTCAGTATACTTATACTCCTCCTTCTAACCACTTTTGTTTATTTTTCCTTTCTTCCTGCAATGGTGCTACTCCTGGAAGCCCTTTTCAATTCACTGTCTCAGAATATGCTTTTCAGGGACTAAGCTGGTAACAAGAATATCACAAAGACACTGAGAGAGAGGTTTGGATTTGGTTGACCTATCAGCTGTTGGGCAGTGAGTTTTACCACTGATGGAAGCCAAGGCCTGCACTGATCAATGCCATTATGGCAGGAAAGTAATTAAACGGCTTCTGACTTCAAGCTTTGCATTGATGAGTTCATGCTTGGTAGTGAAATTTCAAATGGAAAAAAAGCAGGGGGGGGGCTACAATGAAGAACAATAGAGCACATGAAGTGAGAGAGAGGTGAATGAAGGACTAGCACAGCATGCCAGAAACAGACATGATATTTATTCTATTGAGGATATTGTAGATTCCAGAAGGACCACAGGAGGTGACATCAAATATTCTGGAAAAGGGAAAATCAAATGCTCTGAATCTTAAAAAATCTGAACCTTCAGGATCATGGACAGAAGTATTATAAGCACCTTTAGGGTCATTTTCAATGTAGCAATATCATATATCTGTATCTATATAGATCACATTATAAGACTGCAACTAATATATTGTAAATGGTTAATATCTGAATATGCTGTGTATTATATATGTGAAATAAAGTTTGTGTATGTATGTTTGTGCATATACACAGATAGCCCTTGAGAACTGTAAGTTCCATATAGACAACTAACAACCACAGATAGAAAGAGTTCAAAGAATAAAACACTGCATTAATATTGGGTATGGAGACATTCCCCAATTATTATTCCATAGTCAACTCAACCTGACATCTCCTTCTTGAGTGTCATTTTATTTCCTGTTGCTGTGATACTCTGACAAAAGTTATTTACGAGAGAAAACATTTATTCTGGCTCACAGTCCAAAGGTAGAATATGTCATTGCAGGAGAGTTAAGGCAGTAGGGCCTTGAAACAGCGGGTCAAATCACATTAATAATCAGGAAGCAGGAGATGATGAGTGTATGCTGCTGTTTAGCTAACTTTTCTACTTAAATAGTTCAAGATGCTAGCCAGGGAATGGGTGCCTCCCACAGTTGACAGGTCTTCCCACCTCCATTAGTGCAATCAGACAATCTCTTAGAGTCATGCCCAAAGGTCCATACCTCAGGTGGCTTTAGATTCCGTCAAGTTGACAGTACTGAACAACACATATACACATTTACATTTACATTGAGTGAAGGACTATAAGCTCAACAGGATTGTACCATGTAGGGAAAGATGTACATGGTTTATATGCAAGCAAAATACTATGTCATTTGTCATAAAATGCCAGAATATCTGCAGATTTGGGCATCCATAGGGTGTCCTGGAATTGAAAACAAAACAAAACAAAACAAAACAAAAAACAACAAACATACAAACAAAAACTAAATACATACACATAAAAAAAATCATATGATACTGGAATAAATTATTTACAGACTGATATTTTACAAGGAAACATATGTGGACCAAGAGACAGAAATAATAAACCCTGCTGTCAACTTACATTACTGGACTTGTATTTGAAATTACAGTTTAACAGTAACGTAGATGCACAGTACAGGCAACAAGGCTTCCAGAAATACTTCTTTAAGCACACTTAATTTTATCTGGGTCATTATCTTCAGTCAATAATAAGTCTGGAATTTCTTCAGCACTTACTTTAGTGGAAGATATAAAATGGCACCAAGTTGAGTTTTGTGTAGTGTTAAGGTAACAAGAAAATGAACAAAAACTCAAAGTGAGCTAAAATAAAATGACCGACTGAGATAAAGCAGCAATACATGATTGATAATGTGTTGTCTGAGATATTGAGACATTTTCCAAATCAAAATGGAGTAAAATATGGTAGCCATCCTGAAATCTAGTATTAGAGAGAAGAAAAGTCTCAGACTTATATAAACATAGATGTGCCACATCTGATGCGGCTCAGTTCTAATTTATATAGTCTTAATTACTAGTAATGGACAGTTTTCTTTATATTAAGACATAGTTCTAAAATCTAGTTAACATGGTGTGACAAAAGAGGTAAATGACAAATTTAGGATGCTTAAGGGGTGATTCTATAGGTATTCTGGCAAATCTACCAGTAGCCCAATTCCTCAGTTTGAAAAAGGGCTATATTGATCCAGCAAGATATAGCTAATTTTGTGATTTACTGAAGCAGTTTTTTAATTTACTTTGCAGCGTTCTCAGAGGATCTTTTGTTCTATTGAAAAGCACTGAAATATAAACCCAACAGTGCAGACCTGTGCCCCTACTTAAGTGGAAAAATGCTTTGTTCAAATAGATATTAGCTACCATATTTAGGATTTTACAGTGCTAGGTAGTATGTATGGAATCTTAAAGTATTTTTAAATGAATGATGAAGCCACATTAATACCTAGGGAAGGAATAAGCCTTCAACGTTTCAAAGAATCAATTTAATTTGATTCCTTATATTTCCTGTGGCATAACAGAAAAGGGATTATAGACAATGCCCAGGAGAGACAAAGAGAGTTTTAGCAAGAACGGGAAATCACTATAATTCCCAGAGTTATAGATAGTGCTTTGCCTTCAAATTCTCACTAAGGACAATCTCCAGATTTGAAGGCCACTGAAATGGGAGCTTGAGAAGAATAAGAGAAGTAGAATATGTGTGCCCTGGTGCTCATATTTGTGTTGAGGAGGATAAAGGGCAGGGAAGGCAAATGAGAGGCAATGGAGGGCATGGCAAAGTGACGAAGAACTTTTAAAGCAAATTCATGCTTGTCTTTAGAGATTTCAAAAAATTCCTAAGCTTCCTGCTGACATTTTTTTTAAAGGATAAAAGAAGCAGACAATTGCTTAGGATAAGTTTGAATGTTATCAAGAACAGTTGAAGCTTAGCAAGTTGTAGATTCTAGATAAGTATGAAATAAATTTCCCTTCCAGAAATGACACAGAAAGTTGGAGGAAAATTATTTTGAAAATTTACCACTGACCTACTTTTCAGGGCAATGGTTTAATTTAAGATAAATGTGCTAAGCAGGTTTCCACAGGTCATTCTTTCAAAGGGACTAACAAAAGCTCTTTGTAAAATATATATATATATATATATATATATATATGTATGTATATATGTATGTATTTGCTTGCTTCATCTGTTTTAGCTTTAAACAAAACCAATGGAAACAAAAAACAAAAAAATGGAAAATAGAATTATACGTGTACAATGAAAATGTACATTGGGTTTGGCTCTTCCTAAACCACAAATGACAGCTTTGGTCTATTATCAAGTTTTGTCCTGTTCTATTTCCCTCATATCACTTTATGATGTGGAGCTTTCCTAAGAATCAAAAATCCATTGTTACACTTTGAAGGGAAGCATAGTATTTCTCCCAAATATCTTCTGACTCACATATAACACTCATCTCTTCTTATTACCATTTTAATTTCAATTCCAAAATAAACACTGCATTTGAGGGCAAAATATCAAACGGAAAATTCCTATTTGAAAATTTAATGTCCATGAAAGTTGAGTCTGATAAAGGCCAACTTGTGACATTCCTGAGAAACTAAATTGTCAAAAGGATGGACATCTTTTTTCTTTTTCTTTTCTAAAAAGCACCAAAAAGTTCTCTGCTTATGCTTTGAGACATCCCAGTTCAGTTAAGAAGAACCACTAGAAAATCTGCCTAACCCAAAGCATTCCTTATTATAAAAATTCCAGAAGGCTGCCTTATGGGGACATTTTTCCCCCCAGAGCTTAGGACCGAACCCAGGGCCTTGTGTGCAAGCACTCTACCACTGAGCTAAATCCCCAACCCTTTATGGGGACATTTTTAGTGTTTCATTCTGCATCCACTTAAAGTGCACTCTTAAGAACATTGTCCAAAATTGGCTTTTCACCTGGTCCTTGTAGAGAACTGGTTCTCAAGCTTCCTAATGCTGTGGCCCTTTAATACAATTCCTCATGTTGTGGTGACTCCCAATCATAAAATTATTTTCACTGCTACTTTATAACTGTAATTTTGCTACGATTATGAATCATAATGCAAATGTCTGTGTTTTCTGATGTCTTAGGAGACCCCTGGAAAAGGGTTGGTCTCCCTCCCAAAGGGGTCACAACCCACATATTAAGAAACACTATTATGGTGACAAAAGGATATATTTATGTCTCTTCTTCTAAGCAGCAGGAAGGAGACACCAGATACAGATACAATTTAAACAACAGGGTAAAATTCCATGATAGTTCATAACATCAACAACAAATGACCTTTCACTATTGTGGGTATTTAATCATTTGGTGCTAGGATTCAAAATGGAAAATTCATATTTTTGCAAATATTGTCTATACTTCTGAGACTCCACACTATCAAAACCAAAACACCTTTAACCTACAAAGTTCCTGCTTTTAAAATAATTTTGTGAAAGTTATCAGTGTAAGTAATGTTTGTTGTTTTAACCTTCATTATTTAATGTTGAATATCAATTTGAATAGATAGAGAATCACAGGGAAATAAACCTCAATACCTTTCTGAGGGAGTTTCTAGATTGACTTAACTAGATGAGAAGATCCATCCTAAATACGGGTGGTACCCATCTAATTGCTGACTTGTACTCAATACAAAGGGCAAATAAAAAAGCCCCAAATGCTCACTGCAGAGGCCACGCTACAGCTGACCCATGCTCTTGCTGTAATGAACTGTACTCTCCAAATGTGAGTCTGAAGATGACTTTGTCAAATAGTTTGTCAAAGAAACCAGACAAATGCAGAAAATTGGGTGAACAGTGAGAATCTTTTATGGTAAACCTAATTATGTAGTTCTTATGCCCTTGGAACTTGTTTGTGGGAGGAATGTGGAATAGTTTGGAATTTTGTGTAAGAAAAGCCCTAGAATAAGCTAAGCTTCTTGGACTGCTAGCAGTTTGGAAGACAAGAATGCTCCAAAACATAAGGACAGTCAAGGCCTAGCTCAGTCGGGACAAAAGTTCTGTAAGAAATTGTGATAAAGACAATAAAGGTGATATTCTGACAAAGAACTATGCTCCTGAGAACTTGAGGCTGAAGTGAGAAGTAATAGACTGATTTGTTCTTGAAGGCACTCAGGTATTACTCATATGTCATGGTTATTACTGACTGTTCTCCTGTGGGTCTACAGGGAGAGAGAGAACCAACAGAAGCAAAAAGATGAAAAATAATTTCTTGTGGGGGAGGGTAAAGGAGGGAGTTTTAAATTGCCAGTACGGCATGTTCTGAAAAAGAGTGGTAACTGTTACAAAATTGCATCATTAAAGAAAAACCCACTTTGTTGTTTTGAATGATAATGACCCCCATAAACTCAAATATTTGAACCATAGTTATCAGGGAATGGAAATGTTTGGGAAGCATTAGGAGCTGTGGCCTTTTTGAAGGAGGTATTGCCTTCTTGGAGAAAATGCCACTGGGCTTAGAGGTTTCAAATGCTCAGAACAGGCCTAGTCTCTCTCTCTCTCTCTCTCTCTCTCTCTCTCTCTCTCTCTCTCTCTCCCCCCCCCCCCCCGTGTGTGTGTGTGTGTGTGTGTGTGTGTGTGTGTGTGTGTGTGTGTTTCTCTCTCTGTCTCTGTCTGTCTATTGTCTGCCGATTAGGATGTTGTAATCTCTCCGTTACCTCCTCAGCACCATGCCTGCCTACATGCTACCACAAAACAGCTAAGATTATAATGGATTTATCCTCTGAAACTGTAAGAAAGTCCCTAATTAAATGCTTTCCATGACAAGTTGTCTTCATCATGGTGTTTCATCATAGTGATAGAACAGTGACTAAGATACTTCCCAGTCTAAATTAGGATATAAAGGGATTTATACTCAAAATTATGGAATTGCAGTCTATACCTATAATAACAATACTTGGAGGTGGAATTTGCAGAATTTACTTCTTGCATAAAATGTTTTTTAATCAGGGGCCTTTTTCTTTTACTTAACATAGAAAAGACGCCTCATATCATTTTCCAGAAATTAAAATAAATTAGATGTTAGAGTAGTCATTGTGGGCACACACACACACACACACACACACACACACACACACACGTCTTTATATGCTAGAAATTACTGTATCTCTGTTTGCAATACACATGTTCATGCTCACACTCCATTCCATAGAATAGTTTCCTGAAGGGCTACCCAGAAGCATGCCACCACCTCAGCTGTTTCTTCAAGGGAGGAAGAACTCAGATTCTCCCATTACTCAAGCATGTCCAGTCTGCAAGCACATATGTGGACGCTGGAGCCGTGTAGAGTGGAGTTGGGCATTGAAACCCCTCTTCTGTGCTTTGGGTGAGAAATTCGGAGATGTGTTTAAACCTTGTTTCATTGCAACCTTGGTTTCACTCATTTTACTTGTCCTCTAGGCTCCTGACCCTCCTGTTCCCAGGAAGGAGCCTACTCAGAAGCACGTGCATTCCCTGTTCTTCATGTGGGGAGGGCTAAGACATTGGGTATAGTGAACCCTTCATAAAAGCTTACAACCAATGCTGGCTAAGGAGAAATTAAGGGTTAAGAATTAAATTCTCAATTGTGTCGTCCTGAACCTTTGAGTTTGTAAAGGCATCTTAAAATAATTTCATTTAGTTATCTTGGTAACATACAGTTGTTTTAGTAAATTTTCCATTTATAAAGATGTTAATTCTGAGAAGTCCTTAAGGATAGCATATATCTGAACTGTTCTGTTCAGATATACTGAATTTCAGAAAATAAGAAGGTCTACATGAAGAAAGCAGAAGTTAGAATATTTTATGAACATTTAAATATTTAGCAGAGTCATTAATTTTACACAGCACATGTGCATACATTTTCAGTGGAGCAAGTCTGTGCAGCAGATTTTTCCACATCACTTCCCAGTGTTGGGGCTTGCAAGTCTGCCCCTTGCTGACAGTAACACAAATAAAGGCACTAAAGCAGGAAGAGCCTGTGTGGGACACATAACTGAGGGCAATAGCAAAGAAAATGAATGACAGGTACTCTGTGAGTAGTCTGCATCTTTTCTTACATTGTCTGTACTATACATTGTGTGATGCAGATTTGTTTCCTAACATAGGAAATAGTGCCTTTCTTAAAGCAAACATATGAAGTCTATTTTTAGGGAGCCTAAATTGTTGATTTATTATATTCCACACATATTCTGCCTTTATTTGTCAGAAGGTAATGCTAAAACTGAAAGACAAACCTTGAACTCTCAGGGCACAAACTGTTTAACAACAGATTTTTTTTTTTTTTTTTTTTTTTTTTTTGGTTTTTCGAGACAGGGTTTCTCTGTAGCTTTGGAGCCTGTCCTGGACTAGCTCTGTAGACCAGGCTGGCCTCGAACTCACAGAGATCCACCTGCCTCTGCCTCCCGAGTGCTGGGATTACAGGCATGCGCCACCACTGCCCGGCCCAGATTTTTTATATAAGTAAATATTAATTTTTGAAATAATAGATTTGTATTTTATCTGCTCTTATTGGAACTTATTCCAAAGTATATTATGGCTCATACTATTGAAATACTTTCTTTTTTTCTTTATTACTTCTTTTTTGAGATTATAATATTACATCATTTTACCCCTTCCCTTTCTTACCTCCAAATCTGGTACTATATTCTCTCTTTGTCTCTTCAAATTCATGGCTTTTTTAAAAACATTAATTGTTACATACGTTTGTGCATGTGTGTGTGTGTGTGTGTGTGTGTGTATGTATGTATGTGTGTGTGAATGTGTATATGTGTGTGTTTATTCCTAAATGACCTCTGTATAATGTTACTTGTCTGATTGTTTTCAGGCCTGACCATCTGGTAATGGATAATTAATTACACTAAATATAATTTATAATGTTTGATGGCTAGATCAGAAGAGATGATTAATCAGATACTTGTAATCGCAAGCATGTCCTCAGGTTTTATGCATGTCATTCCTTTGTCACCCTATCAGAGAGACTCAGAAGATCTAGGGAATATTTTAACATATGTGTTCTAAACTTTTATGTTTCCATTTTATTCTTTATTAATTTGGCAGATTTTTCTATTTTACTAGTTATGTTTAAATTTTCTCCATCTTGATAATTATACTGTCACACATTTTGGAATCTTCTGAATTTCCACAATGTAAGGTAAACACTCCTGACTCATATTTTTAATAAAAATGTATCATGATATCCCTTTTGACCTGTGATTTAAGGGTAAGGTGATGTTGCCCAAGACAGGCCCATTGCTGTAGTGTCAAACTTCATAGTGAACATGTGGTTGGGCGCTGTCATGTGAACTTGAAAAACCCCTGTTGGTCAGCAAATTATCATCACTTTACTTATTTCAGGTGCTCTTACTGATTCTTAGATTCCTCTCTTACTGTGATGCAACTTTCAAAGAATCATGAACCAGGAAATTTAACCAACATAAATCTGTCATCTGAAAGGGTGGAACCCATCCTGGGCTTTTCATTCTGCTTTGTGGGTTTTCAGGTTTACATAGCATGCTTCTTTATGTGTGTCTCTCTGTTCACATTTTTGTCTAGGTTTCATGCCACCAGCCATGTTGACACCTCATTCCCTTTTATTTGGTTATAAATACTCATCTGTCTTAAATGATAACACATCCTAATGTAATATGAGCTAAAATTTTGACATGTAAATTTTAATAGTTCATAATTCAACTTATCCCTGGGGCTCATAGCTAAAGACTGCTGTTTATTTAACAAATCTTAAAAAGATTAACTTTATTTTGAATTACAGTTATTTATCTGTATGTGTATATGTTTGAATATGCATGTGCATGTCCTCTGCAAGAGTAGTATATGCTTTTAACTGATGTGCTGTTCTCTAGCTTCAACAATTTTTAGAAACAATATATTCAAGCATTGTCTTGGGGACTGTGGACAGGTTTAGGACAGGTTGAAGACAAATTAAGGAAAAAATATTCATTCAGTTATTATAGAATAGTGAATGGAACAAAGATACTTCTGGCTTTTCTGACTTTGTATTATTCTAAGATCATAATAATAGCTTTATAATCATAAAAATAATTTATAAGATTTTTACATTATGTGGTGATATTTTAATTGTGCTGAAATGCAATTTTATTTATATGTTAATAAATAAAGTTTGCCTGGAGATCAGAGGTCACATAGCAAGGTCAAATAGTGAGCCATAAGCAGAGAAATGCATGGTAGCCCACACCCTTAATTCAATCACACTGCAGGCAGAGTCTCTGTGTGATCAAGGACACAGCCAAGCATGGTGACATGAACTTTAATCCTAGTACTAACCATAGAGACCTGGAGGTCTGTATAGATAGGCAGTGACAAGGAAGTCATATGACTGGGTTTAGAGCCAATGAGAAGACAGAACAGGAAAGCAATAAAAACACAAGTCACACAGGTGGAAGGTCTCTCTGGGGAAGTTACTGCTAGTTGTGGCTATTGCTTCAATCCTTTTGGCTGTTTCCTTTGTATTTGGCTCTGTGTTTCTTATTTACTAAGACTGTTTAGAATTTCGTCTACAACATTATATGAGTTAGTACTTTCTTTGGCAATAAAAACTTTTTTCTACTTTGAAGTTAAAAATTTGATGTGTAGCCTTTTTAAAATGATATTTCATTATACAATGTGAATTCTAGATATTCTGAGTTATTATTTTAAAAAATTATTTTCTTTATAGGTCTTCCTAAATTTGTTTGAGATAACAATTCATATTGAAGCCAAGGCTAGCCTCAAAACTTGTGGCAATACATCTAGCATTCTTGGTGATAGAACACACTTTGTATGCTACTAGAGAATAAAAGTAATAATTAAATCACAAGCTTCAAACTCTGTGACCTCCAACAGCAGCCTATCTGAAAGATGTACTGGTAGTAGTTACTGATAGTAACACCAACATTATGGAACAACCAACTACTTTTTAATTTTTTTCTTTTTCTTTTTTTCCTCCTTTTTAAAATTATATTTGTGTTTTAATTTTACACATCAGTCATGGGTTCCCCTGTCCTCCCCCCTCCCGCCCCCACCTTGCCCCCAGCCCCGACCCTTGATTCCCATGTCCTCCAGGGACAAGACTCCCCTGGGGATTCAATTCAACCTGGTGGATTCAGTACAGGCAGGTCCAATCCCCTTCTTCCAGGCTGAGCAAAGTGTTCCCTGTGTAAGCCCAAGGTTCCAAACAGCCAGCTCATGCACTAAGGACAGGTCCCAGTCCCACAGCCTGGGTGCCTCCCAAACAGTTCAAGCTATTCAATTGTCTCACTTATCCAGAGGGCCTGATCCAGCTGAAGGCTCCACAGCTTTTGGTTCATAATTCATGTGTTTCCATTAGTTTGGCTATTTGTCCCTGTGCCTTTCCAATCTTGGTCTCAACAATTCACACTCTTACAGTCCCTCCTCTTCCTTGACAACTGGAATCCTGGAGCTCCACCTGGGGCCTGGCCATGGATCCCTACGTCTGCTTCCATCAGTCATTGGACAAGAGTTCCAACACGACCATTAGTGTGTTTGGCCATCTGATCACCTTTTTAATTTTTTTAAAATGGGATTTAATACTTAAATAATAATAACTTCATGAGGTGGAATCCATACTTGACACTGCTAAAGAGGCCAGAAACCTGAAATTAGATAGATCATGGACCCTAAAGGAAAACCAACTTTTATTTTATTTAAGAAACCTAGCAAAAATTACTTCTAATGATATATCATTATATCCATAGATCATCACCTCATTCCAGTCTCATTAGAGAAG
This sequence comes from Onychomys torridus, assembly GCF_903995425.1. Taxonomy (NCBI): domain Eukaryota; kingdom Metazoa; phylum Chordata; class Mammalia; order Rodentia; family Cricetidae; genus Onychomys; species Onychomys torridus. Next base: position 94,774,785 of record NC_050444.1, read on the forward strand.
CTGCTTCTTGTAGTAGATGGCAGTTAACATAGAGACACACAACTGGATAATGTGCACACAGTGAAAGACTTTGCAACACTCAGTCTTAGTGGTATGTCTTTATCAAACCCTCTCCTCAAAGCTCAGGGAACTATGTGGAAGAGGAGGTGGAAGGATTGTATGAGTCAGACATAGTAGATGATTCTCAGGAAACTGTCTTCCAGACACAATGGGACTGATACATATATGATCTTCTGGATACTATGGCAACACATACAGAACTGCATAGGCTGAAACCAGACACAACCAGACATAGAAAAGGAGAAGAAGACACAATGTCTTCCATTTAACCAAGAAGCTATTTGTATTTTCTACTTGCTGAGAAAGGGAAACACAGTTTTCTCCAATGGAATTCCACTGGGTCTATCAACCACACTCCAGGGCAGGTGCCGCACACAAGCATAGTTGGCCAACACAAAGGGATTGAGTTTTTGTATAGGGGTGCTTTTTGTTTTGTTTCTGTATTGTTTGGCTTAATTATTTTATTTGGCTTAATTATTTTGACTTATTGTTTGGTTAGTTGATTGGTTGGTTTTATTTTCAAAAGAGAAAGACAGAGAGAAAACCTAAAAATTGGGTGAGTAGGATCTAGGAGCAGTTGGAGGATGGGAAAGAAAATGATCAAAATTACAGTATATTGTAGGAAGCATAGCTTAGAGTAAGCATTGAAGGACCCAGAATAATTAAGCACACAGACCTGCTTTCTTCAAAGGGAGAAAAAATGATGTTTGGTCATTCAGGATGCTGGAGTGAAAACAGTCATATAATGTGGTGATCTTTTACAATTCTACTAGGAGCCAGCATCTGCCAGAACTCTCCCCAAATCCTGAGAATTGTTTACATCCCAAACTTGAGCTTTGTCCCTCAGTGAATAAAACTCATCCTAATGAAAGAGGCTCCATGGCGTTGTTCATCATAGGATCCTCTTTGTGCTTATAAATTCTTCCTCTATGCCCTATCCTTGAGCACTGTTTCCCAAGTCAATATAACTCATCCTTATGATAATGACCAAACATGATGTCCATGGGTCAACTGAATTTTTTTAAAAAATAAAGGTCAATATTCCACATTCATTTTTTTCATCTATGTGTGTGGACTGAGATGTCAGTTGTCATCAATATGATGACTGTGGGTTGATTTCTAAAATATTTAATGGTTTCAGAAAAGTCAGTAGTAGAAAATACTTTAAATATTACTACCCATAAAACTCTGTCTTCAGGTGCAGGGCCCTCTGTCCTGACTGCTGTAGGAGGAAGATGGGGCAGGGATGGGGTCAGCTCTGCTGCTGTTATGATCTCAGGGCTGGCTCACCTGTGACCCTCAACAACAGGATCAGCTCTAATGTGCTGCCCAGATAAGAAGAAGAAGCTGCACTGGTGAGGGGCATGGCTAGCTCTCCTACTCTTGTGACCTCAGGGCCAGATCTCTTACCTACCCCAGGTGGTAATGGGTAAGGCTGGGAGGGCATCTTTTCCTCACCCTTGCCACCACATGGCAGACAAGAGGGGTCAGGGTCAGCTCTCCCTCTCTTATGCCCTTAAGGTCCACTGACCTGTTTCCAGAACCACAGGGTCAGCTCTAATGTGCTTCCCAGCTGAGTGCACACCTATGGTGAGGGCCGAGGCCATCTTTCCCCATGAGGGAGGTGAGCTCTCCCCTAAGGGGTAGGGACAGATCACCTGCTTCAATATTCAGTGAGTAGCACTCCAGGGCCAGTGAAGGGCAGGGTTGGCTCAGAACCGCATGGTCTCAATGATCCCTGTGATAACATGGGCCATAGTCATCACTACAGATCCAGTTGCAGCAGGACCACAGCTAGCCCTTCCTAGCAGCTGGGGTCCAGATGCCACCACTGCACTGGTAGCAGCACAGGCAAAACAGTAGGGCTGGCTCTTGCGATATGAGTAGGGGATCTTGGAGATCAGAACTGGCTCCACTTCTTGCTTCAAGCTGCATTAAGTGAGCTAGCAAAGACAGTGCTGTAAAGCTCACCTGGTGTTGAAGATGAGGAACAATTAGGGAGCTGACCAACCCAGCTCCAACCCAGGCCTAGAACCAGGGCTATGTGTTGTACCACCCCAACATCCACCAAATTTATGATCTGTTGGGGCCATATGAAGGGGATGAACCTACAGGTCCAAAACAGCAGGATTTCCTTGACATAGGACAGCAACAGGATAACTAACAGGAGCCCTAGTGAGAGCCCATTGTGTTGGTGTAGCAGAAACCAGAGACCAATGAATCATGGCAAAGAACACTTGCAAGTAAAGATGAATGGACTAAAGGATAAACTGTAGTCTCAATGGGCTACACTACAGCTTCCACAAGATTCTTCCTTTTTGTTTTTGTTTTTCCTTTAAAATTTGGTTTTGTTTTGGGGGGAGGTTGCAAAGGCAGTGGGTGGATGGGAGGGGAGAGGGAGGTAAGTGGGATCAGGATGCATGATGTAAAGCCCACAACAAATCAATATAAGTTTAAAAAAAAATCAGAAAAAAACCCACAAAACTCTGTCTTCAGGACATTACTTTGTTTCTTTATCAAGTCATACAGTATTTACTGAAAATATAGTAACCGCCTGTTTTCTAATGTGAAATAGACACCAAAAATTATCAATACCCAGGTTTTAATCAAAATTATATAGCAAGGGCAAAGTGCAATGATCCCATGATTAATTTTTATGCACAGGTTCAGAGTACATTTCTTAGGGTGTACACTGAGTATCAGCTCCCATAACTGGGAAGCAAGGAGTCATGTGCAAAAAAAGTCAAAGCTAACCAGTTATGCAGGCTTGACCTCAGCATAGTCCCCATACTCACAGGGAACTCTGCTCTGACACTATCCTGCCAAGATTCCTCACTGCCCGAAGTGACTGTATCCTTATTCTTTCGCCTCAAGCAGACAGTGCATATGGTCCTCTTTACTTTGAGGGAAAATAAAACATTCAGTGAAGTAAGGCTGCATAGTTACCATGCTACCAAATATGCTCTATGCTGACGACTACCTGCTTGTGAGATTCCACATAACTGGAAATATGTGAGTTCAGTGTCCATGAAGGTGAGACATAAGAGGCTATGAGATAATGAAGTCTTAAAGAAAGCAGGGAAACTTGTAGCTGTGCTTCCATGAAAAAGAAAGGAGCTGTTAGAAACAGCTGAAGGAGAGAGAATGCCACAAAAGGAGGGAGTGGGAAAAGCTTAAGTGTAGCCCAAGGCAGGAATGTAGGGGCAGGGCTCCTGATGGCAAGAAGGATGCCTGTGAGAAGCTGCTTGCCCAATGAAAGGTCTGGTCCCTGCTGTCCATCAAAGACATTTTCTAGAATCAGAAAGCTGTTTTGGTAGAGTCTAAATGTCAGCTTTTATATTGAGGTCTGAATACTCATAGGCCAATAGGGAACAATAGAGAGCACATGTTGAAAACTAAAAAACTACTTTTTCAAAATGGGTAAAGTTGGCATGAATGACCCCTTTGAATATTTATGTTCATAAAGGGAATCATTGCATGTAGTGCTATTAACACCACTCACCATGACAGCAGTCCTTGACATAATAACAGAATGATGCTATGTAAAGGAATATTGTTATAAGTGGCAATCCTTCTCCTAAAGCAACCTATTCATATCATGGTGTTTTAGTAACAGAACGATGTTTTGTTCATCTTGGAATTGTCCTTACCTATTACCCAAAATAGGTAGTTAGCACATCTCAAGACATAGCTTATTAAACACAAGCTCACTTCCAGCTAAGCTCCGGAGCATATGTGTGCTCTCGGAGTTAGGATTTTGTGATGATACTAGGCTCCTGTGATTTTATTGCAGCCACAGTTTCTTTTGCCTCAGCTCATTACAAAGACAAATATCTGTTAGTGACAGGTGACTTTTCATCCTGACGCAGCAGTGCTGCTGGTGTCTGAGCCCCTGAGATATTCTATTTTGTACTTGAAATTAGTTTCTCTGTTACAGCTTTGAACGTGTGATAAGAAAACAGATACAGTAATTTAGATAAACACCTCTAAATGTCTCAACTGAAATACAGCACAGATGAAGGTACAAACAGCTGAAATGATTAAGGCTGTCAAGTTATTTGGGGTACTGTTACAGAATAAAAGAGAAGACAGACTATTATTTATCCATGAATGTGAGTTTAATTAAAGATGTCCTATTAGAGTTTTTTTCTTAGCTTATTTGAAACTGTAGATCAAACAGAGATGGATGCCCCTGACCAATACTGGGATTTATGTGTTGGAAATGCCTTATTTTAAGGAGTTTCTAATGTTTCAATACAGAATTATGTCCTTTCTAGGAATATAAAGATGTAATGCATTTATGAACATAAAGAAATCTAATAACTTAGGATTTGTAATCTCATTAATGTATGAGATATTGCTGTCTATACAAAATGTATATGCATACTTACATATTCATTAATCCATATGCATGTATCTATATTTATACATATACAGACATGCATTTAGCTTGCTTAATGCTTAACAACTATTATTCTTTTTAAAAGTGGCTTTAAATACATCCTTTCCCAAATAAGTGACAAGTAGAATTCCTCTTCAAAATCTATATCATATGAGGCAGGTAAACACAACATATAATGGACTTTCAAACTAGTTTTATTTAAAACATTTAACCCATTCCTTTTTATAGAAGTTTGACATGCCATTAAAAACATGGTATGAATATTATACGGGTTAATATTTCCTTTCAATTCAAATGGAAACAATAAATAAAAAACGCAGTCCAAGTTTTGAAGGGTCAACTGCTCTGTTTCCTACTTCTAATTCAGTTTGCTACATGTGCATGGCTATGAAATAAAGTCACATATGAGAAAATACATGTGATTCCATTTTGTAGAGATCTACTGATGGACGCAGCTGCCTGGAATTCTGTGAAATGAAATAAGGGGCCAATTTCATTTTGTTTAGAACCTACAGTACCTTTTTTTTCCCTCTTTTTTAAAATTATATTTGTGTTTTAATTTTACACATCAGCCATGGGTTCCCCTGTCCTCCCCCCTCCCGAGCCCTCCTCCATCTTACCCCTAGCCCCTCCCCTCCATTCCCATCTCCTCCAGGGCCAAGACTCCCCTGGGGATTCATTTAAACCTGGTGGATTCAGCACAGGCAGGTCCTGTCCCCTCCTTCCAGGCTGAGCAAAGTGTCCCTGTGTAAGCCCAAGGTTCCAAACAGCCAGCTTATGCACTAAGGACAGGTCCTGGTCCCACAGCCTGGATGCCTCCCAAACAGTTCAAGCTATTCAATTGTCTCACTTATCCAGAGGGCCTGATCCAGCTGGCGGCTCCATAGCCTTTGGTTCATAGTTCATGTGCTTCCATTCATTTGGCTATTTGTCCCTGTGCCTCTCCAATCTTGGTCTCAACAATTCACACTCTTACAGTCCCTCCTCTTTCTCTACAATTGGACTCCTGGAGCTCCACCTGGGGCCTGGCTGAGGATTTCTGCATCCACTTCCATCAGTTATTGGATGAGAGTAGACCCCACAGTACCTTTAATGTCTTATAACAATAGGAAGTAGGAGACATGGTGGTTTGCCTGCCTGAGGCCTGGTTTCCAGTTTTGGTCTTGGAGCCCTGGTTACTGCCTATCCTATAGAAAGGCCACGTGGAAAAGCCACCTGAAGATGCTGAGAGGAGCAGGGCCTTAGTCTCTGAGCCTTCTCCCTCATGAAGGTACCATCTATATCCCACTGAAGCCAAGTGTGGACTAAGCAGTGCACCAGGGATATAAGTAGTTCCTAGTTGACCCCATGGAGTAGAATGACAGACTAACGAGAACTCTTTCTGAGAAACTGGCTTTCAGGATCCGATCACTGGAAAGATGATAAAGCAAGTAATTGAGTTTTACGGTTTTATTACACAGTAACAGAAAATGGGTAATATTGGATAGAAGATTGAACTCACACCTATATTAACACTTTTGAACTTATAATAATTTTTTTATCTTCCTTTATGCAAATGCCTATATGAAACTTTAACTATGTAGCTATAAGAGCAAATAGGACCAGAAGTATGGTATCCTCATTTTATCTTAGGAATTTCACTATGGAAGTTATGATTGTACTGATTTTAAAGTAAGTTGTTTTGTCAAATTTTATAAAATAATCTTGATTTTTTTTGGTTTTGCTGTTGATATATGAGAAATATGTTGCTCAACATACACTGTAGATAGTATAACATTTTTCTTAAAATAACTAATATGGAATAGAATATACTAATGGTTTCATTTATGTAATGTTTTATTTAATAAAGAAACCAAAGACTATTTAGAAAAAGGTCCAGAAAAATAACAAAATGCCTCATAAGTCTCATATGTGTATCAGATGTATTATACATTTTTTAATGACTTTCATTCTGTGCTAAATGTGAAATCTTCAATACATAGTCTTTTCTACAAGGTCCCATATTTAACAGTTAAATCCACTGAATGATGAGACGCTATGCCCAGAATTACACTTTGTAGTTCAAACACATTAATTAAATTGGAATAATTAATGCTTTATGAATATGGCAGCATTTTCTGCATTAAAGTATAAGATTTAAGTGTTAATTAAAGTGTTTGCCCCCTTGGTATTCTCTGCAAGAGATTTTCTGATCCCTAGTAAAATGGGATAGGAGTTACCTGTAAATAGTGCAATAAGAATCTTTGCCTTTCCCTCACTCAGATGCTCTTAGATGCTGCTTTTAGAAGATCCACAAAGGCATCTCAGTCAACATTCCACAGAGGCTCTTGCACATCCATGTTTCATGTTTATAATAACCAAGAAATGGAATCAACCTAAATTTCCATCACCAGATGAATGGGAAATGAAAATGGGGTTGAATATGCAATTTAATTTTATTTAGCTGTAAAGAAGAACAAAATTATATTTGTATGAAAAGGGATGGTACGAAAATCTATACTAAATAAAATAAGACTAGAAAGATCAATATCATGTTATCTCTATTGTGAAATCTAAACTTAAATTTCACTAGGAATACGGTATGTGTGGCAAAAATGAAAATGAAAATAGGCAGTGATGTGGAGGATGGGATCTGGATACATATGCCTGAAAGCAGAAAGAAGGAGTGTCTGGTGGGAGAGCTCAAGCCTGCAGGAGTGGTGGAGCGACCAGTGATGGAACATATAAGAACAGTTAAAATTGCCATAACAAACTCATCAAACTGTTAGCTTAGAAAAGTAACAAAAAACAAGTCAATCCTAGAATATGTAGTATTCCCTATAGGTTATAACACATTGATCTTAGCCAAGAAGAAAAGGAAAGAAAATTGAAATGGGGTGGAGGAAATCCATTTGGAACCCACAAAGGAATTCAGTGAAGTTAGACCTTCCATTTTTTGGGTATGCATTCCATGGAGCTGGTTGCAACCTCAGTATGCACTATAGATATTTTAGACCTGGTGATTTGCTATGAAGCAGTCCCATCCCCTTCAATGATCAACAGTACTTCCAGATAGAGACATGTCGAGTAAGTTGGGAGTGAGGGTTCAATTGCCTAGGAGCTGATTTCACTGTCATTTTTGCTTTAATAAATTTGTATTTGACAAGGGATTTGCATATGATTATCTTTCTACATACAGATTAAATTATTCACATTTATAAAGTATGTTAATTTGGATATTTTTATGGTAGTAGCAGATTATGTCCAATGTAAGCAAGTATTTCCTGTGTACAATGTCAGGTTAATAATTTCAGAATGATATGGTAGGAGCAGAGTAAATGTAAGTTGATTATACTATTTTTTAAACTTATTCTCTGTTCTCATATTTGTACATTTGGCAAATGATGTTTTACTTTCTCATTTTATTATATACATCTTCAAATATTATTTGAAATTATTTCTGTATCTAAATTAAGTATAAATGTTTGAGAAATGAACAAATACAGAAATAAACTAACATTTAACACAACAAACTGAATAGATCTTTCATTTGCACTGTTTTTAATTTCAGTTGATGAATCCTACTTGACATTAGGTTTACAACTAGAAATTCCTCTGGCTGATAAATGAGTCAGTCACACTGTGGACCCTCCAACTCTGTCTACAGAGCAACTCCAGAGTCATGTGCTCATCTCTTTCCTACAACACATAGTGTGTCTGCCCTATGCTTCTTTCTGCAAATGGACAACAGTAATTGTTACTGCTAAATAGGTTACATCATCTATTCCATGTGTCACATGGGAATATCTGCTTCTTTAGATTTAAACAGTGGTCCTCTATATCTGTATTTATTCCATATGGCTAGTTAATCCTTGAGGCAGGACTCTCTTTTGATGTCATCCTGGACCCTTGGAGACTTAACTGAAGACAGAGAAGTACAGGTGAGTGCTATTTGTTTTAGCATCAAGAGCCCTTATTTGTCCAAACATGTAAATCAGTAAAAAAAAAATGATCATTTAGTACAAGGATACAGAACAGTTGCCAGATAGAAAGAAATTAGAAAAATAAGATGAAGGTAGCAGGATTTTCCTTAAAATTAATTCTACAAAATTCAAATAACTGCTTTTTTAAAAATGATGCCTTTCTGTTTGTATGTACCCATCTATTATTGTGAATAAAATATTCAAGGTATTCTAAATATAAATATTTAAATGTCAAAATAGAATACATTGTCATATTTAATTAATATATGCTAATAAGAAATTAATTGATGAAAGATATATTGCAAAGGATATCGCAGGAATCTTAAAAGTTCTTATTAACAAAATCAAACCCAGAGCCAGGTATTGGGGTGAATACTGGGAGATCAGAGAGACAGAACAAGCCACATCTTCCTCACCTTGTCAGTTCCTCAGTTGATCCTGTTTCTTCAGACTGGAAGCCTCTCAGTCCTCATCCAGAATGGCTCTCAGCTGAACTGCTGATAGAAGCCTGAAAGCTTAACCAGCCAAAAGCTTCTAGTTTCTGGTCTTCATGCCTTATATATCTTTCTTTTTCTGCCATCACTCCCTGGGACTAAAGGCATGAGTCACCATGTCTGGATGTTTCCAGTGTTGCCTTGAATTCACAGAGATCCAGAGGGACTTCTGTCTCTGGAATGCTAGGATTAAAGGTGTGAGTGGCACCATTCTGTAGCCTCTGTATCTAGTGTCTGTCTGTTCTCTGACCCCAGATTAATTTATTAGGGTGCACAATATTTTGGGGAATGCAGTACTACTAACACATTTCCCCTTTTTGTCTAAAATTTAATAAAAGCTTATAACTAATAAAAGAAAAACTATCCAATAACTTTACATTAACAATGTCTAGTCCAATAACATTTGACAAATTCAGAAACCACAACCTCAAAGCCTTGCCCCCACACCCATCTGCTGGAGACCCCAGCCACTTCCAGAGACTTAGAGACCAGTGTCCAGCATTCCATCCTGCCCCAGAACTCCCATCTGGACAAGAGGAGCTCCCATCTGGACAAGATAAGGAGACACCAGGGACTTCCTGAGACTCATAGTCCAGCCCCCCAGCTCCTATCCGGCCAGCACTCTCATCTGGACCAGAGCTCCCATCCGGCACAGAACTTCTTCCATCTGGACCAGAGAGAGGCTCCCTAAATCTGTCAGCTCTCTCTGGACCAAGTATACTGATAAGACCAAGAGTGAACCCACAAGGAGATGGGCAGAGTTCAAGGCAGAAGTACATAAAACAAAATAAAGAGCAATACAGCATCACTAGAACCTAGCCATTCTCCAACAGCTAGACATGAACATCACTGAATGGAAGAAAAAGAAGGAAACAACCTTACAAGTAACATCATGAAGAGGCTAGAGCCTTAGATAGAAGAAATCAAAAATAAAGTGGAGGAACAGACAAACAAAAAATGGGAAGAATGGTATAAAACCTAGAGGAAAGTACAATTAAAGCAGAAGAAAACAATAAGTCCCTGAAAGAAAATCATGAAAAAGCAATGAAACAAATGAGGGAAACAGTCCAAGACCTGAAGAGGGAAATAGAAAAACTGTAGAAGACACTAGCAGAAGGAAGGTGGGAAATAGAAAATCTGAGTAAACAAACAGGAACTTCAGAGGCAAGTATAACCAACAGCATGCAATAGATGGAAGAGAGGATCTCTGGTGTTGAAGATACGTTAGAAGAAACAGATTCATCAATCAAAGAAAACACTAAAACCAACAAAGTCATGACCCAAAATGTCCAAGAAATTTGGGACACCATGAAAAGACCAAACCTACGAATAATAGGAATAGAGGAAGGAGAAGAATACCAACTCAAAGGCACAGAATATATATTTAACAAGATCATAGAAGAAAACTTTCCCAATTTAAAGAAGGAAATGCCTATGAAGATACAAGAAGCCTATAGAACACCAAACAGACTAGACCCCCAAAAAAGACCCCTCACCACATAATAATTAAACAACTAAATGTACAGAATAAAGAAAGAATATTAAGGGCAGCAAAGGAAAAAGACCAAGTGACTTATAAAGGCAAACCCATTAGAATAACACCTGATTTCTCAATGGAGACTTTGAAAGCCAGAAGGACCTAGACAGATATAATGCAGACACTAAGAGACCATGGATGCCAGCCTAGACTAATATAACCAGCAAAACTTTCAATCATCATAGATGGAGAGAACAAGAACTTCCAAGAAAAAACCAGATTGAAACAATACTTCCATAAACCCAGCCCTACAGAAAGAACTGGAAGGAAAATTCCAAACTAAGGAAGTCAGATACACCCATGAAAACACAGGCAGTAGATAACACCACAGCAGAAAATCCCAAAGAAGAGAAGTACATACACACTACCACCAAAAAAAAAAAATTCAACAACAAAAAACTACAGATATCCTACAATCTCATGGAAACTGAATAATGCTCAACTGAATTACCAATGGGTTAAGGAAGAAATAAAGAAAGAAATTAAAGACTTCCTAGAGATCAATGAAAATGAATACATGACATACCCTAATTTAAGGGACACTATGAAAGCAGTGCTAAGAGGGAAATTCATAGCACTGAATGCCCACATAAAGAAGCTGGAGAAATCTCACACTAGTGACTTGACAGCACACCTGAAAACTCTTGAACAGGAAGAAGCAAAGTCTCCCAGGAGGAACAGATGCCAGGAAATTATCAAATTGAGAGCTGAAATCAATAAAATAGAAATAAAGAGAATACTACAAGGATTAATGAAACAAAGAGTTGGTTCTTTGAGAAGATCAACAAGATAGACAAGCCCTTATCCAAACTAACCAAAAGACAGAGAGAGAGTATCTAAATTAACAAAATCAGAAATGAAAAGGGGGACATAACAACAGACAATGAGGTAATTCAGATAATCATCAGGTCATACTTAAAAAACCTCTACTCCACAAAACGGGAAAATCTAAAAGTAATGGATACTTTTCTGGATAGGTACCACATACCTAAGTTAAATCAAGACCAGATAAAACATTTAAATAATCCAATAACCCCTAAGGAAATAGAATCAGTCATTAAAAGACTCCCAACCAAAAAAAGCCCAGGACCAGATGGTTTCAGTGCAGAATTCTACCAGATCTTCAAAGAAGACTTACTACCAATACTCTTTAAATTGTTCCACACAATAGAAGCAGAGGGAATATTACTAAACTCCTTCTATGTGGCTACAATTACTCTGATTCCTAAACCAAACAAATATGAAAAAAAGAAAGAGAACTACAGACCAATCTCCCTCATGAACATTATTGCAAAATTACTCAATAAAATACTGGCAAACCGACTCTAAGAACACATCAAAACAGTTATCCACCATGATCAAGTAGGCTTCATCCCAGGGATGCAAGGGTGGTTCAACATATGAAAGCCTGTCAATTTAATACACCATATAAACAAAATCAAAGAAAAAACCCACATGATCATCTCACTAGATGCAGAAAAGGCATTTGACAAAATCCAACATCCTTTCATGATACAGATCTTGGAGTGATCAGGAATGCAGGGAACATACCTAAACATAATAAAGGCAATCTACAGCAAGCCAACAGCCAACATCAAGTTAAATGGAGAGAAATTCAAAGCAATACCACCAAAATCAGGAACAAAGCAAAGCTGTCCCCTCTCCCCATACTTATTCAATATAATACTTGAAGTTCTAGCCAGAGCTATAAGACAACATAAGAAGATTAAGGAGATACAAATTGGAAAGGAAGAAGTCAAGCTCTCCCTATTTGCAGATGACATGATAGTATACATGAGTGACTGCAAAAATTCAACCAAGGAACTGATACAGCTAATAAAAACCTTCAGCAACATTGCAGGATACAAGATCAACTTAAAAAAAAAAAGTAGCCCTCCTATATACAATAGACAAACAGGTTGAGAAGGAAATCAGAGATACATCACCATTTACAATAGCCACGAATGATATAAAATACCTTGGGGTTACTCTAGCTAAGCATATGAAGGACCTATATGACAAGAACTTTAAGTCCCTGAAAAAAGAAATTGAAGAAGATGTCAGAAAATGGAAAGATCTCCCATGCTCATGGATAGGCAAGATTAACATAGTAAAAATGGCCATCTTACCAAAAGCAATCTACAGATTCAATGCAATCTCCATCAAATTACCAACACAATTCTTCACAGACCTGGAAAGAATAATACTCAACTTCATATGGAAAAACAAGGATCCCAGGATAGCCAAAAGAATCCTGTACAATAAAAAAAAAACCTCAGGAGGCATCACAATCCCCGACCTCAAGCTCTAATATAGAGCTACCATAATAAAAACAGCTTGGTACTTGCAAAAAAAACGACATGTGGACCAATGGAATCGAATTGAAGACCCTGACATTAACCTGCACATCTATGAACATATAATTTTTGACAAAGAAACCAAAAATGTACAATGGAAAAAAGAAAGCATCTTCAACAAATGATGCTGGCATAACTGGATGTCAATGTGTAGAAGGCTGCAAATAGATCTATATCTGTCACCATGCACAAAACTTAAGTCCAAGTGGATCAAAGACCTCAACATAAATCTAGTTACTCTGAACCTGATAGAAGAGAAAGTAGGAAGTAGTCTTGAATGCACTGGCACTGGAGATCACTTTCTAAATATAACACCAGTATCATAGACACTAAGAAAACAATCAATCCATAGGATCTGTTGAAAGTGAGAAGCTTTTGTAGAGCAAAGTTCATGGTCAATAAGACAAAGCAACAGCCTACAGAATGGGAAAAGTTCTTCACCAACCCCACATCTGATAGAGGGCTGATATCCAGAATATATAAAGAACTCAAGAAATTAGACATCAAAATGCCAACAGTCCAATTAAGAAATGGGCTATAGAACTAAACAGAGAATTCTCCACAGAGGAAATTCAAATGGCTGAAAGACATTTAAGGAATTGCTCAACATCCCTAATTACCCGGGAAATGCAAATCAAAACGACTCTGAGATACCACCTTACACCTGTCAGAATGGCTAAGTTCAAAAACACAGAAGACAGCTTTTGATGTGGAGCAAGGGGAACTCTCCTCCACTGCTGGTGGGAATGCAAGCTTGTAAAGCCACTTTGGAAATCAATATGGTGCTTCCTTAGAAAATTGGGAATCCATTTCCCCCAAGACCCAGCTGTAGCACTCTTGGGCATATACCCAAGGAATGCTCAATCATACCACAAGGGCATTTGCTCAGCTATGTTCATATCAGCATTGTTTGTAATAGCCAGAACCTGGAAACAACCTAGATGCCCTTCAACTGAAGAATGGATAAAGAAAATATGGAACATATACACAATGGAGTATTACTCAGCAGAGAAAAACAATGACATCATGAGGAATGTAGGCAAATGGATGGATCTAGAAAAAATCATCCTGAGTGAGGTAACCCAGACTCAGAAGGAAAAACATGGTATGTACTCACTCATAGGAAGATAGTAGATGTAAAACAAAGATGACTAGACTGCTACACAACTCCAGGGAGGCTACCTAGAAAACTGGACCCTAGGAAAGACACAGGGATCACCCAATCACAGAGAAATTGATGGGATCTACATGAACATCCTTGACGACATTGGGAGTAATGAAGAGCAAGGTTTGAGGGAAAGAAAGCTTAGGGGAGCAGGAGATCCCAGCTGGATCAAGAACAGAAAGGAAGAACAATGAATGACAGACCATGATAAATGAAGACCACATGAGAACAGGAATAGGCAGAGTGCTGGAGAGGAATTCTTCCATAGTAACTCAGGGCTCCAAGACCAAAACTGGAAACCAGGCCTTAGGCAGGCAAACCTCCATGTCTCGTACTTCCTATTGTTATAAGACATTAAAGGTACTGCAGGTTCTACTCTCATCCAATAACTGATGGAAGTGGATGCAGAGATCCTCAGCCAGGCCCCAGGTGGAGCTCCAGGAGTCCAATTGTAGAGAAAGAGGAGGGACTGTAAGAGTGTGAATTGTTGAGACCAATTGGAGAGGCACAGGGACAAATAGCCAAACGAATGGAATCACATGAATTATGAACCAAAGGCTGTGGAGCCCCCAGCTGAATCAGGCCCTCTGGATAAGTGAGACAATTGAATAGCTTGAATTGTTTGGGAGGCATCCAGGCTGTGGGACTGGGGTCTGTCCTTAGTGCATAAGCTGGCTGTTTGGAACCTTGGGCTTACACAGGGACACTTTGCTCAGCCTGGAAGGAGGGGACTGGACCTGCCTGTACTGAATCCATCACATTTAAATGAATCCCCAGGGAGTCTTTGCCCTGGAGTAGATGGGAATGGAGGGGAGGGGCTGGGGGGGAAGATGGAGGTGGGTGCGGGAGGAGGGAGGACAGGGGAACCCATGGCTGATGTGTAAAATTAAAACACAAATATAATTAAAAAAGAAAAATAAAGAACAATACTCAAGAAAAAAAAGTCCTAGTCTGAGAAAATCATCCTTGAGGTTCATTTAGAGTTACATTCAAATCATAGCTGACTCAAAGTCCTACAGCATTTTATGTGTTGCTCTCCCAAGGGCTGAGGCTCTAGAAACAGCATGATGACAATGTCTCTTTTTAGCTAGAGGAGAGAAACACATTCTTGTTTCCTATCCATGAGGGGAAAAAAAGTTTTTGAGAATGTTAAGCTGGGTCTGGGGTTCTCCCTCCTTCATACCTACTAAGACTTCAATGGGTTCTTAGCAGTAGGAATTGATGTGTCCTTTGGCAAGGAATGTGATATACAGGAGACTCTTACTCTTCAATTACTTATTAGCTCAAGAAGAATTGATTGAGAGTTTATTATTGAACTGCTTTCCCATAACAACACTGAGAGGTACATAACATAAAACCATGATCCTCACAGAGTTATAGTGAAGGGAAACGTAAGAAACCCATTACAGAAATAAATTATCAGCTGTTTTGTGACAAGTGCTATGGAGAATAGAACTGAATTTTAAAAGACTCTCATGGAAAGCCTCATTGAAAAGGATCCATCTGATCAAACACCAAGGAACATGAATAGAAAGTCTGGGGGGTGGGGTGGGAAGCAGGTTCCAAGAAAAGAGAAAGTTGAGTCTGAAGGAACTGAGGTTAGGATATGCCTAGAATGTGCAAGAAGCAGTGAGGAGGTCAGTGCAGCTGGCACAGAGAAAGGACTGAACAGTGCCAGGTAGGAGCAGGTGAGGCTCATGGGCACAGGCTGCAGCAGCTTTCATTCTCATTGGGCTGTCTTGGCAGAGGAGCATGTAGCTCATTTACTCCTATCTCCATCCTGTGACTTCAATAGGAACACACTGGTGAGAAGGGTGGAGCAGGAGTTCTTTGTTGAAATTGGAGTATAATGGGTGCTGTGTGTCTAGAAAGTCTATGAGAACTGTAAGCAAGGTCACAGTGAAACCACCAAACTAGACTGTTCCATGGGTAGAAAGAAAGGTTGACTGGGGATCAAACTGTAAAGACTATCTCTCAGGGGACAGAGAGTAGAGCCAAATGGTAGGAAAGCAAGCAGATTTTCTGTGGCAGCTGGGTGGGGTCTTTGAGCTGATGCAGGCTATTCAGAATGACCGGGAAACAGATGCTTTTTTCCAGTAAACAGAGACCCACCTTTGGGCTTGTTTTCCAATAACATTTCTTAGATGGAGGCTGTTTTAAGAGGTAAAGGGTGAATAAAATAGATCATTCCTATGTAAAAAGGTCTGATATCTAGAAGGGTCCACTAAGATGAGGTTAGTGCAAACATTCTCAATGCAGTTCAAAGATGTCTTGAAAATGTGCTCTTTTCATTAGAATGATTAAAAACAAGACACACATGGTCATATAGGTTGTGATTCGAAAAACAAAACAAACAAACAAACAAACAAATGCCTGGCTAATGGCTGAGGCTGCTAATTGTTGCTGCGTCTCCCATCAGCATCTCAGTAAAACGTCAGTGAAAACGGAGAATGTTTTATCTAAAAATGTTAATCATCTGCACAGATGTCTCCTCTTTCTGAAGAATTCCTATTTTCACTTTCAGCTTCGCAAAGCATGTCTCTTTATGGACCATGTTATTAATGAAATGGAAAAGAATGTGCAGGAAAGCCTGCTGTTGTCTGAAATTATCTTTACTTCTATACTGCCACTGGCAATAACTGTCTCTTCTCCAGAATTCCGGAACAGTGAATTCTTTTCTCCACCAGATTAAAAGCAAACAATAAAAACAAAACAGAGCAACTACCACAGGGAAAGAATATAACTCACCAATTTGGGATTAAACTTTTGTTCTTATATTTTGAGAGGCACTGATGTGTACAACTCCAGCGATTCAATTTGTTTTTAATAATACAAGATTATTTCAAAGATTACCAAGAGATTATTTGATGATTAAGGCAATTTTCCTGGGGCTGGTGAGATGGCTGAATGGGGAAAGAGTTTGTTGCACAAAGATGAGGAGCTACACTTGGATCCTACACAGCCACAAAGGAAGGTAAGGATGATGCTACATGTCTGGAACCACAGCACTGAGGACAGGAACCAGGAAGATTCTCAAGGGCTCACCTAGGTTGGCCAAATCATTAAGCTCCATATTCAGGAAAATACCCTATCTGAAAAGATAAAGTGGATTGTAATAAAAGAAGAAATGACATAATGACATTAGTTCTGGCCTCCACATACAAGTATATTTACACACACACACACACACACACACACACACACACACACACACACACACACATACACGAGAGGTGGGGGGGCACAGAATGAGGCAGAGTAGACTTTTCCCAAACTTAATTTAGAGAGTGAGAAATTTTATGTGTTGTAGGCACAGAATATCAGTGGTGACATGGATTTGGTTTTTATGTGAACTCAGGTGTTGGAATTTGTTGTGTTGGAAGCTCCAGCTCACCTGCTCCTGCACAGTCCTGGACAACCCATTTCTGTGTATCTCTCTCTTGAAACCCTATCTGCTCAGAGAGTCTCTGAACAAAGAAAGGTGCCAAGAAGTCCAGTTCTTCATTCTAGGTGACTACTGCAGCTTCCTCCCCTGAAATAGCCACCAGCCCAAGTCCCCGCCTGAGTGGATTTTGACCATATTTGTGCACAAACCCAGCTTATGGTGGACACATAATGGCCCTCACCATAATATCTCCCTGCTTTCATTTGGGGGAGTGACTTCTCTGCCCTAGATCTCTGGGACCAGAGAACCTGCCTTGGAGTTGTTTTGCTCAAATATACCTGTTTTTATACCTTTTCAATTCTGCTTGATCTGCCCTATTGAATGGGTGGAAAAACTTGTTACCTATTGTGGGGGGGGGAGGGGACAGAAAACATATTAGAATTATCTTTTTATCTTTTCCCCATTGGCTGAGGTACAACCTCATAACCTTGTCTGATTGACTAGTCTGAAGAGAATTGATGCACATGCACACACACACACACACACACACACACACACACACACACACACAGAGCGAGAGCGCACAAACAAAACAAAAACAAAAAACCAATTAAGGTCAATGTTCTAAGGAGAAAAGGGCCCCTATTCCAGTCCATCAATTTCCTGGAATGTAGCAGCCTGCCTTTGTATAAACAAAGGTTTTACAAGGTGGGAGATTAAACTTTTGCATTGAAGTCTTACAAGGTTGGTGAGGCTAAAAGATGTAAATTTCTGTCCTAATCACAACTTTTATAGAATTTGATAGAAAAGATTCACTTTGTTGCAGAACTCTAGGTAATCAAGACAATGAGGGCCTTGTCCTGACCAGTCATAAACTCTGAGTTGGAGAGAGCCAACCTCAATTCTGTGAGTCTAAAAACAAGTCCTTCCAGTCATACCGGCAGAGGCATGCTCATCTCTTCATACACATGTACCTAAGTTTAAATGCTTCATGTTTACTTAAATATTTGCATTCATAATTTTGTGTATGTATTTAGAAATTAACTTAAGCCATATATTATAGCAATTTTTCTTAATCAAGTATTATAACAGTACAATCAAGTATTATACTTTTATTAAAAAAGAGAAAAATAAATTCTCATTCTAGGCATAGATATTCTTTGAAAGATATACCATGAGGCCTGAGCATTGCCATTATCAAACTCCCACAGGAGTTTGTTACCAGAAATACACCGAATTTTATAATGTTAATGATTCTCCTAGTAAAATCATTTTTGAATCTCCATAAAATATCAAATATATTAATTATGTGTAAACATGCATATATACATATATGCACATACACATATACTACACTTATTTAAGTCATGGGCAAGACAAAGAACCCAGAGAGGTAAAAATGGAGTATATGCAAAAATTGTAGATCCTTAGTGAATACAAAAGTCATCTTTATGAAAAGCTTAGTGTCTCTAAATTTTGCTATGAATTTGTGTTTTGATGAGGTGCAGTGCACAGGAGATAAAGGCTGATGATCACTATGTAAAGAGGTATATTAGAAGATCCCTGTAAAGCTTGGACCTAAGGGTAACAAGTCTGTAAGCTTTAAACGAAAGAGAAAGTTTTAAAGACGCAGAGACTATGAGGAGGGAAATTGTAACTTTTTACTTTAGAATGAACAGAAATACAGAAAAAGAAAGCTAATAAGCTAAAGAGACTTCTCCAAATATTAATAATCTCATGCTGGAATTCATGAAATTTTTCATTTTTTTCCCAACACCTAGGTTGTGTTCACAAGAGGTATTATGACCCCATTTTGGTGCATAGTTTGGTACATCCATGACTATGAGAACAATGGCAACTTTTTATTCAAGTACATGCAACTTCAATAAGGCTACCAACTGACTTCCAGATAAACTCTTCCAGAACACATGTTGGTGGTAGAAAAGATCAGAAAGGAAGGCTTCAAGAAGGATGCCAGCAGATACCAGAGGAAGAAGTCAACAGCAGAGATCCTAGATGTAGAAATTAAGGAGCCCATTTCAGGAGCTGCTTGTGTTTCAGTACAGATTTGGTATGTGAGTAAGATGCTCAAGAGCCTCAGACCAACAGAGTCTACTACAAGTGTGTGGTTTACAATGGGAAAACACATATAATTGGCTTAAGAAATTCAGTAGAATGGATTAAAGTTGCAGTATAAGCATGAGAGAATAAATTAGATAAGCAAGAACAGTGTGGCTCAGAGAAGATCCATTGTAAAAGAGTCTGTGATGAGGCTTCAGGGCCTTAGATTCATTTAGAGCTTCACAAGACACAGTATACAAAAGGAACAAAAAATACATATCCAATGGAAAATGCTTCTAAAATGTTGAAACATACTGAACTTCATATCCAAATGCTTCCAAATGTCATGGGAGGAAAAACAAAAGAAACTTGCAGCAACCATTTTATAATTGAACTAAAAAACCAAAATATCAAGAGCAGCAAAAATATACAAGATGTATCCACAACAATTAAATACCTGCTGTGGTTCAGTAAAATGATGATGGCACAGGAAAATACTTTTAACATGACAATAGAAGACCATTTCCAAGCTAGAATTTTATACATGTTTAAAATGCCTTTAACAATGGAAACAAAAACCAGTCAGATTGCTTGATGCATCCCAGCCTGAAATCTCAAGTTTCATCTCCCATAACTGATTGGTAGAAGGAAAGAAAAGTCACATGCATGTTGACCCCTGACCTCTACAGATTCACTCACAAAGACATATACAGGGGGAGACACACAGTAAACAAACAAACAAACAAATGTAATACAAAATAAAAACAAAACCTTAGGGTTTCCTGCAAACTTTCCTCAGTAAAACAAATTTCAATCAAAATAAACCAATCCAAATTGAATGTCCAAAATTCAAGAATGAATGACAGACAAAATATTCATGAATGTACATATACACAAGTAAATATAGAGAAGTAAAATATGGCAAAATTTTGGCTAAAATAAAACAAGTGAGGAAATAAAACAGAATATAATAAAAAGACACTAAATATATAAAGAAGAAAGAAAAAATCATCTTGCAGCAGCAAATTTATCCCTTTTTAAATGGTTGACATGTATTTAGTTATTTGTTTGTTTATTTATTTATTTATCCTTAGAGTATCACTATGTATCTCTGGCCATTCAAGCTGTCCTCAAACTTGAACAGATCTGCCTGCCTCTGTCATCCTATTGCTGGGATTAAATGCATGAACCACCAAACCCTGCTCACAGTAGTCTTTCCTAAACCCCTTCTCTTTAAATAAATTCTTTATTTGGTTCATTTCTTCATTTTGACTTGCTGAGAATTCACAAACAGTTTGACTAAAGTCAGAGGCAGACCTGGGGTATAGGGACCAATGCAGCGTAAAGTGTAAAGAATTAAAATTAAATTCATCCAATTGATCTGAAACAAGAACATTTCAAACATTTATTTCAGCTATTTCTTTTTGTGAATCATATAAGGGAATGTAAATCCCTAAAAGGTTTTCAAAAGCAGATTAGGAGAATGGCCTGTGACTGCCATTTGTCTCCATCCCCTGCTGCTCCATTTTCAATATATCCCTCTGTATCAGTGGTTCTCCACCTTCCTAACACTGTAACCCTTCATAGTTCTTCATTCTGTGGTGACTTCCAACCATAAAATTCTTTTTCTTGCTACTTCGTAACTGTAAGTTGGCTAATGTTCTGAATCATAATGTAAATATCTGTGTTTTCTGAATGTCTTAAGCTACTCCTGTGAAAGCAATCACCAAAGGTATGGTGACCCACAGGCTGAGAAGCACTGCTATACATATTAAGTGCTGCTGTAACTTCCTTTCTATGTCTCCATTTCTCTATTATCAGTCATAATTCTGTATCTTCTTTTCCTTCAAATTTCACTAACATTCACTTGCTATGTTTTCCCTATTTATATTTAGAAATTTTCTTTTATATTTATTTTATGGATATGAATGTTTTTCCCTGAGTTAATGTCTGTGCAACAAGTATGTGTCTAGTGCCCAGGGAAGGCAGGAAAGAGCATTGGATCTCTTAGAACTGGAGTTTCAGATGGTTATGTGCTTCCATTTGGGTATTGGGAACCAAACCCATATCCTATGCAAGAACAATACATGATTTAACATCTGAGCTGTCACTCCAGTCCCCTTATTTATATTTTCTAAAGGAAAGTTCACAATAGAATATGGGCTTCACAAATTGGATTTGGTATTTTTTTCTTCTTTTTTGGGGGGAGGTCACAAAGGTGAGGAGGTAGACCTGGGAAGACTGGGAAGAGAATGTGATTGGGGTGCATTATGTGAGATTCCCAAATAATCAATAAAAATATTATGTTGGAAAAAGTAAAATAAAAATTATTGTTACATGAGCCAGCAAGATGGCACAAGAGGTAAAGGCACTTTCCAAGTCTGACAATGTGAACTTGATCCTTGAATTTTACATGCTAGTTGTCCTTTGCCCTTCTGAGGAATACACACAAACACACACACACACACACACACACACACACACACACACACACCCAGAGAGAGAGAGAGAGAGAGAGAGAGAGAGAGAGAGAGAGAGAGAGAGATACGAGAGATACGAGAGATATGAATAAATAAGGAAAATGAAAACAGATTAAAACATGTAGAAAAAATGTTATCAGGCATATAAAAATGGATGTATTTATTTTCTACAGTATATTGGAACTGAACATTAGCATTATTGTAATTTGCTGTTGTAAGTTGGCTGCATTTCCTCATTCCCAGCTCCCTTTGCAGTTGTACTAAGGCAACCACTGTGAGGTCACTGAACATGGGACTGGAAAGAGATGCCAGTAATTGTCTTACAGCCAGTGTGAACTGTCTCCAGCATATGATGTCAGTGTTTCACATTGAACAGTGATGGTGCTCATTATTACCAGAATGCTTCAAAAATATGTAAAAACAAGCAAACAAACAAAAACAGTTTATCTATCTTGAGCAAAACATCATCAAACTATAGAACTTTATTTTTTAACTGAATTCTCCATTACACTTGAGAAACCTGGGTTTCCTACTAGTTAAGAATTTTCAAAGCCAGCTTTTTTTCCAAATACAAAAGTTTGAGCAGTCAAATAAATTTTTTTATGCACTCTAAACAGAGAAATTTACTTTACACAGTTCTAACCTGTAGATTACACAGAGGTCACAAGCTCATTCTTGACTCTTGTGTGCAGTTACCTTGTATGATAAAAGTGTTGTTAAACTCAATGTTCCATGAAAACTTAATTTGGTACCTACTGTATGTTTGTGTCAATACAAAATAGTGAAGGACAAGCAGGTGGATCAGATTTCAGTCACATCATATTCACCTGTGTGTATTTATGCATATGTTACCTGCTAAATTTTCATTATAAAATGTGTACAGATTTTGTACAATTAAAATCTGAGTAATCATGGGGGTAAGTGTGCTTATTGTTATTATTATTATTATTATTATTATTATTATTATTATTATTAACTTGACACAAACCTAGACATACCTGAGAGGAAGGAATCTCTGTTGAGGAACTGCTTTAGCAGACTGGCCTGCAGGCAAGTCTGTAGGTAATTTTCTATATTAGTGATTGATGTGTGAGTGGACAGCTGACTGTGGTCCTGGCTTGTATAAGAAAGCAAACTGAGTAAGCCATGGGAAAGAAGCCAATTAGCAGCTTTCTCCCTAGACTCTGCTTCTGTTCCTGCCTCCAGGCTCCTCTGCCGTGTTTTCCTTTCCTGACTTCTGGTGATGGACTGTAGTCTCCAAGGTGAAAAACAAAACACAACAATAACAACTACAACAACAGAAAAACCCTTCTCTTCAAGTTATTTTTTTTTGTCTGTATTTTATCACAGCAATAGAAAGAAGACAAGGAGAGAACCAGACAATATACTCAGTCAACTTGCAGTGAAAATAACAACACTGAAAAGTTCATTTATCTCTTTTTGCTAATGAAAATTTATTTAGCAATGTTAAAATACAAGAATATGAAAGTTTAAACATTTTGCCATCACTTGTCCTCACTGTGAAAGCCACATTACCATTTAGCAGCAGTGGAAGTAATTAAATTGGAGCTGACTGTCTATGATAGTTCACGTTGAGCATCAACTTCACAGGTTTGAGTAATGCAGAGATGTGAAAATATCTCTTGCATTCTAAATGACTGGAATGCTTGGTGGACCTTACCATGAAAGTTAATAACATACCTTGAGGTCACTTAAGACGGCTAACCTACAGTGTACTCAGCCTGTTTGTTTAATCTGTCTTTAAAAGAACAAAGAAACAACTCCTTTACTTACCTTGGATTTCTCAAGTAATCTTTTATTATTATTATTATTATTATTATTATGTGTTTTAATTTTACACATCAGCCATAGGTTCCCCTGTCCTCCCCCCTGCCGCCCCACCCCCTCCTTCGCCCCAGCCACTACCCTCCATTCCCATGTCCTCCAGGATGAAGGCACCCCTGGGGATTCATTTAAACCTGGTGGATTCAGTATAGGCAGGTCCTGTCCCCTCCTTCCAGGCTGAGCATGTGTCCCTGTGTAGGCCCAAGGTTCCAAACATCCAGCTCATGCACTAAGGTTAGGTCCTGGTCCCACAGCCTGGATGCCTCACAAACAGTTCAAGCTATTCAATTGTCTGACTTATCCAGAGGGCCTGATCTAGCTGGGGGATCCACAGCCGTTGGTTCATAATTCATGTGCTTCCATTCGTTTGGCTATTTGTCCCTGTGTGTTTTGCAATCTTGGATTCAACAATTCATGCTCTTACAGTCCCTCCTATGTCTCCACAGTTGGACACCTGGAGCTCCAACTGGAGCCTGGCTGAGGATCTCTGCATCCACTTCCATCAGTTATTGGATGAGAGTTCCAAGACGACTGTTAGGGTGTTTAGTCATCTGATCACCAGACTAGGTCAGATCAGGCTTTCTCTCGACCACTGCCAGCAGTACACAGAGGATCTATCATTGTGGATTTCTGGGGACCTCTCGAGCACTCTGCCTATTCCTGTTCTCATGTGGTCTTCATTTATCACAGTCTGTTATTCCTCCTTCTCCCTATCTGTTCTTGATCCAGCTGGGATCTCTTGCTCCCCTAAGCTTTCTTTCCCTCAAACCTTGCCCTTCATTACTCCCACTGTCGTCCAGGTTGTTCATGTAGATCTCATCCATTTCTCTGTCATTGGGTGATCCCTTTGTCTTTCCTAGGGTCCAGTTTTCTAGGTAGCCTCCCTGGAGTTGTGTAGCAGTCTAGTCATCTTTGTCTTACATCTAGTATCCTCCTATGAGTGAGTACATACCATGTTTTTCCTTCTGAGTCTGGGTTACCTCACTCAGGATGATTTTTTTCTAGATCCATCCATTTGCCTACATTCCTCATGATGTCATTGTTTTTCTCTGTGGAGTAGTACTCTATTGTGTATATGTACCATATTTTCTTTATCCATTCTTCAGTTGAAGGGCATCTAGGTTGTTTCCAGGTTCTGGCTATTACAAACAATGCTGATATGAACATAGCTGAGCAAATGCCCTTGTGGTATGATTGAGCATTCCTTGGGTATATGCCCAAGAGTGCTATAGCTGGGTCTTGGGGGAGATGGATTCCCAATTTTCTAAGGAAGCACCATATTGATTTCCAAAGTGGCTGTACAAGCTTGCCTTCCCACCAGCAGTGGAGGAGAGTTCCCCTTGCTCCACATCCTCTCCAGCAAAAGCTGTCTTCTGTGTTTTTGATCTTAGCCACTCTGACTAGTGTAAGGTGGTATCTCAGAGTCCTTTTGATTTGCATTTCCTGGATAATTAGGGATGTTGAGCAATTGCTTAAATGTCTTTCAGCCATTTGAACCTCCTCTGTGGAGAATTCTCTTTTGAGTTCTATAGCCCATTTCTTAATTGGACTGTTGGGCATTTTCATGTCTAATTTCTTAAGTTCTTTATACATTCTGGATATCAGCCCTCTGTCAGATGTGGGGTTGGTGAAGAACTTTTCCCATTCTGTAGGCTGTCTCTTTGTCTTGTTGACCATGCACTTTGCTCTACAAAAGCTTCTCAGTTTCAACGGGTCCCATTGATTGATTGTTTCTCTCAGTGTCTGTGCTACTGGTGTTGCCAATGCATTCAAGAGTACTTCCTAATTTCTCTTCTATCAGGTTCAGAGTAACTGGATTTATGTTGAGGTCTTTGATCCACTTGGACTTATGTTTTGTGCATGGTGACAGATATGGATCTATTTGCAGCCTTCTACACATTGACATCCAGTTATGCCAGCATCATTTGTTGAAGATGCTTTCTTTTTTCCATTGTACATTTTTGGCTTCTTTGTCAAAAATTACATGTTCATAGATGTGCGGGTTAATGTCAGGGTCTTCAATTTGATTCCATTGGTACACATGTTGGTTTTTATGCCAGTACCAAGCTGTTTTTGTTATGGTAGCTCTATAGTAGAGCTTGAGGTAGGGGATTGTGATGCCTCCAGAGGTTGTTTATTATACAGGATTCTTTTGGCTATCCTGGGATTTTTGTTTTTCCATATGAAGTTGAGTATTTTTCTTTCCAGTTCTGTGAAGAATTGTGTTGGTAGTTTGATGGGGATTGTGTTGTAGATTGCTTTTGGTGAGATGGCCATTTTTACTATGTTAATCCTGCCTATCCCTGAGCATGGGAGATCTTTCCATTTTCTGACATCTTCTTCAATTTCTATTTTCAGGGACTAAACGTTCTTGTCATATAGTTCCTTCACATGCTTAGTTAGAGTAACCCCAAGGTATTCCAGCCCTCCAGCACTCTTATCTGGACCAGAGCTCCCATCTGGACCAGAGAGAGGCTCCCTAAATCTGTGAGCTCTCTCTGGGCCAAGTACACTGATAAGACCAAGAACGAACCCACAAGGAGATGGGCCGACGTCAAGGCAGAAGTACATACAACAAAATAAAGAGCAATACAGCATCACCAGAACTTAGCCCTTCTCCAACAGCTAGACCTGAATATAATGGAATGGAAGAAGAAGAAGAAGAAAACAACCTTATAAGTAACATCATGAAGAGGCTACAGCCTTATATAGAAGAAATCAAAAATAAGGTGGAGGAACAGACAAACAAAAAATGGGAAGAATGCTATAAAAACCTAGAGGAGAGGAGAATTAAATCAGAAAAACAAAACAATAAGTCCTTGAAAGAAAGTCATGAAAAAGCAAGGGAGACAGTCCAAGACCTGAAGAGGGAAATAAAAAAAAACTGAAAAAGACACTAGCAGAAGGAATGCTGGAAATAGAAAATCTGAGTAAACAAACAGGAACTTCAGAGGCAAGTATAACCAACAGAATGCAAGAGATGGAAGAGAGGATCTCTGGTGTTGAAGATACGTAAGAAGAAATAGATTCATCAGTCAAAGAAAACACTAAAACCAACAAAGTCATGACTCAAAATGCCCAAGAAATTTGGGACACCATGAAAAGACCAAACCTACGAATAACAGGGATAGAGGAAGGAGAATATCAACTCAAAGTCACAGAATATATATTTAACAAGATCATAGATGAAAACTTTCCCAACTTAAAGAAGGAAATGCCTATGAAGATACAAGAAGCCTATAGAACATCTTTTACAGTCTAAGCTGATACACAGCTATAGTCTTAAATTTATACCTTTCCATGCCCCTGATCCAGAGAGCAATTGAATATGTGTTTGTTTGTGTGTTAGGATAATCATTTGTTGAAGCAACTAATAGGTTGAAAAACAACCTCCTAAAACAACATGTACAATAAATGTTGGAAGCAGTATTTGGATGTTATTTGATATTATTTGTTTATTTATGGGCCATAGCTACATATAATCATAAAGGACTATCTTAATAGTTTAATATTTAATTTTTATTTATGATATTACACACACACACACACACACACACACACACACATATATATATATATATATATGAGATATCTCATACCATCAGGGCATAACATTAAAAATTATTACAAAAGAGAGATTAAATTATGTTGTAGGACTCTATTTCACTAGAATTACTCTAAATATCTGGAATTTACTTTTTTCATGTTTCCCAGAAACTTCTCATCATGGCTTTCCAGCTGTGGTCACTGGGTGATAGACCACAAAAGCATAAATGAAGACCCATGTGGTTGATTTCAGAATTTGGTTCATTTTCAAAGAAGAAAAGAATCTTCATATGCCTAGATTTCTTCTTCAACATAAAAGGGAAGACACATGGGTGAGCTGCTGAGAAAGGATCAATTCCTTTTTGACTTCAATATATTGGATAATATAAAGTGATAATCAACTGAGAAAGAATTTCCATAGATTCTAACAGACTAGCCATGCAAATCTGGATGCCATCAGAGGCAGAAATGGAAGAACAAGGAATGTGGTAAGCCAAGCATGGAACTTGGCAACAATTCCCTGAGAATGACCCTCAGTAATATGAAGCCTTCCTGTATCACACAAGTTGTCTCACAAAAACCTAAATATTGAGAAATACAATAAGCTAAAATTTAAATATATAATGTTTTTTCTTCTTCTTCTAAAGAATAAAATACATTTCATTTTGCATCCAGATCACTGTGAAATGGAGATTTAGTGAGACGTGGGGAGCATTTTACTATGCTGCTGAGAACAGAGCTTTCGGGTTTTGTTTTTGGTTTTCAGGATTTTTTTTCTTTGTCTATTTTATTGTGTTATGATTTCTTCTGTGCTTATTAATTCTTGGTCAACATCAAATTGTGTGCTGCTTATGGAATGTTGCTGAGGAGCTCATGTACAGGCTGCACTATGTCCTCCCCCATTTCACCATCAGCACTCTTAAGGACAGTCCAGGTAGGCTACCCTAAGACCACCTGCCTTATCTGGAAAAGTTTTGCTCTCTTGAGCCTTGCATGGATGCGAATTAGAACATAATTCTGTTGTAATCATGTTTAGATAGTGAGACAGTCAACCTAGATACTAATGGAGGGATCTAACCACTGAATGTTATAAAGTCATACCCTCAGATATTTTTCTTGTTAAGATCGTTCAATGTTAGAATTTTCTAGGTTTTGATTAATAAAAACATATATAGATTAGAAAAATCACACATTTGCATAATCTAACAATTTAACACAGAGACATTTGGTTCCTCTTAAGAGATAACGCAATGGTAGTTGGAAAGAAACCAGCCTCACCCTCCTACTTTATTTAGATG
Organism: Onychomys torridus; assembly: GCF_903995425.1. Taxonomy (NCBI): domain Eukaryota; kingdom Metazoa; phylum Chordata; class Mammalia; order Rodentia; family Cricetidae; genus Onychomys; species Onychomys torridus. Next base: position 94,803,377 of record NC_050444.1, read on the forward strand.
TTCTCTACTCTGACATATTTTCATTGAAAAGCCTAAACTCAATGGTGGGAAAACCATAGAGCTTAAAACATGCTACTTATATGTCCCAAGCCTCTTAGAGTCCATCTTTAAGCCTCTCATCATCTCATCTCAAAGTCAACAACTCTGCTGACACCTACTGAGTGTTTATTATAAGCCATGTTGTGACAGCTGTCCCTTCTCCTTCCATCTGTACATACAATACATGGTAGATGTAGTCGATGTATTTATTTTGTGTATGAGCACACTAACGAACAAACAACATTAACTGGCTTGCCTATGTTATTCAGCTTCTAAATTCTGTGGTTGGGATTTGAGTGCCTTGGGTATCACTCTAGTCTTGAACTCTGAACTTACTCGGGATCAGATTATTTTCCAACGAAACGGGAAAATGAGAGAAAAAGCAATAGTACCAAGGAATGTCAAGATGATGTATGTTAGAAGTGAGACCTGAGGAGTCTGACACCACTATGGTGCTGTATCTCAGAGCTCTGTGTGTGAGGTTGGGGTGGGCTGTAGAATGTGGAATAGCTATCAAATAACAAGGTACTACTGATCACATAGTACCACAGTCAATTTGGAGTTGATGAACTCTTTCCTCCACTGAGAGGAAGCCACATCTTCTTTCCCTGCCTTTAATGCTAAATTCTGTTCTGAAAACATGAGGTGTAAATTCCGATTACTGTAAAGTACAGGAGGCTGAATTGATCAAGTTAAGACTGCCTGGCACCTGTAGCCTCTAACTAGAAAACAAACCACATGAATCCAGTTTATCCTGTAACCATGTCTGTTTTTCAAACTAAGTCCTAAAATTTTATAATCTATCATGGTCTTCGATAAAGTATAACTTCTTTGAGATGAATTAAATAATGATTAAATAGCTATAAAATGGAAATTTTGCCTGAATTTATTAATATAAAATTAAATTAGTTAAATTAATATAAATTATTTCTATATTTCATGGTTGGTTTTTATTATAAATCCTAGATAATTTCATTACACTCTTATTGTAAAATTACTAAAAATTATTTTTCCAAAATTTTACGGTTTGTGTGAAATTTTTATGAGAAACAAACTCATGAGTTACAAACTGAAGGTATAATGATGTCATTTACAGAGGTCTTAAACATGTGGGGTCATTTGAAACTTGGGGAGATCTAAGGTTCTTTCTCGGTAACACCTAGGTGTTCATAAACTCATGAAATTGGCCAGATTGCAAGTCTATTTTATTTCTGGAGAACTGAAGCCTCACAAAAGAGCAAGCTAGGGATGTTCACATCCCTTTTAGGAACTGATGCCTCAGATGGAGACCTCACTGATTCTAGACTTAGGGTGAGACTATTGGATGTCCAACAGCAGAGTAGAGGGCCTTCTGCTTAGGGTGCTTTACCGGAGTGTTTCTCATGCTCCACTCTTGATGCTGCCCTTGGCTGAATTCTGATTCTTCTGGTCTCAGTTTAAGTAATACCTCTTCACAGCTCAATTTAAATCTGGACCTTTATAGTATCCCTCTTTGGACATTAATATTATCCTTCTTTGTATGAATGATTTTTAATCAAACTCTCTTGTTTGAGCCATAATGACAGTTACAGTTTATGAGCATTTATCACTCTCATACATGCCCCTTTGAACTGATCATCCATATCATATATACAATTATATCACAAGTTTCTAAATAACAGATCACAATAAATATTCATGGAATTAAAAAAAATGACTGAGTAGATTCTCAATATCAGATTTATGAAGGACTTTGATATATCTTCTATTATAACTACCCTTGGGCAACTCTATGAGCACATGGAGTTTAGAAATAGGCCTTAGGAATTTTTGTAATTTCTGGCAGTGAATTATGCAGCAAGAGTGGAACTGGGAGCCATTTGAGATGTGAAGTAATAGCTCCCATTTGTCATAGTCTTGGACATTCAGTTTCATGTATTTGTAACTAAAAGATTTAGTAGAAAGGCAATAAATAGTTCACAAGAAGCCATCATCATAAAGTTGTATATTTAAACCAGCTACTGCAGATTTATAATTATTTGGATTTAAGGTATATAGATAAGTTGGAATTTTTTCAAAAGTTAGTTTAATAAAATGTAGAAACAACAGTGTCACCCACCATAAAACAAATAAAAAACCATGCAGTGATCCTTCAATGGTTCTTTCTGCAGGGTAGCTGCACTGCAACTCGCCCCCCCCCCATTCATGTCCTTTCTTGTCTTCCTGGATTCTAATATTCCCAAATGAGCATTTTTTTTCAGCTTTTGCCCCTACACACCCATAGGAAAAACCATAGAGTTCATAGCTTTGAGTCCAGCATATCTTTTGCAGATAATCAGCAGGAACAGAGACTTTTCTTGCTTCCCAGAGGTGTGTGAGTTCTCTTTAGAGACACCCACCTTTACCCCCCAGTTCTTGTTGGTTGTTGCTTAGCAAAGATAAAAGAATGATCACATCTATTTTCCTGGTGATCCTTTGTGTAAATTAAGGGACTTAAATATGACTCCCAGATACTATGCTTGCAGTAACCGACTACTAAAAGAAAAATAGTATTGTTTCTGGCATCTAGTTTCCAAACAATTAAATAGGAAAAAGGCTCTCATGACCTCCTTGGGTTGACTCACAGGTACTGGAATTAATTCATCTTTCTACCTTGGTTTTTCTGATGGTGAGGTGATTTGGCTGAAGGATTAGCACAACATTTCTTTGAAAAATTTGCTTTAATAATCAGGCAATAAAACACAACTGAATCTTTGAAGCTTAAAATAAAAAGACATATAACAACAATGATCACAGCAACAAACAGCACACAGGGGTTCTATGTACAACTCCAGACTTTTACTCTGTGATACATGCTTCTCCTTCCCTTGAATGAGAACATGGTAATGGTAGTGTTCTAACTCTCTCTCTCTCTCTCTTTCTCTCTCTCTCTCTCTCTCTCTCTCTCTCTCTCTCTCTCTCTGTCGCTGTCTCTCTGTCTCTCTGTCTCTCTCTCCTCTATCCCTTTTCCATTATCTTTCCTGATTGTCATTGGAAAAGCAACATAAGTGAGTAACACACACACACACACACACACACACACACACACACACGCGTGCACTCACACACATGCACCCTGACATAGTAAATGATCAGATTATGTACCTGGTATAAATAGTAACTTTTTTGTCATCTACTTTCTTAATATCCTTAGAGAAGATGGAAAATCCATAATCAAGACCAAAAAAATAGACTTTGATGAATTCTCTTATAGCCTGTTTTATTTCTGTTTTTATCAGCTTTGCAAATGTTATTCCATTGATGTAAAAAAAAAAAGCTATTAAATTTTGCCTAAGAGCCCACCCTTATGACTATAAGTTTCTTTGTGTTTATACAGTCTACATGAGAAGCAGAGCAGGGATGTGCTTATCTATATATTTTATTACTTCAATTTATTAAAACCTTCATGTTACTGTAGCTCTTATCTGATCACCTCAACATCAGGTGGTCTTTTATCTGTTAGCAGATTTCTATATGGGATTACATTAACTACTCAAATATACAATCAATATGTAGGAAACATGTTATTTTTTTAAGCAACCAATTCCTTACTTTAAAAAAAAACAAAACTATTTTTTCCATCACTTTTAGCTCTTAAGTGGCAGAATGAAGCCTGTACTCCTCTGTTCTAAAAGCTAGCTTTCCGAGCTGTTAACTGAGAATGGACTTCCAGATATCTACACAACTTCTCTACAAGCTTCCTGTGCATATTAACTACAAGTATCTTAGAGGTGATTATATCTTGGAAGTTCTAAATGGTGTTTCCTGTGATATTTATAAAGATATCATGAACTTCAGAGACCCTTTACCTCAATCAGGTAACACTGGCTCCTGTACTTACTGCCTTCTATGACTTGTTCTCTGATCTATGTGTCTTTGATTCTAAGGCACACACATCTATAAGCTGAAAAATGACTTTAGTGATTATCAGGAAGTCAGGGCAAACTCTTCCTTGCTAGAGGATCCAAATCATCTTCCAAACACACAAAGGTGCAAGATGTCCAAAATTTTACAACAACCAATAACAAAAAAATTTCTTCAGATATGGAAAATGTACCTGGAATGTCCTTCCTAGGCATAAGCAATATGTAAACCCTTCCTGGGCATAAGCGAGATGGCTTTTGTAAGGATCATAGAGAAGAATGTGGCACACTGAAGCTCAAAGGTGAATAAATAGAAATGCCAGCCTTCATATCCTGCTCTGCTCATAGAACTCCATGTTACAGGTGTACAATGTATCTTGAGATAAAATAGCACACTACAAATCAAAGAGAGAAAACATTCTAAAATTGGAGATCCAGGTAACATAATAAAAGAAACAAAATATCCCAATTGCCCCCTCCATGACTGTGTGGAGGGGTGTGTTCTATTTGTAGGGCAAAGGTGAATCAGCCCCTGTCTGTGTGGATGCTAGCTATCCTGACTATTGGAAAGCTTTGCCATTCTCATGAGCTTTAAGCATCCTTCACAATGTACACTAAGCTTGCTCACATCATCCTCCAGCAGCACCCTGCCCCATGTGTTTTGTATCAAGGTGCCATCTTGAGAAGTTGATCTACCACTATTCCCATTTCTTGAACTTCATGGGTCTTTCACTGTTCTCACTTTCGAACCAGCTTCCTTCTCAGTTCCTCAGTAGAGGGATTGTGACCTGAGCCTGCTTTTGCCTTGTGGAAAACAATATTTAGATAAGGAAGAGAGTAATGGAGGCATAACTCACAAACAATGGCAGCAGGATTCAGGGTGTGGCCATACATATGTGAATGTATGCTAGTACTGGGATCAAAGGCAGTTGCGTCCAAAGTTTCTGCTACCCTCATCTATGAGTTTCATTCAGTTTCCTGTGATGGACAGAGAAAGAAAGCCACTGCAAGTCCACTGCTATCCTGCCCTTAAAGCTGTATGGTGGCAGATGGACCTGAAATTAGCCATCACTTTGATCTTGAATTTGCATAGCTGAAGGAGCACATGAGTGGGCATTTACCCAGTCTGTAGTTCTTCTCCTTAAGTGGACACTGTCACTAAAGTGGCAACAAGGGACACCAGAGTTCTTCCTGCAGCCCAGCTATTTAGTCCTTGCTTCCTCCCTTCTACTAAAGTAAGCAATGCTATTGGAACTGGGGTGAGTAGCATATGGGTGATGGAGTTCTCACCAATACTTTCTCATGTGCAGCATCTGAACCTATACCAGGGAATGACTGAAGGGGAAATGTGTCAGTCCCATTAACTACTGTTGAGGATACCAGTGCTGTGCCATGTGCTGTTATTTAACATTCATAGTACCTCATAATGTGCCTGTCATTTGATAGAGGCCATAACTGAACACCCCACATATACTGCTGTCTTAACCATACCTGCTTTAATTATCACAGTGTTACCACTTTTGTATGTACCACACTTTTAATGGGTCCTCTGACTCTGCCATGACATACAAAGTACTAACGGATATTTATGACAGTTATAGTTGCTACACAAAGATTGCTGTAGTATCCAAATGCAAGTAAGGCCAACTGCATACATGAAACTTACACATCAAAGTAGAAAATTGTATATTAAAAAGGAGCCAATATTTGATCTTCTAGCTACAAAAGTGTCATCACAACATAAAATACATGGAAAACAAGATAAAACAATATCTTTCAAATAATATAATTATCTGTAACTACACATTATAAGGAGCCTCACAGTGATGAAATTACAGTAAACAGACTCAAAAGAATTATTATAAAGTAGCTCAATAAAAGCCAGACACAATAATGCACACTTCTAATCTTAGCACTCAGAAAGAAGAATCAGTGGTTTGTTGAGAGTTTCAGGCCAGCTTGGTCTACATAGGGGTTCCAGGTCAGTCTGGGCTAGATAGTGATATTATATCTATGAATAAGCAAGTAAACAAAATAAATAAATGAGAGGCATAGAGATGGCTCAGAAGTTAGAAGTGCTTGCAGCTGTATCAGAGGGGATTTACATTGTATAAAAAGCATGTCAGAGGCACTGGACTTCCGTTTCTTCACAGGAGACCTTAGAGTAGATTGCCAAATCCTAGATTCTGTGTGAGATCTCTATTTCCTCTTCTTTCCTCTGGGCTCTGGATGACCATAGGTGGGAAAGAAAAAATTGGTTCCCAGTGGCCAAACAACTTCAGTGGATCTTAACCACCTGTTCAGGAGATCAGACACTCTTCTGTCCTCCACAGTACAGTTTCACACATGGGGCATACACTTACACATATACATAAAAAAAACTGAAATAAGACCATAAAAGTAAATAAGTAAACTGGAGTATTCAGGGCCTGTGGGTACCATTATAAGAGCAAATTTACAGTTTTAGAGCACCTGAAGGAGAGGAGATAAACTTTAATGACATAAAACTTGAGCCAATGATCAGTAGCAGAAAACTCCCCTAATCTTTGGGAAAATATTTATATACAGGAGGATAATCATATTTCAAGATGACATGATCAGAGAGATCTTTGTCTTTGTGTATTATAGTCAAGTAGTCAAAAGCACAGGACAAAGAAAGAATTTTTAATCTCTGAAAGGAAAGCATTAGGCTCCACTTACAGCATCCTTTTTAGACTAACACAGCTTCTCAGCAGGCACATTACAGGTCAAGATGGGGGGATGCTATTTTCCAAGCCCCCAAAGAAAATAACTGTCATCCACGATTACTATACACAAAGCTATCTTTCCAATAGAGAAGTTGAAAACATGTTTTCTAAAATATTAAAACTGACAGAATGGAGATCTAACTTCTGGCTGAAGAGTGGATTCCCAAAAGAAAAATGAAAAGAACCAGGAATTATTAATACAGCATGACTTCAAACTATAGAGATCCATGAAGATAAGAAAAGAAATGAATGAAATATTCAAAATAATTAGAGTAAATTAGAATGAAATAGTAATCTCTTATAACCAATTACCCAATTACATTTAAAAAAATGGGTGAGTATATTGGGGCTGTTTTGTTTTTAGAGGCAGGGTTTCAAAGCTGGCTACAATCCAGACAACTCTCTTCTTGCTCCAGCTTCTGAAGTGCTAGGATAACAGGTTGCACCAAAGTACCTGACTCACTGTTGATGTCTTTTAAAAGCCTCAACAGTATGTTGTCCTTCAAGAAGCTCACTTTACCAGTAAAGACGCATATAGAAAGGAAATGAAAGGGTTGGAAATGATGTTTCAAGCAAACAGAAACTTAAACTGAGTAAAAGTAGAAATACTGACAGATTTAAAAAATGTGTGAAGAAGCAAAGAATCAAATGATCAATTGAGCAAAAAGTTGTAACCATATATTATAAATCTATATGCACCTACCAGTAGGGTACTCAGCTTTTAAAATAAACACTTCAGTATTCATAGGGAGAATTATGTTCTAACATAGTAACAGTAGGTGGTTTTACTTTGGGATGACTGAAGTACAGTGAGTACCATGTTTGCTTCCATTTTTGTTGGTGGAAACTAGAAAAAGTCCACCAGTGATTGGCAGAGACTGGAAACAATGGAGACGAGAGAAAGTGCAAAAAGGATCCTGTGATAAAGAAATACCATATTAAACCCTGCTAACAAAGAATATGACATTGGCTAAAAATGAGAATATAATATTTATATTTCAAAACAATAAAATATTAATTAGTTATAGGGATGCAAATTGTATAGAAAGCATACCAGTGGCAGTGGACTTCTGTTGTTCCTTTTTTTAAAAAAAACTCTTTTGTGGGGACAACCACCCAGCTCCCAAATAAATCACACACTGTGGCTTATTCTTAATTATTGAATGCCTGGTCTTAGCATGGTTTCTAGCTATATATATATATATATATATATGTTTCTGTGTGTGTCTGTGTGTGTATGTATATACATATATATGTAACACATTATGTAAATAAAAAACATTATATATATATATATATATATTACATTATTACATTTTAACATATACACACATTTTAAGTATGAATGCTCCACTGTCCTTCCTTAGAGAAATGATTTGGTAAGATGTAGGGCTGGTATCAACAATATTTATGATCTTCCATTGACACTGTGACTAATGTAAAATTGGGTAAATGTCTTACATTACATTAAGTAATCACTGTTTGATTTTATATTCATGTAGTTTTTAGCTCATTTAAAAAAATTTCCCATATGTTTTGCTTCTCCTATACTTGTTAAGAAAACTATAAAATTTTTCCTTTAATCATTTAATCTTGTTTGAGAAGATTTAGATTCTGGTGCATATTGGGGTCAGTTAAAATTGATTTTGAAGACTCACTATGAGAAAAGACACTATTTTAAAATATACAGGTAAAGATAAAAGTGCACTAAACATTATTTTATGTTAATTTAAATGTATTAAGCATAGTAAATACACATAATATATCAAATTCACAGCTTTTTAAATTTAAAAATATGTCTAGTAGAAATTTTAAATTATGGTGTGACCTACATTGTCTATGAGATTAACAAAGTAGAGTCAGAAAGCAATTGCATCGCCATTGTCTTATATGAATCCCAGGATGGTAGTGTTTTGAAAAAGAATTACTAACCAGACTTTGATGATCCATCTCTCCTATCCAGCTGTTAAAAAGTATTTAATATAGCTTAAAACACTTTATTAATCACTGACGCCAAACAAAATTAGTTTCTGTGTGTTGATACATTGGAAAGGGAGCATGTCAGTTAGTATGGATAGTGATGAACACTGTGGGATGAAGGCTGGTGTCCTCCAAAGACTCGACTCCAGCTTTGGTTAAGAATTTCAAATCAAAGAACAGATACAGCTGCTTTCTTGTCTACCTTAGTAAATCACCAGATAGATTTTACTAGTATGGAAAGATAGGATTGGAAAACAAATGCTACATTAGCCTAATGGATCATTCATTTATGGAGTCAGGAATCAAGGATATGTCACTGTTATCTGTCAAAGGCTAGCTAGTTCATGAGTGATTTTTTTTTTCTTTCCGAGACTGTGTTTCTCTGTGTAGCTTTGGGCCTTTCCTGGATCTCACTCTGTAGACCAAGCTGGCCTCAAACTCACAAAGATCTGCCTGCTTCTGCCTCCTGAGTGCAGGGATTAAAGTGGTGTAACACCACCGCCCGGCTCATGAGTGAAATTTTATGATTAGGCAAAGATGAAGAGTTTGCTTAGAGTGTGAAGAGTCCAATTCTTCCTTTACAAATGGTTGGAAGGATGGACTGTTAGAATGTGCTGAGTTGTTATGTACTCACATTTTTTTTCATCGACAGCCGTTCTATGGGTGAACCCATCCAGATTTCCATGGAATATACCAGCTTGTTCTCTGCAAGTTTCAAGGTCTGATGCGATACTTAAATGTCTGTTATATTTAAAAACATTAGGTATGCTTTGCTTGATGTCTCTGTGCTTTTGATCCTACCTGCACTTTTATTTGAATAGGAACATGTCTTCACAATAAATATTTCAATTCACAACTTGGCTCTACTTGTGCATGTATAGAATGTACATCCTTAACATATTTATATTCGTAAAAACCAAGGAAACATGGAGGAATGTTAGAGAATGGACTAGCATGGTGGCTATGGCATCAGGTATATTTTGCATACAGCAGCTAGCCTTATCATATTCTGTTAACGACTAAGCAGATTCTGAAGGCCTTGATTTCAAATGATAAAATTGTTGACATTTCACCTAAATCAATACTCTTCTCATGTCAAAGAAAAAGAATGAAGATAACCTGAAATGAATATTAAAGAATTTGTTCCTTAAATAGAAGTGAAACACAATAAAAAAGAAATGTCAAAATTGCTATATTTTACAATTGTCTTGATTCATAGATCCTGTATTTCTGATAAACTTTTCTAATCTTATTAGATTCTGATTTTTTAAAATTTAATTATACAAAATGTATTGCTTCCACATACTTATTCTGAACAAGCCAAGTGCATTTGAGACACTTTTCTGTTAGAGTACATGATAGCAGGTGTAAGCTATATTTCATGCAAAATGTATTTTATTCAGGTAGCAGTATGGCTGTCAGACATTTAGTGTTAAGCATTTAAACTGTCATGTTTTATGTTTTAAAGGGACAAGTAGGTCTTGAGATTTACACTTTAATGATATTTTCTTACTATAGTGTTACTTCTAAAATCCTGTTTCCCATAAATGAAAATATATTACAATTACCATAAAACTCAATTCATAAAATATTTATGTGTATGTATCAACTATTTTGTATGCCTATTTGATGTATTAGCAGACCTAAGTTGATCATTTCTTAGATTTAATTAAAAGATTTATCCTACTTCAATATTTCAATTACAAAGTACATGCTACATTTAAAAATTAAATTCTACATGATCATGATAATGTATCTTTATCCATCCTTTACCCACTTTCAATTTCACACTCTTGTAGCCAATGTTAGTTGCTCAGTATGAATCTCTCTGTAAGGTCCCATGGCCTTTTAAGAAAAAAAAATGATGTATTTTTGTATTAATTAAAATTATGATTCATAAGACTGAGTAATACTAGCTGTCATCAAAGATAATATTTTCACTCCAAAGTGAGTGCTAGAGGTCATTTTCCTTACTACTGCAAAGCATCTCATCCTAAGCTCAGTTTTGCCTTGGAAATCCAAAGGCTCATAATTAGCTTACAGTCTTGCAACTGTAATGTTCAGGTGGCTTTTAGTGTCCTTGCTTAGTTCTATAATCAGAAGACAGTTAGACTAGACAATGTAGATGTAATACAGCAATACAGCTTTTCTTTCTTTCTTTCTTTCTTTTTTTTTTTTTTTTTTTGGTTTTTCGAGACAGGGTTTCTCTGTGTAGCTTTGTTCCTTTCCTGGAAATCACTTGGTAGCCCAGGCTGGCCTCGAACTCACAAGATCCACCTGCCTCTGCCTCCCAAGTGCTGGGATTAAAGGCGTGTGCCACCACTGCCCAGCTATAATACAGCTTTTCTACTGTCAGGTTGCTGATAAAAAAGGATCCATATTCTCTCCTAAAACATGCTGAGTTCTGTGCTCCACTCAACTCTGTCATTAAATCTGACACTCAAAATATTTCATATGAACAATGATCATCCCTGCCCCTAAATACTGTATGATAAGTCACTGGTCAATAGAAGATAATAACTGAGTTGTGCTTAGCTTTCTTATTTCTGTATACATCTGTATGGAAACAGGGCAGGAATATTTGTGCCAGATATCTTACTTAAATAACCCAGGTAGAATTATTGGTTATAAATCTGGATTCTGGCTTGCTTCAAACATAATGGGTTCAGTGGGACAGTCAAACTTATCAGGATTCAATATTAATCCTTCCCTCATTCTCCCAGTTTTGATTTCCTTCTCCTGGATTCATGCACAGATAGGGTGTTCCTAAGGAGTGGACATAATGATACATATTTCAATCTTCATTGTGATCATTCAACATGTTACAATTGTCATTTCTGGACTTGAAATATAGCTTGGTGGGAGTGTATTTACCAAGAATGCACACAGTCCTGAATTCAATTTCCAGTATTTTCAAGCAAATAAACAAACACATAAATGAATAAAAGATTAACATTTTGTGAAGTACTATATAGAAATATGGTAAAATAGAAATATGTTATGTTTACCAATATGTCAACAGTGTCATTTATGAACAACGGAACTGAAGTTGAGTCTCAAAAGGTAACAGAAACACCTAAATTTTCAATTTCTCTTCAGTACAGAGTTATACCACTGCCTTAATGCTGCACATGAAGGTAGCCACCAGGACAGAATCCCTTGGTCAGTGATAATCTCCTAATATGTATAAACTCCTCTACATACGTTTCTCTATATGAGGAAAGTAATACTTAACGAAGGGATGTTTTTATCCATTCTGCCCATTTTTCTTTTAAAATTTGAATTTCATAATTTGAACCATTCCAGCCAGTATCTTACCATTTTGGAAAACACAAGTAACATGTAAGAAAATATATAGCATAATGAATTGTATAGTCAATATTTTAAGAGGGAATGCCAGTGAACTTTACTTCAGTTTACATCTTTGTATCAACTTGACAAGCAGGATGTTGACAATAAGGATGTTACCTCGCCCCCTCCCCCCCACATTAGAATGCAGACTTTGGAATAATGTATATGCTTATGAGTGTATTTGAAATTTCCTGCAACTAGTTTCCTCATAAAAATTCACTGTGCTGATGACACTTTGCCATTTTACCGAAGAAAGAGAGTAAGTAAGTATAGTGATTGTTTTCTTTTTTGATTGGTGTTTTTACCATTATTTCTGAGCCATGCAAGAAAGGTATTAATTTAAACTCAGACTGGACTCAGGATGAATTTATGGTCCCAGGCCACAGTTAGCTGAAGAGATAACATCCAAACTCACAACTACCAGACTTAACAATTTTCACTTTATCCCCTGAGCCAAATGACTTTGAAGCAAATCCTTAGTGCCTTATCATGGCGGCCTATGAGCCTTTGACAAACAAAGCTTAGTTTGGATGTATGCAGACATTGTGTCGAGATTAAAAGCAGCTGTTTATGGATGTCTAAGATAAAAAATAGACCAATTCATCTTACCAACTTGGACTTCCTGAAGGTATACAGAAGAACCATTAGTAATTAATCTGGTCAGAAATTAAATTGAGGCTAACTTGGTCAACAAAGGAGGGTATGTTCACCCGCTCAGGGGAAAAGTGACAGTAGGTTAAGCTTTTAAAGCTCAGTCTGTTTGTTCATGTTCACTTGTTCTTTGCTTTTCATCTCAATTATGAGTGACTTTGTTTCATCTTAGTTTCAAAGCTGAGGGATATGGGGCTCAAAGCTATCCATGAGATTGATCATCAGTAGAAAGGACTGAAATGCATGTGAGTGTCTCTCATACTCTTCTGCATGAACTAAGTACTCAGTCCTGAGTCTTCATCATCTTAATAAAATTAGGTTACTCATTTGTGATATTGGCATTCATGTTGTAATGGATGCCATTCAGGGATGTTGTAAGAACCATATAATCTCATTATACATGTGCTTTTAAAATGAGACAACAAGCCAGTTCAGGGAGAAAAACATACCCCTCTGCCTTTGGTGACCCTCAGGTTGTAGTTGAGCATTTCCTCTGTACTAACTAATTGTCACAAATTTAGTGTGGGAACTTATCTGTGATTCTTCTAAAGGTCACTCAGGATTAATAAAGTCTAACAATAATGGAAGCATGACATTTACATTATGTGTGTTCCTAAAGATTTTAGGGATTATCCAGTTATTATGATTTTGTTTGCTTCAGCTGCCTCAAGTAAATTTGAATTCTTATTAATAATGAGCAAATTATTTTGATAATAATGAACAGTCAGTCAAAACATATACAGTTGAATCTTTCACATTGAAGAGGTATATGCTCTTAACTACCTGGATAGGTATCTGTCTTAGTTACTTATCTATTTCTGTGATAAGACACTAGGACCGAAGCCATTTATAAAAGAAAACAGTAACTTGTCCTAAGGTTTCAGAGAATGAGAGTCCATGATGATGGAGGAAAGGCATGGAGAGAGCATTAGCTGAGAGCTCAAATCTTGATCCACTAATAGGAGAGGAGAGAGAAGACTAGGAATGTCATGAGTCTTTTGAAACCTCCAATCCCACAAGCAATGACACATTGCAATAATTACATAAATGTAATCCAGTAAATAACATAACTTCTTTTAATTTCAAGTTTGACAGCTAGCTTCTGACCCCACATTAACTCTTTTTCTCTCAAATCATTAGGACTTTAAAAAATATTATAAAGTATAAAGACTCCATAATTCTATGAACTTTTATAATGTTTTAGATTCTAACATTCTGGAAGGTTGATTGTTAAATCATGAAACACTAAATGTAAAGTTAAACAAATGATTAATAGTACTCAAGGAACACAGTATAAAGGTCGTAGAACTAAGTGCTTTGCAGACCAATTCAAATTTGTAAAACTAACTTCCATTTTGAAAATTCAAAGAGTATGGGGAAAGGTTACATAAAATGCAAATGAGATCCAGTAAATAACATATCTTGTTTTAACTTCAAGTTTGACAGCTAATTTCTGACCCCACATTGACTCTTTTTCTCTCAAATCATTAAAACTTTTAAAAATGTTAATGACAACACTTGTTGGGAATAATGTGTTGGGAGACGTTGAGATGAAATAATAACTTAGTTTCAAATAATTGTATAGAGAAAGATTAGAAAACTGAGAATCCTCTTTTCTGTTAAATGAGGTGGCCCTTGAGTTTCAGTGTTTAGGGTTTGCTATTCTAGAAATAGCTCCTGAGCACAAACATGCTCTGCTTTCAATATGCAATACAGCTTACTCCTGTCACAGTAAATGTGATCTGAGAGAGGGAAAATATATGATTATAGATGAAGACTCAGGCTACTTACATGCATGCTTTAACCTATGGGAAAATTTTTAACACTGGCTCCTGAAAAACATGCTATTCTTTTATCTTCTTTATTGCAGAATGCACATAGGCTTTGCATATTACTTTTAAACCACTTGTATGAAAGAAAGTCTAGTCTTTTTATGGTGTTTCATATATAGAAGAGATAAACAAGTCTATATATACATGGACATCTTTTGTGAATTAGAATCATAAAACATTTATAACATTTCATCTTACTTAGAAAAAAATCTCCATCTTTGAGACAATGTGGTAGGTAATAGGATGCTTATTCTTAGTGGAGTTTATAAAACCTGTACTAAGGTCATAACAATAGTATGATAAGAGGTACACAGTACTTTCTTTTGTCTCAGTGCTAGTGATCAAATGCAAGACATAATTCATGATAGGGATGTGTCCATCACTGAGCATACTAAAACAGATAATAGAACTAATATTGGTGTGTGTGTGTGTGTGTGTGTGTGTGTGTGTGTGTGTGTGTGTGTTGTGTGTGTGTGTGTGTGTGTGTGTGTATGTGTGTGTGTGTGTGTACATATGCATGATATGTATGGACATGTGTGTATATGCACATGTGTGTGGCAGGCAGAGGTCAACTCTAAGAATCCTTCTTAATTGCTCTCTACCTTGTTTTTGTTTTTTGTGAAAGGGTCTCTCAGTAAGCTTGTTTGCTAACTTACAGACCTTCTTGCCTTAGCTTTCCATGCACGGTGATTACAAGTACCTTGACTTCAGTTTCTGGCTTTTATACATGGGGGCAGGGAATTAAATTCAGACTTTATACTTGCATAGGATACACTTTTCTTCCTAGGCATAGAACTCATTCTTTATAATCAAGTCCTCTGATTTTTAGACACAATTAAGAGGTACTTCGTATCTCTATGCCAATTTTATAAGTGCTACAAATATATCTATGATTTTTAACTTTTTTCTGCATACAGAAATAACATATTTAATCAATAACCAGTAATGTCTTCAGTTCTAAAGAGTACAATTTATTTGATTGATAATTGATGACAATATCTATGGTTCTTTGGATTGAATATTTCAAGCAAATTCAACGACTGTCGAATTGGAAAGTAAAGCTTAATTATTCTTTTCCCACCCCATAATAATACAGATTACTTGCATATAACTACAGTTGTAAATATTAAGTAAATATAATGAAAATTTTCTATTGAAGAAAATAATTACAATACTAGACAGATGGAAATACATAGATATGTTATATGTGAATTTTATGATAAAATAAAATGTAACTGGTGACACAGAAACATTATCACACCATAAACTGCTACAAATATAAAATTTTTTTTTCCATGAGCAAAAGCAATGATATTGTTTGATGCTAAAGCATTCTTGGATTGATTTTTCTTCCATACAATTTTTTTTTTTTTTTTTTAGCAAATGCAAGGAAAATACCACTTATAAAATTTACTTTTTGTCTGTACTCAGACAATGAAGATATTACTAATTTTCAGGAGTTAAATGCATCCGTTCAAAGGTCCATAGATACAATTTGAAGCATTCCATTTATGATAAAGCAGGTAGTGATTAGTGGTATTCATGCCATTCTGAAATCACACTTTGACTCTAAAAGCAGTCTTAATTTTTCTGTTTGAGAGATTGATCATGGAAAATAAATGAAAGAATTATTCCCATAAAAATATATGATTAAATTGAAAGTACAAATGTCATGTAAAACTCTCTTCAAATTCACAAGGTTAAGAGTTCTGGAGGACCTGGGTTCAATTCCCAGGATTTCAGGTGTCTGATCACACAGGAAGCAGAAAGGAAAACCTCATGACCCCTCTCTTCTCTCTTGTTAGACTGTCCTGCCTAACCTTATTCTGCCTCACCACTGGTCAAACAGCTTTATTTATCAACCAATCAGAGCAACACATATTCACATCATACAGAACAACATCATTATACAAACTGGAACACTGTTCATTCATAAAGAAAAATGAAATTAAATTTTCATGTAAATGGATGGAACTAGAAAATGTTATGTTGTATGAGATAACCTATGATGATATTTTATTTGTGCTTAAATGTGATTTTATTTGTATGTTAATAAAGTTTCCTGGGGTTCAGAGCTAATAGCTAGCCATAGCAGAAGTCTGGCAGTGATGGCACATGCCCTTAATCCTGATCACATGACAGGCAGAGCTCTGTGTGTTCAAGGACACCACCAGCAGGGAGACACATGCCTTTAATCTCAATACCAACCATAGAGACCTGGAGGTCTATATAGACAGGCAGTGAAGAGGAGGTCATGTGGTTGGGTTTATAATCAATAAAAAGGCAGAACAGAAAGTCAATTAAAGACAGACACACAGGAAGTAAGTCTTTTTGTCAGGGGAAGGACGGCAGCAGGTGATAAGAAGGCGGTCTTGGTCTCAGCTCTTAACTACTGCTCTCTGACCTCTGGGGCTTTTAACTCTGCATTTGGCTCTGTGTTTCTTATTTAATAAAACCATTCAGAATTACATCTACAATAACCCAGATTAAGAAAGACAAATGCCAGCATGTTCTCTCCCATCTAGGGTTTTTACCTCCAAATCTTCTGATATAAGTGTATCTCTCATCTTTCATCAAGAAGTCTCTTTATAGAAAATGGAGACCATCACAGAAATCTACAACTGGACACAATGAAGAGATCAATGGATCATGTGGAACCCAGTCCCAAGGGACATCTTCAATACAACACCTGCACCCAAGGCTCAAATAGTATCTTGAAGAGGGGACAGGAAGTTTGTAAGAGTTAGAGGACTTGCTGCATGGTAGTGGCACACACCTTTAATCCCAGTACATAGGAGGCAGAGTTTGGCAGATCTCTGTGAGTTCAAGGCCAGCCTGGTCTACAAAGCGAGTTCCAGGAAAGGCACAAAGCTACACAGAGAAACACTGTCTCAGAAAAAAAAAAAAAAAAAAAAAAAGAGTTAGAAGACCAGGAAGTGTACTATGAAACTGTTTCTCAGAAATGGTTGCCTCAACAAGACCTGAACAATGACAATATCTACATGTTTTTGAGGAAGTGTGTAGGGGGGTGATCTCAAGGAGTCCCTCTCCTGGACAAATAATCACAGGCAAATAGAGAGGTAGAGTCGTCAGCCTCCTTGCCATCAATGCCTCTAATTGGTTATCCAATACAAAGTAGTCAGCCCTGAAACCATGACACACAAACAACAAAAACTGACTCAGCATATTGTATTTATATGATTTCACATATGTATGTAAAATAATAATCAAAGCAACAAAGAACATCCATTTGACAGGGAGACAAGGGGGAAACATAGGAAGGACAGGAGGGAAGGAATGTGTAAGGGGATGGAGAGAAGAAAATGAAGGGGGAAATAAGGTAATGATATATTAAATAAAAAATGCTTTCTTAGTAAAAGTATGTAGCAATTTATCTAGCATCTATCTTGTTTTTATATCAATATTGTTGAAAATTAACTTTGAGTTAATACTCTTTGGAGAATAAAGGCCACAAAAGAATACCAGCAAGAGCCTACAAAATTCAGACTTCAGTCTTGGATTCAGGTCTGTTCTTGACACACTTAGTAGTCAACAGAAGAGGCTGGTACTGAATCTCAGAAACAAAGTCTGACTCCTGGTCCTCATCTGCTGTGACTGAATCTGACTGGCCTGCTCCTTGCAGTTAGATGAAGAAATACTTCCCTTATTCAGTTCAACTTTCACTATGTTCCCCAGACCTCAAATATTAGTAATAAAAAATAAATTTTAATTGGCTTATCACAAGCATATTTAATGTCATTAGCACCAAAAGTGGTTGAGATCAAAATTTGTATAACATTAAAATATTTAATCCAGAAACTAAAACAGTGAATTATTACTATAGTAAAAATCCTTAGCATGTGCAGACTAAGAAGCCCAATCAATATACACTGGGGTCATTAGGTGAGAATGAAGTATGTCAATGATAACAAATGCACTTGTGTACAGGATGTAGTTATGGAGAAGAATGTTTATGTTGGGTCCTGGGACACATGTACCCTCTCTTTTTTCATATATTTGTTCTGTCAATTTAAAACTGATCAAAATAAAAGTCTAAAATAGACTCTTATGCTTTAGAAGGATAGCAGGTATGCATGTTATTGAAGTAACTCTTAGAATATTGTAAACATATAGACAAGATTTTTTAAAAATATTATACTTAGTCACATGGTTTAATCATTCTCCTCTCAAAATCCATCCAGGTGCATTATCAACAAGTAATCTTAAGAAATGTCCATTTCCATTCCTCTCAGTGAGGACTTCAAATCTCCCAAGCGGCTCTATCCCCCACTGCCTTGCCTCTATTTCATGATACCTTCCTCATCTCCTTTTGGAGACTGCTAGAGCTGAGTGTACTTGCTGAATCTGAAAAAGGGACAGCCTGGTGAGAGCAGCTTCCCAGATCTGTTCTTTGGCCAATCTGAAGAATTGTTCAATGTTTGGATGCCTCAATGCAGGCAGTCCAGGGACTGGGAGGCTGATAGCAAACAGGTAACCATGCTGAGCACAAGACATTTATCTTGACATATCAAGTTTTGCCTAATCTTTCCTTACTAGGAAGTAGGACTGAACTACAATGTTTATAGCATATTTATATTTGCTTAGAATGTTGAGTCAGCAATGGGAAAAGTAGGCACATCAGGACTTGCTCAACAACTATACAAAGAAGTTTGACTTAAATGCCTCTGAAATTCAGATGGTATTCCCTCAAGCTTCTTAAGCACACCACAAAACGACTGGCTACATATGAACATGCTGATATATTATATCCAGCTAATAGAAGTGACTTCAAATTCTGCAATTGTGAAATACAGGAAGAAATAAATCTACTGGGCATTTGTAAAAGCTTTTTATGATGTTGACGTGTCTGGGGAGCTGCTGTCACCAACTGTAAAATGTGTCCACTAAAGCATCACAGCACAATCAATGCTTCATTGTCTTAGAAATGCTGGACAGGAGGACAGAGAGGCAGCTGAGTCAGATCACATTATCTAGACTAATAAAATGGTTCAGGGCAATTTTAATTATTTCTGCATACCACCTCCCTGTCAGCTGTCACTAGTGATTTCACACACTAAGCATGTTGCCCTTATGACATTACCAAATACAATTTAGAGTCATTTAGGATGCTTGTTAGACTGACACAGGGTTTCACCTTTTGCAAGAATATATCCAAGGGAGTCAATGGATTTAGTAAATTAGATGCCAATCATTTTGTCACCTTAAGGTTAGGAACAATACGAGTAAGGTAATCAGAAACAAGGAAGTTTTCAACATTAATTGTATGAGCACTACTAATATAATTCAGTCTAAAAATAAATTAGGCAAAGGAAGCAGCCTATTGGATTCACAAGGAAGATGCAGCAGTTAGAGGACTTAGAGACTTCTCTGACTGTTATTTGTAAAGACAATAGCCATGAAGTCACAAAAGGATCTGAGTTTCTTGGCCCAATGAATAAGAAACACTTCCTGAAAGTTGGTTGTGATGGAAAAAGAAGAAAGTAAAATTTTTAATCATGACATAATTCTGTCTCTGAAGATTTGCTCGCTGTTTGATGTGTATAGACCTATCCTCTTCTCTCAGATTATACAAACAAACAACAAAAGAAACAAAGGAGTCTCTTTGTATGAGGTTTATGCACAAATCCTTTTCTAGAAACACTAAGTAGGTCTTTTGGGTTAAAAACCCAAACTGAAAGCAAATAAAGACATTTAGTGGCTCCACTGGGGGACTAAAATTTCAGTTTCATTATCAAACTAATGGTAGGATTCATTTTGATATTACAGTAAAATTATATTGAAGTAGAGGAAACAAATAATGGGTTAAAATAAGACTAAACAGGCAAAGTATTAACAGGAAAATGACTTTTTAGATGGTGGTATTTTGAGAGGAAGAAGGCAAAGGGAAATTCTGGGTGTGTGGAGATGATGTATATGTAATTTCTGATTTGGCTGGTAGATATATGAATACATGTTTACATGTATGAATTTACACTGTTTAGATTCACATATGCTGTTGAATGTAAAGCATACTTCAATAAAAGCACAAGAAATAAAATTATACTGATTAACAATAACATTAATTAAATATTTACATTCATTATTTCATTTCATCTTCATAACAATCTTACAACAAACAACTCTATTATTAGTCACATTTTTAAAGAAAAAAACTGAGGTAAGAAAATATAAACTTTTCAAGGTCATGACCATTATCAGTATTTTTCAGAATGAAAATCAGGATTTAAGCTTCTGTGTTTCCTGAGCCTGCATGCTTTATTGCCACCACTGTTATCCCTGCTGATCTGGACTGCACGGCACAGAAAACAATGTTGGGTTTGTGCAGAAAAAAGTAGAGGCATCAATGCAATAGAAGTTTAAAATAGTACGAAAGTCAGAGAGTTCCTGGGATTTCAACAAGTTTTAGTTTGTGATTTATGGATGTATAATGCTTTTAACTGTAAATACTGCATTGTTCCCCAAAGTGCTTTCAAGATGAGCCATGTGCCTATTGAGGTTTTTGTAAGATCAATGGGTGTCAAAATGTGTCAGTTGTCATTTCCTAGCTCTCTCTCCATTTAAAAAACACTCTGCAGTATAGTACCAGCATACTAATCTATCCTGAAAACACATCCTGTGGGTGAAAACGAAAGCACAATCCGTTATCTTATATGTAATCTCTCAGCATGACTTAAAGTAATAAAACATGGCATATCTCAAAACAGAAATGGATTCCATAAGCTGGGCTAATAATTTTATGAATACTCATATGCAGTATTCTAAATAAATATTAGGCTCAAGTGCATTCTTCTAAGTCATCATGAACACCCCTTGGTTATTGATACTACTTTTAAAATTTTTAAATGCATGGCTTTGAAGTGACTTACATTTTTTAGGAATTTTGGTGCATTATTTAAATTCCTTTTTATCTTCATTTCAGCAACATTTTTGGGAATTCAGCACCCTCATGCCTCTTCTTCATGGTGCTTAGTACTTTGACACATCTCATTTCAATCTGTGCTCTGGAGTTCCCTGCATTTTGGTTCATATTTTTATAACAGTCCCTGCATTTTCTCCCAAACTTGTATCTTCTTTGTTTACCCAGCAGATAATCTAGTCTACTTTTTTCAAAACATGGAAATGAGAAGCAAATTTAGAGCTAGTGTATTTTTCTAAATTTCTTGGCATAACTCCATGAAGGTGTTAGCACCCTCCTCATTGTTTTTCTCCTTCCTTCTCTCAAGTGGGGGTCCATTGGATACAAGATTTATTTCTGTAACTAAAATCCAGACCTCTCTAGTCTCCTCCAGCCTTTTTTACTTAATAGATTGGCCTAATTAGGTCTTCTAGAAGCCCCATTTTTCTTCTTCAGCTACTTTGTTCTTATTTTATTTTAAAACTTCCCTTTGAGTTCAAATCACTGTGTGGCTCCTGCCTACTTGTCATTCTTTCCATAAAAATGCTTTCGAAAGAGTAGTAAATATTTCTCTTTCACATCTTCAAACAAGCATATCTTTTAGAGGCCAGGGGCAATTACTGCTCATGTAGAAGACCTGTGTTCAGTTGCTACTATTCACATGGTGCTTCACTGCCATCCTGAACTCTAGTCTTTGAGCATCCAATGCCCTCTTCTGGCCTCTGAGAGCACCAGGCAGGCATGTGGTGCACATACATGCATGCAGACAATCACTCTTACACATAAAAATAAATAAGTCCCTAAAATCTTTTGAAAACCATACCAATCTATTCTCAGTTTTCCCTCCCCCCCTTCAGTGAAAAGACTCTCCTTTTGACAAAAAACAAATTTCTTTCTCCTTCCTGCTCCAAAAGTGAGCACTTTCCATCCAGGCACTTCCTGTTTTTCAGTAGAGTTGGTGCTGTGGGCTATGCTGGCATTCTGTCTTCTCTCAGCTGGAGATTCAGTCTGTCCCAGAGTACCTCATGTACTTCTGATTGCACCCTCTTCATCCCCTTTGATAGTTCCTGTTCATATTTTCAATCATTTGCATGCCTTTTACAGGTCTCATAACTATTTTTTTATCTACAATGGACAGTCTACCATTGGAATGCACCTGCGTTAAGATCATTTCAGCTTAGTCTTCAGATCTCAGCTTATATACCTTCTAGAAGGGTTTCCCTGAGTCTAGAAATTTCTTGATTTTTTTTCCCATTAGAATGTTTATCATGTTTTAGGCCCCTATTCAGCTTTTCTCTAAAATTGTGTATTCCAGCTTTCTAACTTGTGTGTGGTGGGGGTTGGGGAGTATGATGCATGTAAGTGAGTGTGGTCATGTATTCCCAGCATATAGGCATAAGTCAGAGAATTACATTAAGAATTGTTTTCTCTCCCTCAGTCACAGACTCTGGGGCTCAGTGTCAGGTCATCAGGTTATCAATGCAAGCTCCTTTACCTGCTGAACCTTCTCACCAATCCTCAGCTTTCTAAAGTGAAAATCTTGCTTACCTTTTCTTTACAGATGTATCTCACGTACATATCACAGAACCTTGCACATGAAAGGTACTCAAAATGTCAAAAGAAATTTTACTTTCCTGGTGCCACTATCATAGTAGACATGACAGACTAACAATCAAGAAAAGGGAGGTAATTATCCATTTTCAACTGAAAAAAAAATTACTTTCTTATGTGTGTTCCTAGATAGGACTTAGGAAAGGTTTCCAGGTTTATCAAACAAAGCCCGAGATTAAATTGGAAATTCATAACTTCTATAAACTAAATGTGGAACAACTAACATCTGTAGGAAAGTGGTAGTTCATTTTCTCACTGATGATTGTGTCTTTCCAGTGATTTATGGCTCTAATGTGGAACTTAGTATGACATCATTTCTTGATATTTTTCTTACTCATTTTTTAATAAACACTGTTGCTATAAAGGAGATTTCTTTTTGTTTATGCTTAAAAGTGAGATGCATTGATTGTGAACATAATAGATGGCTCTGGGTTTGCAAAACAGGCTTATTAACACTCAGGAATCATTGAGGAAGAAGGTAGAATGACTGTAAGATCCAGAGGAAGTGGGTGACTATAAAGAAAGTGCATCATCCAAACATAGCAATATAGTGGCACATATGAACCCACAACAGAAGAGAGAGCCTGGTTAAGAGCTGTGCAAGTCCAAGCCAGACCAGAGCCAGACATTTAGAAGGGAGGTAGATACAAAGTCCTACTTCCTAGCTAAGGAGCTGTTATTGACAATTGATAGGAAGGGAGAATCAATTATGGAGGTTTCCTGCACTGGTAAGTAGACCACGCTCTGGAAGAAGACCTCACATCTAAGAATATATGGGCAGTAGAAATTAGACTTGATAGATGAAAACCAGCAATCAAACTGATGCAAAATTAACAACATAAAAAGGACACAACGTTGTTTTTAGTGGTTGTGATCCATATCTGGAAGGAGTTTGGGATGGAATTGATTATGTTTAAAACTTAGCTCATATGAAATTTAAAAAAAAGAATTAAGCAAATAAATATCCACTAAATAAAGTGAAATATGTGAAATATGTGATTCTTGTTGGGAATATGCAAACTCTGGAGAAGTGACAACAAGGGCTTAAAGCCAAACTTAGTGTTAAATATAAGTTCCTCTCTTCAAATGCTGTGTGGTGGGAAGCAAAATATTTGATTTTCCTACATCTCACTTATTCCATGTAAAGCAATATGCAATGCAAGGCATTTATCAGAAAAAAATATATATGTATTTATGTGTGTATATACATACAAATATATGTACGTATACACACACACACACACACACACACACACTTAACCACCAGAAATATAAGGAAGTATTCAAATATGTCAAAAACTGTGAATTTTAAAGTTTCATAGTACATTCTTTTGAGATAAGTAATAAAAGCATATGTGTAAAAAGTGATGAGCTTGCCTCTTATCACCCCTACTACCCAAATTATTTTATATATTATTATGTTTGGCAGAAATAGAAAATACAATATTTTATAAAATAGTACTAACAGTTATTAGCTATTATTTTATTGCTGCAATAAAACACCAAGGCAAAGGTAACTTATAGAAGGGCTTATTTTGGTTTAAAGTTCCAGAGAGAGAAGAGTTCATTATGACAACAAAGCATGGCAGTAAACAGCAGACACGGTGTCTGGAGCAGAAGCTGAGAGCGCACATCTTAAACCCCAAGCCAGAAAGCAGAGACAGTGAACTAAGAATAGTTTTCAGCCTCAATAAGAGGAGATGTGCCTAGTCTTACTGCAACTTGATATGCCATGTTTGATGCTATCCATGGGAGGCCTGCTCCTTTCTGAGGAGAAACAGAGGAGGAGTGGATGGGGCAGGTGACAGGAGGTACAGGGCAGTGACCGGAAGGGAAAGTATGGCTGGGATATAAAAAATTAATAATAAAAATGAATAAAAAACAATAATATAAAACAAACAAAAAAGAACATTTAATAAAGTTTGAATATACTTTATTTAGAATTTTGTGTATAATAGCTCAAGTAAAGATTGTATTTAGCTTAAATCATATTTATTCTTACAAAGATAATATAAAATAGAGAAAAACAGCTATTGTTCAAAACATTTGCTACTTTCCTGCATTTGCATGCTGGGCTAGTGTAGATGAAACAGTGTCTATATAATGTAGCCAATGTGTAAATGTGGTGTTTGTCTTACAATAGAAATCTCAGTGTCTTCTATTAGTGAATCATAATGATACACTCTGTTTTCATGGTTTCCCAAGTAACTATTCATTGTACAAAAATTAAAAATGAAAACACTACTGAAATAACCCATCTCAGTGACACTATTTCATGCTTTGTGCTTAATTTGTTTTTGTTCTTTACAATGTGAGTATAGATTTTCAGGTATCTATTGATAAAAAAATATAACACCTTTTGCCTTCAGTCTTCTTTATGTTCAAATTAACTGTTGTAGGAGATGATCTGTAGTAAGATTCACTATTTGTTATCTAAAGTTAGAATGTTATGTGTGATATATAGTTTTCTGTGAATTGGAATCAGTCTTTGCCAAAATAGTACTTTATGATAAAATAACAACTGAGCAATTTATAAGTCCTTTCTCATGAGTCAGTTTTGCTTTATACAATGTTATCAACATGGACCTCTGATGTAGGTTTTCACAGTCTACAGGTTGGGTTGATCCACATTTGTTGTAACCTATACCCTGTAGAAGAAATGGAAATAAGAGGACATTCATAATACCTAACCACATATTTTGAAGTCTGGATCTTTCAGTACTAAGTCAAATGTGCATCCAACTCTAATATACTGTAGACTATGGGATGTTGCTTATGCTTATGCTTCAGTGGCATAAGGTGCTCACCTTTGGAAGTGTCTTTATGGCTTAGTGTATTAATGACTTAGGAGACTTCTATGACTTCTGAGAAAAGGTGCTGTTGGTGTCACACTGCTGTACATGTACTTCCCAAGAGTCCCTTGGTCACAACTGAACCCTTTATTTTAGTGGTGTACTTTTTGTTACAGGGTCCAAATTCCCCACAATTCTACTTCCCATGACTTTGATTATGCACAGACTGCCACAAGTCTGATAATGTTTAATGGAAAACACCAGAAATAAATATTTATGTTTTTAAACTGTGATTTCTTTTTTTGGAGTGTGATACAATGTCATACCATCCTGCTCTGCCACACTAGGATGTAAATCATACATTTTTCCAGAGTGTCTGAGCAGTATACACTACTTGTTGGATATCCCCATGCAAAACATATGCTCTAGACCCTAATTTACAGAAACTTTATGAAGGCTTGCATCTTAGCTGTAAAACTAAAAGCTATAAAAGAAAATGTGGCAAGTGCCTCATGGCTTGAGGTTTGTTAATGATTTCTTGGATATAACATCAAAGATGTAGGCATACCTCAGAAAATTAAAAAAAAATACATGCACCAAATGATACTATCAACAGAGTCAAGAGACAATGAGAGAATGAGAAAATATTTATTTAAAAAACCTGTTAAAATTCAGCAACAGAAAAAGACACCAAATAAAAAATGGTCAATGATTTGGATTCATGGTTCTCCCAGGAAGATACTCAAATATCTAATCATATAAAAAGATTGTTGACATCACTGAACAGGATACAAATGAAAATCCCAGATGGTGATGATGAGGGAAAGCTGGTTTGCTGACCAACCAAACTACTACTTAGGCCCAGAACCAGAACTAAGGTGTACCTACCCCAACATCTATCTCATTTATGAGCTGCCGGAACATGTGAAGGGACGAACCGACAGATCTAAAGCTACAGGATCTCCATAACACAAGGCCACAGTACAATATCTAAGAGGAGTCCCAGTGAGGGTCTAGTATCAATAAAGTAGCAGAAGCCAGAGGCCTTGAACCAAACCAATGACTCATTGCAATGAATACTTACAAATTAAGAAGTATGGACTAAAGGGCATACTGTATACTGTGTCTTACTGGGCCATACTACAGCTTCCATGCCGTGATTTTTTTTTTTTTTTCATTTGTTCATGGTGTGTTTTCCTTTTAAATTTTGTCTTGCGGGAGGCTGCAAGTGCAGAAAGTAGAAGTGAGCGGACAGGGAGATGAGAAGGATTGGGATGCATGAGGTGAACTCCACAAAGAGTCAATAATTTTTTTTTTTTTTTTTAAGAATGGGAAGATAAAGGAGTGCTATTCATCAGAAATTGTGTATAGGAAAATTGGCTTTAAAGTAGTTACTTTCCTGAAGTGGAAAATTTGTCACAAATAAATATCCCTGAGTTCTAGGCTAACATCAGAGAGGAATGAATAGAACAGAAGATTGTAAAAGGCACCAAAACCAAGAAAAGAAAAAAAAAATCTATTTAAAGGTACTACATCACACCCATTAAGATGCCTGCAATCAAAAAATAAAATAAAATAAGTGTTAATGAGGATGTACACAAACTTGGATGCCTTGTGTACTGTCAGTGGGAAAGCAGAATGTTGGTAACTATCTTCTGTATATACTCAACTAAGTTCCTGGAAAGATATTTCAATATCCTTGTTCAGAACAGCACACAATAGCTACAATGTAAAGTCACCTTAAGCTTCCACTGTTAGGTTAATGGATAGTAAAGTGAAGCATACAGACAAAGTAGCATAGATTAGCAGTGATAATTCTATTCCCAATATTTAACCTACTCCTAATTGTAAGCCAGGACACATGTTTGCAAACTCTACAGGGTTCACAGGATTAATCTCTTAAACTAACTGTCCTGTCAAGCTTTTATATGCTTTCCTGACTTTTAGGGAACACAAAAAGGCATATAGTGTCCCAGGAGCCATGGACTCTAAACACACACACACACACACACACACACACACACACACACACACACGTGCACGCGCACACACACACACACACACACGTGCACACACACACACACACACACACACACACTGATGACACATGCCTCTCAAGGCAGTTTGACCAGGCCAACTCCATGATTCCCCACACCTAATGACATTAAGTCCATAAATCAACACCTCTATACCTCATCACAGATGTTTCTTTTGCAGCAGATAGTGAGTAACACAGAGACCCACAACTGATGAAGACACAGAAAATGAGTGTCTCTACAGAATGTCCAGCCCTAAGTGGAGTATTTATATTACACTCCCTCTTTCTAAGGCTCAGGGATTATTTCAGAATAAGGAGTGGAAAAATTGGTAGAACTATAGGCAATGGACAACTCCAAGGAAACAGTACTTTCTGGACATATGAAGTCACAGTACTGTAATAACCTGCAAGATCAAGCCAGAACCAAATCTTAGCATGGACAGAGGGTTGGAAATGAAGCCACATTCATAGTAGTACAGTAACTGACAATTACTAGCTGCTGGGAAAAGGAGAGTCCGTTTTCTTTCAGAGTGTTTCCATCAGTAAGTTGATCACATTCCAATGGAGGGCCACATATCCAAGAATATTTAGGCAGCACACTTTGGTCTTGATGTGAGGTAGACATAAAGTTGGGTGCATGGGAAAAGGGAAAGACTTGAGTGCAGGTGTGAACATGATAAAAATACAGTGTATGAAATTCTCAAATAACTAATAGCTGGGTTTTTTTGTTTGTTTGTTTTGTTGTTTTTCTGATTCCATTGACATCAGGTAGTGAAGTAAAAACCAGATGCAGAAAGCATAACTGGTTGCTGAGGACAGGGTGGAAATTTTTAACGTGGTTTTGGAGCTACATAGTGGTGCTGGAAGTTACAATGCATTAGAAGATATTTAGCAACACTGAACTATCTTCTTATAAAAGTTTCATGGTATGCATACTTTACCACAATGAAATTAAAATTTATACAGGCAGAATTGATCCATTATAAGTTGACTTAACCCTTTAGTGTCTAGGGTTTGATTTTCCAATTTATTTTCCTAGTGTATGTTTTGGTGCATGGAGGAGACTGTTTTGAATAGAGTTGACATGGAAATTCTTTTTCATTGTTATTTTACACTGACACAGCAGCTCATTATCACTACCAACAACATGAACAGTAATGACATAGATTCATGTCAATGGTTTCATTAAATTTATAATCCTGGTTATTTCAGAACTCAAGTATTCTCTCAAACAAGTATTTTTATTTTAACTAATTTCAATGGGGACATTGACCCATTTGTATACTCATAACACAATTGATAGAAGTAGCTTTAAATGGGGCAGGAAGAATATTATCTAATTTGTGAGGAGGCAACTATGATTTTAATGCCTCTATCACCCAAATTTGTAAAACATAGCAAGTCACATGGCATGCTTTTAGTATAGCTCACTACTATCTTTGTAATGACAAATTCCATTCAAAAGAGGTGGGGTGTGTGGCACAGGAACAGATGAATGGCTCTATATTTGTTTGTCATGTACTATTTTATTTGCCTCTCAGCCAGTTCTTTCTATATCAGTGTCTTGGTTCCCTTAATTATTTGGCAATTTAGAAAGTCAATTCTTATAATTTACAGGTGTCTTTCAATACTAGTGTTCCAAGTTTCTGTAAGATGAATAATGCACAGTTCTTATTTAAGATAATGGTTCCCTGGTCTGCACATCTGTAGGATCTTTGTGTTTACTGGGGTTTATGAAGAACCTGGGAGGCAGCTTACTTAGTAAAAGTAGTTTAATTTTCTAGATATTGCTTTCAGGCAGCATATGTGTTTGTCCTGTGCTAGTTTACTATATACCGTTTTAAGACTTTTAAATTTAAGAAGGAACTGCTTAGGAGCACCCTGGAGAGGAGAAATGGATATTGCTGAAAATTCCCCTGTATTACTCCATCCTGAAAGCAAGTATGATTGTTGACACAGGTGATACATAGAGGAAGTACAGCTTCACAAATATTGCTGAGACTTCTAAAGACCCAGAAACATAAAAAGTAACTCTGTACGTAAATGTAAATCAAGATTATGAACTTGAACTCCAACGGGGGCTTTTGTTGGATATGGAAAATAATCATATCAGCATAGGAAATTTTTCTTCATAGCTGTTCTCCCTCTGTCGTTATACAATATTTAAGGAGTGATGTATTTTCTCTTATTTTGCTTAACACAGACAGTTTTACTGCCATGGAAGTGGGGAGACAGACTGACAACAGATACACTGAAAGAGATAGAGAGACACACAGAGAAACATTTAACATATGAGGTATGAAAATAAAATAAAATATTTTGAGGTTGCAAAATTGTAAATATTTATTGGGACAAATTTTGATATCCTATCAGAGCTGTCACTCAGAAATACTATGCTGCTGATTTGAGCAATAAGATGTTACACAAACAGAATAATGAGCATGGGCACACTGAAACACAGCAAATAATTGCAAGTAGGAAAGGTCTTTTCAGTAAATAAAAAACAATTAGAAAATTGGAACATACCCAAAAGCTACATTTTAAAGTGTGATATATACATATACCTATAACAAATTATGATCACAAGCATTTTTCAGATACATAAATGCTTTTCTTTATGTAGCTTAGTTTTCTTTCACCCTCTTTCCTCCTCTAACAATTGCTTCCTAGAGCTCTAAAGAATAGATAGTATACTTATTCTTTATGAATTCATGAACATCAATGAATCCCTTTTTAAGGTAAAAAAAGTAAGAATTAGCTCAACTGGAAGAAAATCCTTGTCTGTCTTCTGTGGTTACTATGGAAGTTCAGATTCTAGAAGACATCACATATGTAGTTCTGTGCCCAAAATATTGAGTGATGCTATCAAGGCACATGATCCCAACTGCCTTCCCCACTTTTTTTTAATGACTCTTAAGACATGGGTTCTCAAACTTGAAGTGATGGGAAAAAGAACAGAAACCATTTTTATTTGAAAAATGCTGCTGCACTGAGAGCCTGGAGAGATAGCTCAGTACTTAAGAGTGCTTACTGGTCTTGCAGGGGACCTGGGGTTCAGCCCCCAGCAACCACATCAGGTGGTTCACAACCCCATGTAACTTCAATTCTAAGGGCCCAATGCCTTTCTCTGTTCTCTAGTGGCTCCTGTAAGTGTGTGGTGCATACCAACACTCAGGCAATGAACATTAAATAAACATTTACACAAAAATGCTAGAAAGAAACTTAGTTCGTGGCATGTTAATAAAAGTTGCTAAAATTTATATTAACAGAAGTGAGAAATTTAATATCATATACGTTGTTTTGGTATATATTAAAAAGTCACTCTTCTAAGCTTCTTAAATTAATGACTTTATTCATAGTGAAGCTAAGTTAAAATAACATTCAGTTGTAACTCATTAGCTAATGAGAGTTATGTATGGGTGAACAGTGTACACAGTAGGTACTTACCACAGCATCATGGCTTTTCTCAAAATATAGGATATAGCTTTAGCACAGGAATACCGATGGCCCTAACAAACTCTAGTATATACCACTTGCCAAACACACATAGTGCTTGGCTTGGTACTCTTTTTTGACATTACCTCATAAATAAAAGACAAGCTATAGCTAAATAAAAATAGTAATAAGCTAACAAACCACCATGGAACTTGACCTAGGCAGAGCAGAGTGAGTATTCAGAAAGTGAGAAGTGAATGCTAACAACTTCTCTAAGCCTCTCACTTCATTATTAATTCTTCAATGTATTTCATTTTAGAAATATTGAATTATTCTTTGTATCCTGTTGTAAAAGGTACAAGATTTCCCCATCCTGGGAACCAGCCATTAAGGGAGGACCTGCACAACTTGGCCCCAGTTTCCAGCCAATCAGCAGGCCCTGCAGGAAGGCTAAAATTTCCAAGACTGTGGACAGATACTGTGGATATCGCTCTGTGTAAATAAAGTTCTGATTGGCCAGTGGCCAGGCAGGAAGTATAGGCGGGACAAGAGAGAAGAGAATGCTGGGAAGTAGAAGGCAGAGAGAGAGACACCACCAGCCGCCGCCATGGAAAGCAACATGTAAAGACACTGGTAAGCCACAAGCCATGTGGCAAAGTATAGACTAACAGAAATGGGTTAATTTCAGATAGAAGAAGTAGATAACAAGAAGCCTGCCACAGCCATACAGTTTGTAAACAATTTAAGTTTCTGTGTGCTTTCTTGGTTGGGTCTGAGCGACTGTGGGACTGGCGGGTGAGAGAGATTTGTCCTGACTGGGCCAGGCAGGAAAACTCTAACAACAAATGGCACCCAACGTGTTGGCAAGAGTTTCCACCTAAAGCCTGAGAAAAAAGATTCTAAGACGGAGCTGAAAACAGTTTCCTAGTTGTCTCCCTCAAGTTAGCAGCAGCCTGCAGGTTTGAGCTACTATGATGGAAAACTGCTTGTTCATCTGACCTGCAGTGTGGCAGGAATGAGGAGTCTACAAGCAACACTTTGCTCTGCTGCATGGTGGATTTAGCCTTTGCAAGTTAAAAAAAAAAAAAAAAAAAAAAAAAAAAAAGGGTTTCTGGGCTATGCACTGCTTTGATAGAACTGCTTCTGATAGTTGATGGTACACATGGCTCCAGACCCAGAGATGGCAGTAAACTGTACCGCCGCCATGTTGGGAAGCAGATGTGGGCAGAGCCAGCAGCCCCAGCAGCGTTTCAGTCTTACAAAGATGGATATTACACAGAGAATCTGGTTTATGTTGTCTTTGGGATTTTTAACTGCAGAAAAAGATTTGATCATAAAAGCTGTTGAGTTAAACAAGCATGTAAATTTTAAAGGTACCTTGACTTCAAAATTTGGATATAAGGATATGTTGCTTTGGAACGGAGTCTCTGCTTTTGTTTCCACAGAAAACCAGAGGCTGTGGATTTGTTCCAGATTAAGATACATCAGGTTTGATCAGCTAAGACCACCTGAAAGGTCTCCAATGACACAATGGCCCAGATGATCCGACATCCAAAATGGTTTCAAGGCAACTGGCTCAGAGGTTCACCCTAATGGACTACTCCATAATCCTAAAATTTTATTTCTGTCCCCATAAGATACAGCGCCCCCCTCCAGCAGGAAGTAGTAAGAAAAACTACACCCACATTCCCAAAATTATCAAGCTGACTTTGGAGATGGAATTGGCTCACTCCTTCTCTAAACCCAGACATACTGCTAAAAGAAAAGGTTAAGAGATTCTTGTGTCCCAAATCAGAAGAGCCCTCTGGTGTGGGACAGAGAAAAACCAATATTTTTCTTTAAAGTAGATTGATTATAAACACGATCTCTTTCTAAAGAAGAAAAGGGGATACAATATAGATTTAATAGGATGAAAGGGTAGATTAAGGAAGGAACTTACTTCTAAAGAGCAACAACTTGTTTAAAATGTTTTACATTGGTATAGACTTTAGTCTATTGATACAAACTTAAAGTTAATTTTGTTATACTGTGTGCATATTTCTACTCATGTTTAAGGTATTATGTTTGTATAGCTCATTTAAATTGTAATGGATAATTAAAAATAGATTAATAATTAGTCATCTATGATAATCATACTTGTAGCCATGTTAGTTAAGTCTTCTAGGTATACATAGAGATATTTCAGACAGATAGGTAATCTTCAAATACTTCAAAGCCCTACAGAATATGGCATTTAAAATATTTTTAAATTTAGACTTTCTGGACAGTGAGACATGTCTGCTCCTGGCAGTACCAATTTACTTCAGAGAGAAGGATGGGCATTGAAGACACTTCATATCTTATCTTCACCTTGGCAAAATTAGCCATTTGGACAAGAAACTGTTCTTGCCTGGACTGCTTGATCGACTGGACATGCAGGACCCATAGAAAGGTGACCACTAAACTATGCTTGACAAAATGGTCCTTCAGGTTCCTGCTTCGCAGAGGAAACTGCCAGACATTCTACAGGACACTGAGAGACGTGATCGAGAGACTCTAGCCCTGTGGGCTGAAGACAAATGTCCCAACTTTACAAAGGAATATTAGGTGACTGTCCAGGCTGCCAGCTGTCTCTGTCTACTCTTGCAAGACTGCCGAAAAATGCTTGCATCCTTCTCCTGGTTCTCAGGTAATATTATATCCTCCTGAGGTCTTTGATGTGGTTGAAGACTAGATAGTTATAATTTCCTCAGTTATGATAAAAGATAAGTTAGATATAAAACCTTAGACTCACAAATATAAGATAGATAGGATATCTTCTTTAATATTGTAACTGTAATTCTTGCTTGATAATTGTTTTGTTATATGTAATTGTACTTTGTAAAAGTTAAAACCTTCCTTAAAAAAAAAGAAAAGGGGAAGTACTGTGGATATCACTCTGTGTAAATAAAGTTCTGATTGGCCAGTGGCCAGGCAGGAAGTATAGGCGGGACAAGAGAGAAGAGAATGCTGGGAAGTAGAAGGCAGAGAGAGAGACACCACCAGCTGCCACTATGGAAAGCAACATGTAAAGACACTGGTAAGCCACGAGCCATGTGGCAAAGTATAGACTAACAGAAATGGGTTAATTTCAGATAGAAGAAGTAGATAACAAGAAGCCTGCCACAGCCATATAGTTTGTAAACAATGTAAGTTTCTGTGTGCTTTCTTGGTTGGGTCTGAGCAACTGTGGGACTGGCGGGTAAGAGAGATTTGTCCTGACTGGGCCAGGCAGGAAAACTCCAACAACAGACAGACCATGCAGTCTCCACACCCTGCGCCCACACCCATTTGTCCTAGGCCCTAGCCACTTCCTGAGACTCAGAGAACAGCCCCCAGCTACTATCCTCCCCTGAACTCCCATCTGGACCAGAGGTGAATGCCTGGGGTTATAGCCAGAGAGGCAACCACATCTGGGTTCCACCCCTGGGCACCAGCCATCCCTGGAGGACCTGCAAAACTTGGTCCCAGTTTCTGCCCATTGGTCAGGCCCTGCGGGAAGTCTCCCCTTTTCCAAGACTGCAGGCAGAACCTGCAGTCTACACATCCTCCACCCACACCCATTTGCTCTAGACCCTAGCCACTTCCTGAGATTCAGAGACCAGCCCCCAGATCCCATCCACCCCTGAACTCACATCTGGACCAGAGAGAACCTCTGGTGGACACTACAACCTCAAAGCCTTGCCCCCACAACAATCTTCTGGAGACACCAGCCACTTCCAGAGATTTAGAGACCAGTGTCCAGCATTCCATCCTGCCCCAGAACTCCCATCTGGACAAGAGGATCTCCCATCGGGACAAGATAAGGAGACCTCAGGGACTTCCTGAGACTCAGAGTCCAGCCCCCAGCTCCTATCCAGCCAGCACTCTCATCTGAACCAGAGCTCCCATCTGGCCCAGAGCTTCCATCTGCACCAGAGAGAGGCTCCCTAAATCTGTCAGCTCTGTCTGGCCCAAGTACACTGATAAGACCAAGAACAAATCCACGAGGAGATGGGCAGACATCAAGACAGAAGTACATACAACAAAATAAAGAGCAATACAGCATCACCAGAACCTAGCCCTTCTCCACCACCTAGACCTGAACATCACAGGATGGAAGAAGCAGAAGAAAACAACATTGTAAGGAGTATCATGAAGAGGCCAGAGCCTTATCTAGAAGAAATCAAAAATAAAGTAGAGGAACAGACAAACAAAAAATGGGAAGAACACAATAAAAAAAAAACTAGAGGAAAGTACAATTTAAGTAGAAGAAAACAATAAGTCCCTGAAAGAAAATCATGGAAAAGCAATGAAACAGACAAGGGAAACAGTCCAAGACCTGAAGAGGGAAATAGAAAAAATGAAGACACAAGCAGAAGGAATGCGGGAAATAGAAAATCTGAGTAAACAAACAGGAACTTCAGATGCAAGTATAACCAACAAACTGCAAGAGATGGATGAGATGATCTCTGGTGTTGAAGATATGTTAGAAGAAATAGATTCCTCAGTCAAAGAAAACACTAAAACCAACAAAGTCATGACCCAAAATGCCCAAGAAATTTGGGACACCATGAAAAGACCAAACATACGAATAATAGGGATAGAGGAAGAAGAATAACAACTAAAGTCACAGAAAATATATTTAACAAGATCATAGAAGAAAACTTTCCCAACTTAAAGAAGGAAATGCCTATGAAGATACAAGAAGCCTATAGAACACCAAACAGACTAGATCCCCAAAAGAAGTCCCCTTGCCACATAATATTTAATCAACTAAACGTATAGAATAAAGAAAGAATATTAAGGGCAGCAAAGGAAAAAGGCCAAGTGACTTATAAAGGCAAACCCATCAGAATAACACCCGATTTCTCAATGGGGACTTTGAAAGCAAGAAGGACCTGAACAGATAGAATGCAGACACTAAGAGACCATGGATGCCAGCCTAGACTAATATAACCAGCAAAACTTTCAATCATCATTGATGGAGAGAAAAAGATCTTCCAAGACAAAACCAGATTGAAACAATACTTATCCATAAACCCAGCCCTACAGAAAGCACTAGAAGGAAAATTCCAACCTAAGGAAGGCAGATACACCCATGAAAACACAGGCAATAACACCACAGCAGTAATCCCCAAAGAAGAGAAGTACACACACACACTACCACCAAAAATAAAAATAATAACAGGAATGAACAATCACTAGTCATTAATATCCCATAATATCAATGGGCTTAATTCACCTAAAAAAAGACATAGACTAACAGAATGGATAAGAAAACAGGACCCATCTTTCTGCTGCAGACAAGAAACACACCTCAAATTCAAAGACAGACACCTCCTAAGAATAAAAGGCTGGGAAAAGACTTTCCAATCAAATGGTCTTAAGAAGCAAGCTGGTGTAGCCATCCTAATATCCAGCAAAATAGACTTCAAACTAAAATCAATCAAAAGAGATGATGAAGGACATTACATACATATAGGAGGAAAGATCCACCAAGATGAAGTCTCAATTCTGAACATATATGCCCCAAACACAAGGGTACCCACATATGTAAAAGAGACATTACTAAAGCTTAAATCACATATAAAGCCCCACACATTAATAGTGGGAGACTTCAACACCTCACTTTCACCTCTGGACAGATCGGCCAAATTGAAACTTAACAGAGAAATAATGGACTTAACTGATGTTATGACTCAAATGGACTTAATCAATATCTACAGAACATTTCACCCAAACAAAAAAGAATATACTTTCTCAGCGCCCCATGGAACCTTCTCTAAAATCGAACACATACTTGGCCACAAAGCAAATCTCAACAAAAACAAAACAAAACAATTGGAATATCCTCCTGTGTTGTATCAGACCACTATGGTTTAAATTTAGATTTACCAAAAAAAAAAAAAAAAAAAAAAAAAAAAACCGAAATGCTAAAATCTCATGGAAACTGAATAATGCTCAACTGATCACAAATGGGTTAAGGAAGAAATAAAGAAAGAAATTAAAGACTTCTTAGAGATCAATGAAAATGAATACACCACACACCCAAACTTATGGGACACTGTGAAAGCAGTGCTAAGAGGGAAATTTATAGCACTAAATGCCCACATAAAGAAGCTGGAGAAATCTCAAGTTAGTGACTTGATCGCACACCTGAAAGCCCTTGAACAGGAAGAAGCAAAGTCTCCCAGGAGGAACAGACACCAGGAAATTATCAAATTGAGAGCTGAAATCAATAAAATAGAAATAAAGAGAATAATACAAAGGATTAATGAAATAAAGAGTTGGTTCTTTGAGAAGGTCAACAAGATAGACAAGCCCTTATCCAAACTAACCAAAAGACAGAGAGAGAGTATCCAAATTAAAAACATAACAACATACAATGAGGAAATCCAGATAATCATCAGGTCATACTTAAAAAACCTCTACTCCACAAAACTGGAATATCTAAAAGAAATGGATAATTTTCTGGATAGATACCACATACCTAAGTTAAATCAAGACAAGATAAACCATTTAAATAGTCCAATAACCCATAAGGAAATAGAATCAGTCATTAAAAGTCTCCCAACCAAAAAAAGCCCAAGACCAGATGGTTTCACTGCAGAATTCTACCAGATCTTCAAAGAAGACTTACTACCAATACTCTTTAAATTGTTCCACACAATAGAAGCAGAAGGAATATTACCAAACTCCTTCTATGTGGCTACAATTACCCTGATTCCTAAACCAAACAAACATGAAAAAAAGAAAGAGAACTACAGACCAATCTCTCTCATGAACATTGATGCAAAATTACTCAATAAAATACTGGCAAAAAGACTCCAAGAACACATCAAAACAATTATCCACCATGAGCAAGTAGGCTTCATCCCAGGGATGCAAGGGTGGTTCAACATACCAAAGTCCGTCAATGTAATACACCATATAAACCAACGCAAAGAAAAAAAAAACAAAACAAAAACACATGATCATCTCACTAGACACAGAACAGGCATTTGACAAAATCCAACACCCATTCATGATAAAGGTCTTGGAGCGATCAGGAAAACAGGGAACATACCTAAACATAATAAAGGCTATCTATAGCAAGCCAACAGCCAACATCAAATTAAATGGAGAGAAACTCAAAGCAATACCACTAAAATCAGGAACAAGGCAATGCTGTTCTCTCTCCCAATACTTTATATAGTACTTGAAGTTCTAGCCAGAGCTATAAGACAACATAAGGAGATTAAGGGGATACAAATTGGAAAGGAAGAAGTCAAGCTTTCCCTATTTGCAGATGACATGATAGTATACATGAGTGACCCCAAAAATTCAACCAAGGAAATGATACAGCTTATAAAAACCTTCAGCAACATAACAAGATCAACTAAAAAAAATCAGTAGCCCTCCTATATACAATAGACAAACAGGCTGAGAAGGAAATCAGAGATACATCACCTTTTACAATAGCCACAAATGATATAAAATACCTTGGGGTTACTCTAGCTAAGCATGTGAAGGACCTATATGACAGGAACTTTAAGTCCCTGAAAAAAGCAATTGAAGAAGATGTCAGAAAGTAGAAAGATCTCCCATGTTCATGGATAGGCAGGATTAACATATTAAACATGGCGATTTTACCAAAAGCAATCAACAGATTCAACACAATTCCCTTCAAATTACCAACACAATTCTTCCCAAATCTGCAAAGAATAATACTCAACTTCATATGGAAAAACAAAAAACCCACAGTAGCCAAAAGAATCCTGTACAATAAAACAACCTCTGGAGGCATCACGATCTGAGACCTCAAGCTCTACTATAGAGCTACAGTAATAAAAACAGCTTGGTACTGGCATAAAAACCAACATGTGGACCAATGGAATCAAATTGAAGACCCTGACATTAACCCGCACATCTATGAACATGTAATTTTTGACAAAGAAGCCAAAAATGTACAATGGAAAAAAGAAAGCATCTTTAACAAATGGTGCTGGCATAACTGGATGTCAATGTGTAGAAGGCTGCAAATAGATCCATATCTGTCACCATGCACAAAACTTATGTCCAAATGGATCAAAGACCTCAACATAAATCCAGTTACTCTGAACCTGATAGAAGAGAAAGTAGGAAGTAGTCTTGAATGCATTGGCGCCTGGCACCGGAGATCACTTTCTAAATATAACACCAATAGCACAGACACTAAGCAAACAATCAATCCATAGGATCTGTTGAAAGTGAGAAGCTTTCATAGAGCAAAGGACAAGGTCAACAAGACAAAGCGATAGCCTACAGAATGGGAAAAGTTCTTCACCAACCCCACATCTGACAGAGGGCAAATAACCAGAATATATAACAAACTCTAGAAATTAGACATCAAAATGCCCAACAGTCCAATTAAGAAATGGGCTATAGAACTGAACAGAGAATTCTCACCAGAGGAAGTTCAATTGGCTGAAAGACATTTAAGGAATTGCTCAACATCCCTAATCATCAGGGAAATGCAAATGAAAACAACTCTGAGATACAACCTGACACCTGTCAGAATGGCTAAGATCAAAAACATGAAAGACAGCTTATGCTGGAGAGGATGTGGAGCAAGGGGAACTCTCCTCCACTGCTGGTGGGAAGGCAAGCTTGTACAGCCACTTTGGAAATCAATATGGTGCTTCCTTAGAAAATTGGGAATACATCTCCCCAAGTCCCAGCTGTAGCATTCTTAGTCATATTCCCAAGGAGTGCTCAATCATACCACATGGGCATTTGCTCAGCTATGTTCATATCAGCATTGTTTGTAATAGACAGAACCGGGAAACAACCTAGACACCCTTCAACTGAAGAATGGATAAAGAAAATATGGTACATTTACACAATGGAGTACTACTCAGCAGAGAAAAACAATGACATCAGGAGGAATGTAGGCAAATAGATGGATCTAGAAAAAATCATCCTGAGTCAGGTAAACCAGACTCAGAAGGACAAACATGGTATGTACTCACTAATAGGAGGATACTAGATGTAAAACAAAGATGTCTAGACTGCTACACAACTCCAGGGAGGCTACCTAGTAAACAGGATCCTAGGAAAGACACAGGTATCGCCCAATGACAGAAAAATGGATGGTATCTACATGAACAACCTGGACGACAGTGGGAGTAATGAAGGGCAAGGTTTGAGGGAAAGAAAGCTCTGGGGAGCAGGAGATCCCAGCTGGATCAAGAACACAAAGGGAAAACAAGGAATAACAGACCATGATAAATGAAGACCACATGAGAACAGGAATAGGCAGAGTGCTAGAGATGTCCCCAGAAATCCACATTGATACATCCTCTGTAGACTGCTGGCAATGGTCGAGTGAAAGCCTTATCTGACCTAGTCTGGTGATCAGATGGCCAAACACCCTATAGGTCATGCTCAAACTCTCATCCAATAACTGATGGAAGTGGATGAAGAGATCCTTGGCCAGGCCCCATGTGGAGCTCCAGGAGTCCAATTGTCGAGAAAGAGGAGGGACTGTAAGTGTGTGAACTGTTGAGACCAATACTGGAGAGACACAGGGACAAATAGCCAAAGGAATGGAAGCACATGAATTATAAACCAAAGGCTGTTGAGCCCTGAGCTGGATCAGGCCCTCTGGATAAGTGAGACAATTGAATAGCTTGAACTGCTTGGGAGGCATCCAGGCTGTGGGACCTGGACCTGTCCTTAGAGCATGAGCTGGCTGTTTGGAACCTGGGGCTTACACAGGGATACATGTTCAGCCTGGAAGGAGGGGACTGAACCTGCCTGTACTTAATCCACCAGGTTTAAATGAATTCCCAGGGGAGTCTTGGCCCTGAAGGAGATGGGAATGGAGGGGAGGGGATAGGGGGGAGGTGTGGGCAGGGGAGGGAGTGGGGAGTACAGGGGAACCCATGGCTGTTGTGTAAAATTAAAATGCAAATATAATTAAAAAAAGAAAAGTAAAGAAAAAAAGGTGATTTTTTTTTTTTAAACTTACATTTCCTCCTTTTCTGTGTTGGTTTTCCACCTTTGATATTTTGGAAAGTCTAATTCAGGATCTAGTTTCTATTTTTCTTGTTGTTGATTCAGGTTTTTTTTTTTTGTTGTTGTTGTTCATTTTTTTCCCTTTGGTTTTGGTTTTGTGGAATAGTTCTCACTATATCGCCCTGGGGGCCCTGGGATTCACTATATAGATCAGGCCAGCCTTTAACGCACAGAAATTTGCTTGCCTTTGACCCTCGTGTGCTGGGATGAATGGCTTGTGACACCAATCCTGGATGAGAAGCAGTTTTACATTAAACACAATTCGAAAAATCTAACTTGTAAGTTGACTCTGATGGAGGCCATAGGCCTCTGGCCTACCCCCTGTGTAAAGTGGAAGAAGGCAAAAGCTTTACAATTTAGGTTCTGTTGAAAATGCATTCCATGACCAGAAATTTGGAAAATAAACCAAATTAATGAATTCTGGGTTTTCTTGGGGCTCTTTCTGGAAGAATTTCCCTAACAGAAATGCATCAGGAATGGGCCAAGAAAGCAGACCTCTGGACTGACAGTCAGATGCTGGGCTTTGGTGCTGCTTAGCTGGTTAGATTTGAATGGGAAGAGCACTGGATGGAGAGAGCTCTGAAGATGGAAGAGCTGAAGTTTGTTTACAGGTTCACCCCGGGGCACTGAACTGCATAGAAACAAGCAGACCAACACTGCAAGCAACATTCAAGGTAACTCGTGAAATAAACAGAAAAATCTTCCAGAGCCTGGAATCTTTAAAAAGAAACTAAGAAGACTGTAGGTGGTAAGTATGTGGGTAAATGAAGAAGAATGATCGCATTCTTTATTCTCTAACTGTTATTTATAGTAAAAACAATAAAATGGCGTATGGAGGGTGTCATAATAAATGTGGAATCACATTTGACCACGGTAGAAAGGATGGTGGTAAGTGTGCTTATTATTCTTTTATGGTTCTTATGCTTTCTGTGAGGTAGCTCAACATTAATTCTAAGTATGTACTGATAAGTTGAGGAAATACAGTTTCATCTTGACAGGGCCCATTAACAAAATACAAAAATGCTGTGACTAGAAAGCTACTTAGGAAGGAAAATGCATTACTAAAAAGTATTCAATTACTGAGCTTACTCCAACAGAAGGAAACACAGTGGTAAGTGACAGCAGAAGAAACTATACCTAGTGAGATGAAAGGCTTAAATATGACCGTCTAAATAATCCCAGAGAATGTGAATGGATTCAACATTCTAATGAAATGCCAAAGATTATGAAAAGTATTATTTAAATAAGTATATAGTGCATCTAGCAAGAGAGGGAGACAGCAAATGATGGCAAGTATATGCCATATAGCACTGGACAGAATAATAACAGTTGATTTTAAAACAAAGATGGTTAGAGATAGAAGAGAAACATGAGGATATACAGTAGATCCATCATAAACGTACTCAGCTGTAATTCTGTAATCTCATAGCTGTATTTCAATACCTAATAACTATTGTCAGATGAAAATGAGAAACAAATAATTCTTCAACAATAACCAGAAATTTTAAACCTCTTCTTTCATAATGAAACAGCTAGACTCAAAGTAATGATTAAACATGTAAACTGAATAGGAGTCTAACCACCTTTGTCTAACTGATATATAAAGAAAGACGCACACAACAGCACAAGGAACCCTTTCCAACTGCTTATGACATGTCATCCAAATGACAAAGTAGCAACAACAAAAAGTATATACCTCAGACAAGACTGAAGTTTATGATGCACAGTACAAGTAAACAAAAATGAGAAAATATTTAAATATTTGGAGATAACAACCGAATATACAGACAAAGACATATAATGATGGTTCTGAAGTAATAATAATCTAGGATTGGTGGTAAGAAAGCTTTCTGTATCTTTTTACTTAATTTTAAGTGTGTGCGTGTGTGTGTGTGTGTGTGTGTGTGTGTGTGTGTGTGTGTGTGTTCTGTGGTGTGGAGGTCAGAGGACAACTTTCAAGAGTTGCTTCTCTCTTTTACACATGTGGGTCTCGGAGATGAATGTATGTCTATGAAACTGGTCATTGCTTTGAACACATGTATCATCCATCCTCAAGGACACTCTGTTCCCATATACTTTTACTGTGATAAACAATCCTGTCCATCCATCTTGTAATGAATGGCAGCATTTCCTGCTTTTTAAGGCTGAATAATATTCCATTTACATAACTGTATTCTTTTTTGAGTGTTTTCTTTTTCTTCTGTTGTGTTTTACTCAGTATGAGTTTGTTATTCTACCAATAGACTTTAAAACAAAGATGACTATACTGCTACACAACTCCAGGGAGGCTACCTAAAAAACAGGACCCTAAGAAAGACACAGGGATCACCCAATGACAGAGAAATGGATGAGATCTACATGGACAACCTGGACAACAGTGGGAGTAATGAAGGGCAAGGTTTGAGGGAAAGAGAGCTTAGGGGAACAGGAGATCCCAGCTGGATCAAGAACAGAAAGGGAGAACAAGGAATAACAGACCATGCTAAATGAAGACCACATGAGAACAGGAAGAAGCAAAGTGCTAGAGAGGTCCCCAGAAATCTACAATGATACATCCTCTATAGACTACTGGCAATGGTCGAGAGAAAGCCTGATCTGACCTAGTCTGGTGATCAGATGGCCAAGCACCCTAACTGTCAACACCCTAATGGTCACGCTGGAACTCTCATCCAATAACTGATGGAAGTGGATGCAGAGATCCTTGGCCAGGCCCCAGGTGGAGCTCCAGGAGTCCAATTGTTGAGAAAGAGGAGGGTCTATAAGAGTGTGAATTGTTGAGACCAAGACTGGAAAAGCACATAGCCAAACTAATGGAAACACATGAATTATGAACCAAAAGCTGTGGAGCCCCCAACTGGATCAGGCCCTCTGGATAAGTGAGATAGTTGATTAGCTTGAACTGTTTGGGAGGCACCCAGGCAGTGGGACCCGGACCTGTCCTTAGAGCATGAGCTGACTGTTTGGAACCTGGTGCTTCTGCGGGGACACTTTGCTCAACCTGAAAGAAGGGGACTGGACCTGCCTGGACTAAATCTACCAGTTTGAGCTGAATCCCCAGGGGAGTGTTGGCCCTGGAGGAGATGGGAATGGAAGGGAGGGGCTGGGGGGAAGGTGAGTGCAGTGGCGGGAGGGGGGAGTACAGGGGAACCCATGGCTGATATGTAAAATTAAAACACAAATATAATGTAATAATAATAATAATAATAATAATAATAATAATAATAAAAGAAAGCAAATTAAAAACATTCTCACAAAGAATTATGTTAGAATGTTTACAGCAACTTCAGTGGAATTAGCACCAAACTATAATCAACCCAAATTGGCACAGGAAAATAATTCCACAACTCAGGGACCACCCATATCAGTTTGTGAAATGAGTCAATCTGCTAAACATTACACTGAAGAAAAGCAGCTATGTAAAAAAGCAGGTATGAATGATGAATGATTCAA
Source organism: Onychomys torridus (assembly GCF_903995425.1). Taxonomy (NCBI): domain Eukaryota; kingdom Metazoa; phylum Chordata; class Mammalia; order Rodentia; family Cricetidae; genus Onychomys; species Onychomys torridus. The sequence continues at coordinate 94,848,138 of NC_050444.1, forward strand.
CTTCCACATGTTATTTTTCTCTGTGTGTATATATATACACTGATCTATTTGTAATCTAAGAAATAAAGTTTGCCTGAAGTTCAGAAGACAGAGCCAGTCATAGAGGTAGCCACAGAGGTCAGGAGGTGGTGGCAAACACCTTTAATCCTAGCACAGGGAGGCAGAGATCCCTCTGGATTTCTGTGAGTTTAAGGCTACACTGGGCTACACAAGATTAATCCAGTCTCAAAGAAAAACAGACAGGCAGTTTCTTATACACACACTTTTAATTCTAGCACTTGGGGGTCATGCTTTTTATCCCAGCACTGGGAAGATTGAGACAGAAAGTCATATAGCTGAGCAGGGAAAGGAATACAAGGCAGGAGGGACAGGAATTAGGCCTTTTCAGCTGAGGACTCAGGCATTCAGTCTGAGGATTTGTGAATCCAGAAACTTCTCTTTTCAGCTGAGGAGTTAGTAAGAAGTAGCTGTGGCTTGTTTCCTCTGATCTTTCATCATTTACCCTAATATCTGGCTCCACGTTTTTATTATAAGACCATTTAGGATTTGTGCAACATATATACATGTATTTGTGAGTGTGTGTTGTGAGTATAGGTGTCCTCTGAGTCCAGAATACAGCACTGAATACCACAGAGTTAGAGTTTTCAGCTGTTGTGTGCCACCCATCTTGGGTATTAGGAACCGAACATGGGTCCCCTGAAAGAACAGCAAGTATTTTAAATTACTGAGCCATCTCCCCAGCCCACATATAACATTTCTCATGATCAAAGCTATAACTAGTAAAATAACTTAGAACATAAATTCTAATGAGTGTGGGGACTCACTTTAAGAGGATGGGGGAGCTCAATGACAAGAACAATTGTATATGTTTGCTAATATCATCAAAATTGAGTGTGGGATCTGCTTATCTATCTATCTATCTATCTATCTATCTATCTATCTATCTATCTATCTATCATCTGCCTGTTTGTCTGTCTATCATCTATCTATCTACTTTATTGAATGTGTTGTTATCTAAGACTAAATAAATACATATATGAGGTAAAAAGAAGGACTTTTGCCACAGTTGTTTTAAACACACCTTGCCAGATCTTTCCTTTTCTAAAGGCTAGTTTCATTGTAGTTATATGTATAGTAGCATTGACTTAGAGGTTTTTATAACTGGTTTCACTTTGTCCTCCTGTACAAAGTATTACTTTTTCATGCTTTTCTTATTAAAGCTGTTGAAGCACATTACTAAATTCCCATTAGGTATTTGGGTTATACTGAGGCAACAGACTGACCAAAATCTTCAATAGTTTAATGAAAAAGATTTATATGTTGGTATTTCATATCCCACATGTCAACAGTAGACATTTACTTGGACATGCAGGGTCTGGACTATGAAAATTTCCCTTTCCTGTGGTATTGCCCTGTTTGCTTAGAGCAAGGGAAGAGAAATGTGGAGACTTCCTCAGGTGGAGTCCAGAGGTTGCACGAACATTTTCTACTGACAACTCCTGGTTTACAATCAGCTACACAATCTTAGCAGAACTTAAGAATGACTGAGAAGCAGGCATGTCAATTTTTTTGTGTACTTTCTTTTTCTGGGTTCTTTTAAGTTGTCGTATAATTACTGCAGGCAGACACCCAGATAGACCCAATCACAGCCATCTTGAATCTTAGATACCATAAATACTCTTGAACTCTGGAGTGTTTTCTCAACATAGTTTCTTTGCTCACTTTAAACAAACAAAACACTTTGAGTGGACTATCAAGCTTTATGTCTGGTCCATGGTACAGATAATGCCAGGAATATATCTAACATGTTTGATGTCAACTTAGGATAACGAGGTACATTCTAGACTGTTGGAAGTTCACTGTTCAAGTAAATGCCATTTCACACAGAGATGTGCTGGTCTTGCTACTCTCGAGTACTCTTCTGACCATGACTCCCTAACAAGTTGCAAGTGGGACAATCCTGGATCTGTTGAAGTCGTTTGAGTGCCTCATAGGACATTGTGACCATTTGTCATAGCAGGAAGTATTTTCCCCAGAACGTAGTGTATGATTCACAGGTATGCAAGGAGCTAGGATTATGGGTAGGTCTGAGACTTGACAGAGTATAAGGTTTGCATATGATTATAAATATATCTGTTTGAATATTCATCTGTGAACCAAATGTGCCTGGTGACCTGGGACAGAAGAAGGTGGTAGACACTGCAGAAATGGAGTTAACGGACAGTGGTGAGCTTTCATTCATGTGCCTGAAACTGAACCCTAGTCTTATGAAGAGCAGAAACCTCACTTAACTTTTGAGCCATTGCTCTAGTCCCAATAAGGCTTTTTCTAACATGTGTGAAAAATATATGTTATTGGTCAGATTTCAGTATATAATCTATGAAAAACAGGAAAAAGACTCATTTATGGTCAAGTATTTCAGAAAGCATTATGGAAATGATCATATAAGCAAGAAACAGAATGAATACATTACTTAGTATTGATTATAGAGGAGGCAGATGCACATTCATGTGCAACACCATCACCACCACTACCACTACTACCACCAACAACAACATCATTACTGGGAGATTCAGGATGTCGTTGTTGATAGAACACCTAATGACTAGCTTAGCTAACAGTCCAGGGCACTTCCAGCTAACTTTCTAAGCCTCTCTCCCCGGGGCAGGTATGGCACATATGGTCGACCATATCTACTGTGCTTTGTTGACTTTCTCTCTGTTTACTTTCCTGACATATTTCTTCTAATTAAAGCTTTGTAAGTTTAGTCCAGTTTTTTATTCTCTTACTTGGTAGTCTAAGTTCATTGCTCAGTTATAAGTGCTTAGAAACCAATGATCAAATTGCTCTTCAGTCTGATTGAACTCTGGGCCCTGAAATAAATGCAATGCCATATTTAATTATCAGAGAAATTTGAAGTCATTCTTGTTATTTGAGGCACTCAAACAATCCAACAGATTTCATTTTAGAAATGATTCAAAAGCAAAGGTTTTTTTTTTTTTCTTCATCAAGCTTATGGCTGCTATACAATCTTATGATGAGTGACAAGGTTCACCCAGGCATGCTTGTTACACCAAGGAAAGTTGGCTAAAAGTTTTTATTGTTCATCTCACTAAATATATATATATATATATATATATATATATATATATATTGTAAACAAGATTTTTGTGTATGTGTATGTGTGTATTCTACTTAGTTTTTTTGTTAATCATTGAATCATTTTGGAAGAGGGTCTCTCAATTAAAAAAAATAATGCCTCCACAACACTGTCCTATAGGTAAATTTGCAATGCATTTTTTTTTTTTTTGACTAATGATTGATGCAGAAGAGTCTGGCCCACTGTGGGTTGTGCTATCCCTGGGAAAATGATAATGAGTTTATAAGAAAACAAGATGAACAAGTCATGGGGGCAAGTCAGTAATACGTATTTTTCCCCATGGCTTCTGCTTTAGTTCCTGCTTCCAGGTTCCTACCCTGAGTTCCTGCTCTTACTTCCCTTACAAATAGAGTGTGACTTGAGAGTTAAAAGGTGAAATAAATCCACTCCTCTTCAAAATGCTTTTGGCCATGATGTTGTATCAGAGCAATAGTAACCTTAAGACAGTATGTATGTACCTGTATCATGTGTGTTAATGTGTGTAGCTGAAGAAGTTACAGACAGTCTTGAGCTACCTGACTTGGGTACTGGAAGCCAGACTTGGGTCCTCTGCAAAAGCAGAAAGGCTCTTAACCTGAGGAACCACTGCACTAGTAGCAAATTTAAATGGTGTTAAATGGTGCTTTTTTATTATTATTTTGTATTTTTTTTTTGGTAGGCTGTAATTGTGACTATCCCTCAGCATTTCCTTAGAACGTCAAGACAGAATACATTTTGAAAATGAGCTAATATATAAGTTGTTCTTTCTGTTCTTACCAAAAACAACACCAACAACAATGCACTATACTAATAGAATCATTAAGAAACAATCAACTCAAATCTAATATATTTTCACATTTCTAAGTAATTAGAGAAAATAATGTAAGAGGCAGTCTTATAATTTAAAGTAAGGTCTTATTATTCCAGGTTTATGACTTTAGACTTTAAAGAAGCAAAACAAGAAAATAAAAAATGGAATTTGTCTCATAAGTAGAATGTCTATAAATTAATATATACCAAGCTTAGAGTAAGCTATTCTAGTCAAACTGTGGTCAAATATGGCTTGAAGTGATTCAACTATGTAGATTAGCAGTCACATAATAGTTTTTGTAACTGCCTTTATATTCATAACAATTTATTTTATGCAACATATTTAAAAATGTTCTTGCTTATAATGATAAGGTTGTTGTGTTGGTTTGAATAAAAATGGCCCCAAAAGGCCTATAAGGATTGGCACTACTAGGAGGTATGACTTTACTGGAACAGGTGTGGCCTTGTTGGAGGAAGTGTGTCACTGTGCATGGCATTAGGGCTCTCAGGTGCACAAGCCATGCTAGTGTGGCAGTCATTTCCTGCTTCCTGTGAGTCCAGATGTAGAATTCTCAGCTACCTCTCCAGCACCATGTCTGCCTGCATGCCGCCATGCTTACCAACATGATGATAATGGACTAAACTTCTGGACTATAATCCAGCCCCAATTAAATGTTTTTCTTAATCAGAGTTGCTGTGGTCATTGTGGCTCTTCACAGCAATAGAACCCTAACTAAGACAGAAGTAATATTTTGTAGAAGGAACATTGAAATCTTTATCTAACAAAGAAAACCTTAGAGCAGAAGATCTTGTCACACAGTAAAAAAGACTTTTGTGAGAGTCAGACATTTTAGTTCTTGGAGATTATTTCCATGAAGTTGGGTCTCATTAATCCTTATATGCCCTGCCATTAGGTCTTCCTCCAAGATATATGGTCTTAACATTCTGTCTCATATTGTTTTTTTAATGTGGAATAAATGGTAAAATTTTTATGTCTAAAGATACCAGAAATGGTCAAGAAATGACTGCATCAAATTGTCCCTTGCATATCCATTCTCAGTATATTCTTTTAAAGAAAATATTACCCTTACCCTTGGAATGTTCAACTGTAGATGACTTTCACTGACCTAGTCAGAAGAAGAAATCTATAAATTATCTGTAGTAATAAAACACAATAATTTCTTGTGTCCTCTTCTATAGGAAGGCCTGGCAAGTTTTTCTCAGCTGAGACTTCAGCAACACTTTGACAGTCAAGACACAGAGACTGTATGAACTGAAATGAAGGCTGCCAACAAAAAGTAAGATTTGAATCATAGGTGATGCTTATTGTAGTAGTCTGAATGTAATTGAATGTAATTGAATGAATCATAATCTTGTAGGGAGTGACACTATTAGGAGGTGTGACTTTATTAGAGTAGGTATGGTCTTAGAGGAAGTATGTCACTGTGGAGGCAGGAATTGAGGCCTTATATATGCTCAAGATAATGAACAATATTAGACCATTTCCTGTTCCTACAAGTCAAGATGTAGGCCACTCAGCTACATGTCTGCCTACATGCCACCATGTGACACCATGATAATATTGGAGTAAAACTTTGAAATTATAAGTCACCTCAATTAAATGTTTTTCCTTCATAAAATTGCAATGGTTATGGTGTCTCTTCACAGCAATAGAAACCTCAACTGTGACACTTATCTATACAGAAAGGTAGGCCACCCTTTGAACAAACACTCTTGCTATTTGTGGAAGCTGGTGTTAGCTCACTCCTATCTCTAAATACATATGGAAATCTATGGTAGATCAAGTTCCTTATATAACATAGTCAAGCTTTTGGAAACCGTACTTACAATCCTCCTGCATCTGTTGTTGTCATGCTATATAATGGAAAAATCAATAAGAAAAAAGGGATACATATTTTTAGTGTAGAACCAATTTTATGAATATTTTTATTTGTTATTGGTGGTATTAATGGGTGTAGGATTGGAAGATGTGAATTTCATTGTTAGAAGTTAACTTGAAGGACATACTGAAGTATTACAGGCAGCAGTACGTAGTGGGTGGCTGTTTGAGCCATTCCTTGAAGCACTGCCCCTTGAAGTGAGGTAGCAGGTAACTGTCACCTGCCTACCAACTTGAGGTGCATCCCCCTGGACATGGTCAATGGGGGACCCTTAATGCCTGGGATATATATACATTTGCTCTCTCTCTTCACTGCCTTGTGAAAGAACACACTGGAGTAGATCTCTCAAGAGAAGAGTATTGGACTGTGCTTCACCCTTCAAAGATTCTGTGACAAATTCCTTTATTCTGTCTTCTGAGTTAACCCCCAAATAAATTTCTTTGATTTTTAAATAGACTCCATGGATTGCTAGAGATATAATCCCAATAGCAGTGCCTGTTTTCATTCCTGCTATGTAACAATCTCCCAAATGAAATACTATGCACGTCAAACAACCAAGAAATAGAGAACTCAATTGTGGTCTAGCCAGATCATGGATTATTTTTAAGTAGTATTAAAAAAATGACAATTAGGACTGGAAAGGTAGCTCAGCAATTAAAAGCAATGGCTAATCTTTCAGAGTATCTGGGTTCAATTTCCAGCACCAACATGATGTATGTGACTATCTGCCACTCAACTTCCAAGGGATCTGACATCTTGTGACCACCCTGGATATCAGAAACACTTGTGCACAGATATAAATGTGGGAAAAATACACATAAATATAAAATAATAAAATAAAATAAGCTAAACAAACATTGATAAGAAAATAATTGCTATATTATATGATTCAAAGCAGAGAAACAATCACTCTGATTTTAAAATTCCAACTTTGTGCAAGGAAAAATGACAAGCAATGCACACCCATTTCTCTGTGCATATCCATAAACACACATAATATAGAACCAGGCATAATATCTACCATACACATAAGAGTGCTGTCTGACCAGTAGAATGTTTTGTACTTTTTATTATAGTATATTTAATATTCAATATAAATATTAAATTATCTTATATACTTTCTTATATCATCTGAATTATGTACATAAATATAAGGATTTATTATAAAAGAATGGTTTCATATAAAGATACTTAGCTAAAAAGGATCTGTAAAAAAAAAATCAAGCTTTTGTGAATTATAAAAGAATTAGATCTTCTTCCCCCAAAAATAGTGATTAGAAGTAAAACTGAGATGATGAAAAAGGAGAGAATTCATGTCTTATATTTCACAAGAATTTATTGTAGTCTTATAATTCTAGAGCTGTGGTTTTAGCAGAAGAAAATCTATCATTAGAAATGACAAATGGGTCACTTGTGCTACAACAATGAACAACGAGCGGTTGTAATATAAATAACCTTAGTATATATACCTGTAAGTGGTCCAGATGTGGATAAATGCTGTAAAAGGATTTTAGATATAGATTCATTGCTCAGGTTGCTATGGCAACTATAATCCCAATCATGCCTTCATAAACCAAAGTCTATTTGATTTTTGTCATTCTCGTCTAGGGGATTTCTGTATTCTAAGAATATTTAAAGCTCATTTGGGAAAAGAAGCTAAGCTCTCAAAATCTAGATCCTTTATTGTTTTATCTATGGCCAAAAGCTTCTGCACTAGCACAATGCAATCCTTAATGTATACGTGGTGACTCACTCTTGTACTTTAATTTGTATGTTAATTTAATCATTTATAAGGAGTACCCACTCTGGTTTGTTTACTTGGTCTCTGGCTCTTGCTATTTCTTTTCAGATATATGTGTTTGTTCACTTAGAAAAAACAGGACTGAGGAGCCAGCTGTGCTTGTGAAGGCGACTTTCATGTCTGGTTTACAGCACTCTATGCTTTCCTCTGCTAGCAATGCTGCCCTGGCATCAAATGCTGATGGCCAAGAGGCAGGCATTAAAACAAAACAAAACACCAGGAGATAACATAATTCTTCCCAATGCCCCATTTCTTTTGCTTCCCACTCTCAGCAAATGCCTTTTTGGGGAATAAAAATTACACAGCTTTTAAAAGTAATGAAATGGAATGAAGTTCAATTTATGTGTATTTTTTAGAAAACTATAACCATTTAAATTGACTTCCCTTTATAGTCACCCAATCATATTTGTCATCTTGGAGATCTCTGACATTGGCACATAACTTCTCTGGATTTTCAGGATTTGCTGCAGCTTACTGGTTAAAGGGCTAACCTTATGAGCTATGACTTGACCCTGCTTCATTTCTGACCACGTTTTTCTGACCTCTTCCGAATCCCATCCCCCTCCCCCCAAATAATTTCATGTTGTTGTTTTCAAGATTCCATGGCTACTTTTTCCTGGAAGAACTTGGCCTGTTTCATCACTTTGTTGTGCCCTTTCCTTGCTGTTTCCAGGATTCTATAGGAATGATGCACTTTTGTGAACCTTCTCTGTGACCCTCAGGTTCCAACCATGAAGTCCAAACCTACGGAACCTCATGCCACCCTTTAGTTTACCACCCTCACATTTGGCTTGCTTTATTACTGCATTAAATATGGCTAGAATTAAACAAATAATTGAAGCTGCCTTTCAAAATAAACCTCCTTTAAATAAAATTTAAAATTTAATTTTCTGTCCTACTCAGTGATTCCCAGATAAGCTGTCCCTACTCTCTCTACTCTGTACCAGGGAGAAATATATTTTCCTGGGTTTTGAAACTCAGTGACTTCTTCATGGGTAAGTACTTCAAAGCAAGTTCAGTGGGAAACAAAAATACTCCATCTTTCCTGCTCCTGTTTATAAGCTTTGCTGGTCATTGCTGCATTTCCTATGTCCTATTTTCTCTTTCCCATGGGACCATGCCTGCCCCGATGGCCTTGCCTCCTTGTTGTTCAATCAAGTCTTTCTTTAAAAAAAATGTTGTTTTATAAGACCTGTTGGAGGCAATACAGTGCACAATATTTCTGCCAAATTTAATAAACTGGAACAAAACATCCAACCAAAATAAGGCCTGTATGTAAAAGAAGCTCTGAACACAGGCCACAGAAAATACTTGGCAAGGAAAATATGTGTACTCTAGAGATGCTTTTCATTGGGGGCTCACCAGTGTTCACTAGGTTACATTCTGAAAACTATTAATGACTGTAGAATAGATGGGGCCATTTTTAAATACTGCCACTCACAACAGTATTACTAGCCAAGTTGATCAATGCACAGGTCCTAGAAAATCAGTAAATTGCAAAGCAAAGCTGTTGGTGTGAGAGGGAATCCGGGATAGAGATCCACTGTGGCTGCTGTCTGGAAGCACAGTGATGTCAGATCAAAATTACTAAGGCCAAATTTTCACCTGCAAATACAAGAATGTTTGTTATCTATTTAATGAATAACTAACAGAATGGCAATTTATTTTCTATCCAAAAAAGAAAATCAAGTAGCCTTTACTAATAGATATTCAAAAGAAAGGAAAGTTTTTTGAAAAGTTACAAGCATCAAAAATCAAATGAATAAGTAAAACTGAATAAATATAGCAACATCAGCAATAGATCTTTTCTATATTTAATTCACTATAGGGTAAATTCTCTCAAGGAAAACCATGAATTATATTTTGGTGTATTAAAAATTTCCACAAATATTTATTCATTAAATACTTGAGATGTGACTGATATAATTATACTTAATAGAAAAGACTAATTCCATTATTTCAGACATCTCTGTAATGGAGATCAAATCTCAATAACATTAGAAAAGCCAGTGTTTACCATTTCCAGTAACTGTCAATTTTCTGCCAGTGAATAGCAATCAAATTTGTCCTGGAGGACATCATATGTTCTGTCTATTTCTCCCACCCATGTTTTATTTTCAAGAATGTGGTGTACAGTCTGAGTAAAAGTGTGACCTAGAAGAAACCCTTGTCTAGGAGAACAGCTTTTGACACATTTTTGAAGCAACTCTTGGTCTAGTTTGTATGGAGCTGGAGCTGCCTCTTCCTCCCTTGCATTTCACTCTAGGTTTAATAAGAGAAGCTGCTAAGAACTTATTGAACTCATGATCAGTCTTATTCAAATAGACCCAACAGTGTCTAGGCAAGACATAATTACATGATTAGCTATTGAAAACACAAAAGCCATCCCTTCAATTAGTATGCAAGCATTCTTCTGACAGAATAAATGCAGAAATCAAAGATGATTGAGCAGGTGATTATTTCTATTTTTCTAGGCACATGGATGAGGGTGTAAAAGGTTATTTTTAAAAGGCTTTTTAGTATGAGAAAATATATTTTTTAAAGAGATAAACTACCGCCCTGAATAAATACTGGGGTTATTCTCATATAAAGTTATAGTCTTTTAATCAAGACATATACTTTAAAGTAAAATGCCACCATTTCTTATAGTGCATAGAGAATATCTAAAACTTCTCTGATAAAAGTGCAATTTCACCACCAATCAAAACAGTTAATAGCTACCTTTGATTATCCCATGAACATCTTTTTTTGGCAAATGTATACAGTAACAGTAAAAATCACAGTACCTTGAATCAAAGGCAAGCCTTTCTTAAAGTTTCAAATTTTAGGAGATATATCATCTTTTATTGTTTCAGTTCCCCTGAGTCCAGACACAACTAGATTTAAGTCCACAGAAACAACTCAGTGGACTTGTCAGCAGTTCCAAGTATACAAGCTAAACATAAGCCTTGGTTTCTGGGTTGTTATGCTTCTTTTTTTCCAGAGCAAAGATCTCTTGTCTTCCACAGTGAAGATACAAAATTTGATAACAGTCAATAATAATAATAATAATAATAATAATAATAATAATAACTACAAATGGTCTTGGGCATTCCTTCAATAGATGTCACAATTCAGGAAATGACTTCTTTTTGGCAAATCTTAATCATTTTAAAACATAAGGTTGCTACAAGCCAAGACATAAACCACTTACCTTTAATTGGTGGTCCTATAAATTTTGTCAAGTGGACTGCTTATAAGTGTTATCAGGTGAACTGACCTTTTACCCCACTAACATTAACAAGATTGTATATATCTGATTTAAGTCCTAGGAGAGAGTATCAGTGATTGACTATATATATTCCAACCAAAGTTTCAAAAAAGTATAAAACAAAGTAACATCATACACAAGTAAAATATGAAAATGCTAAAGTATCTTAAAATTTGGTTCAATTCCTTCACTTCTTCTTCCATGTGGGCCTGAATTTGTTATTTTCATAATAGTCTGACTATGTTGAAGCCACTTAAAAGAAAGTGGATTCCACTCTAAATGTTGAATAAGAACAGCACCTTAAAATGTTTGTCATATGTCACTTCCTTTTGTAGTTTGATGTTTTGCTTTTCCTTAAAGATATATTTCACCTGCAATTAGTCACTAATAATCTGATAAACACATAAACAAAAAGCTGAAGCTAGAATAAACCAAAGAACTCATTGTCTTACTTCCAGAATATTTGATTTTCCTGAATAACCTCACCTCATTTCTTCCCCCTAATTCTGTAGTGAAATTTCAGACATGTGGACTTACAGTAATAAAAGGTTTAGCTAATAAATAATAAAAATAAACCTATAAAATGACATCCACAACAAAAGTAAATAAAATAATAACATTGGCACATCTGTGGTACTTACAAAAAAAATACAAAAATGGTTGTGGGTTTTAGGAATTAAACTTCACCTGTTATTTTCACTGTTTTTTTTTAACCACCAAAAATAAAAGGGGAGTTGGATAAGTGTCAGCATCAAAAGAGAATAGAAAGATCTTTTTGATAAACCCTGAGACATGTGGATAAGCTGGTACCAACTGCTAGGTATAATGAGGCCATATCCATAAAATAATGCTTAATACAGCTGCCTTCTGGAGAGATGGTCTCTCTGCTAAGAACAAATCTATGATGAGAAATCCCAAGATATTGTCCCAAATGTCTGTTGGCTACATTCACTAAGTAATTGAAACTGAGATTAATTTTTGAATTCAGAGGGAAACTTTCTCTCCGGGTATACAAATCTCCTCCATGTGAGGGTCCTAAGTAAACATCATTACATTTTCACTGTGGCTGACTTTTTACTTTGATGGCTTGTAGTGGAGAGATACGGAACTGAGATGTTTGCTGGCACACAGGAATCCCTGATGCACAGAGCCTGTGGAGAGTCCCCAGAAGTGGTGGGTTGGAAGCTGTCAGCTAGCAGCTAGTGTCTGAACTACAGACAGGAAGATGGAGACAGAAGCAAGCTGCCTCCCATTCTACATGCTCATTAAACTGTTCCTCTGGAAGCAGATAAATGAAGTTAAAGTCACCATGGAACCTGTCCTATGATCTGGGGACACTAGGTGATAAATGTGAGATAAAGACTGCTAAGTTTCTATCAGTTTCCTTATATTGTACTTTTAGAAGATGCTGCCATAGTATATAGTCATAAAAAAGAATTGCCATATAATTAGCTCTTTCAATTTCCATTTTTTCAACTGACACTGACAAATTAAAAAGTTAAATCCCTCTTCATAACTTTCTAGAAAGTCTCTCTGAGCACTTCCCTTCTCTGTACTCCCACAGAAGCCCTGCATTCTGGGGCCTCAAGCCCTTTGCGTTACCACATAGCATGGATCTCCACTGATCTGTAGGGAAGGCATGCTCTCTCCCTTTTCTGACTTCAAAGCAAATGATATTAACTCAAATGTCATCAAATATTTGGTTTATAATTTGTCTGTCCAGGGTCTTATTTGGGAATGTTTTATCTGCCAGACCTTCATCAATTCAAGTGATCATAAACTATTTTATCATTTTGGAGACTTCAACACTGCATTTATGCAGTATGTGAACACCAAAGACAGTGTTTAATTTCTCTTTCAGGCATTCTGAGAAATTCCCAATTGTCTCCTTCCCTGGTTCTCACTGAACCAACCAACACAGTTATTTGTTAGGGGGTGAAACAGTTGGGTGAGAAGTCTTTGCTGGATTCTACAGCCTAACAGTCCTCAGAGCTGTTCTAATGAGGATTTCTCACATTAAACCTCCTAATTATGATCTGCATCCTCTCTTTATATATAATATAAGGCCAGCACTTTATTGCTTAGATTTTATGTTGTTAAGCATCTACAAAGTTTTTAAAACACCTGCCAGATTCTCTATAACTCAATTTGCTTTAATGTTCAAGGGCAGAATGCCACATGCAGAGAAAGAGGCAAATTATTTTTACTTCTAAGTTCTTTTGTCTTTATAGATCTATATTTAAATATATCACGGGGAAGGAAAACAAAACAGAAGTGATCATAGAATTATGAAGATGGAAGACAAAATTTTGAGGTGGTTGAAAAAGTGGTTAAATAATGTAAACTCTAAAATCTTATTTAGAAGATAGAGAGCAGAAAGAGGAACTAAGCAATTCAGGTGTAATCATCTTTAAGTAGCCTTGGGTTCTCCCTCTGCTCACATGTGTAGCAGGGACTCTCTGTATATCATGGAATTTAAATAAATAAATTATATCTCTGCTCTACTAATAGTTGACATACATGTTTATCAAGGATTTCAAGAAAATGTGAAGAAAATGAAGTTCTAAGGTGGAAACACAATAATTGCTTTCTTTTCTTGTTTCTTTTATTTTAAGATACTTTTAATGAGGCAGTTGAGAGTTAAAGAAAAAAAACAGTTATTATAGACACTGTTATAATATGAAGTCCTTATACACTGTTATAAATGTGTCCTTCAGACGATTGCCAGTGGAAATTCTATAGAACATTTTTTATACCAGGAAAAGCAAACTTCAGGTAAGTAGTTGAAGGCTTCGGGTTGTAACTACATACTTCAGCTTCTGTGCTGCACAGCATTTAAGCTCTGCTTGGTCTCAGATGTTCCTTGAATGATCCCAATGATGTTCTACCTCCATATATAATCATAAAATTAAATGTGAGTTTTCTTCTCAGACACCTGGACAAAGAGCATCTGATCACATCATTTACACCACTGAAAACAACAGGGAGGGTAATTCAGGGTCATCTACGTAACCACACACTCCACACTCACACTCATTTAGCTCAAATTCTGCATTGTAACTACAGTGGCAACATCACTCAATTATGCCCCCCTTTGAGAAACTGACCAATAACTCTTAGAAGACAGACAGTTGTAAATGTCTCCATCAAAGCTGATGAGACATGGAAAATACCCACTAGAAACCATTCTACTAACCTTAGCAGAAGCTGACTGCATGATCTCTGAAAATGAAATTTAAGTTCATTTCATCTATACTAAAAAAATCAAACAAACAAAAAACAAAAACAACATAGCTATAGACTCACACTAACCCAAAGAAACAAATTACCAAATTACTCCATCAATGTGATGCACAAAAGTAATTAAGAAAATAAATAATATAAAAATAAATAAATTTACCCCAACTCAAGATTAACTTCAATAAAGTTAAATTATACTCAACAGAGAGTCAGGAACCAAAAATTTTTATAGATTAAAAATGTTAGTTCTATAACTAGATATGGTAATAATGTTCATTAAGCATTAATTCATGCAGCTTTTATCACCCTCAAATACTTGTTCTCATAATACATGGGAACTAGGGGAGGGGAGAAAAGACTGCTAATCCCTACCCAGATCACTGTTCAGTTGAGAAAGGAGAGACAATAAGATACAATTAGGTCATGATTCAGTACATTCAGGGGAAGATGAGTGTAGAACCAATGCCAGCTGTAAAGCTTCATAGAGGAATAGCTCCTATGATGACAGGAATAGGAGGCAGACATTTCAGGCAGAATAAGTAGTCTATGCAGTCACTGAGATGAGGAAAGGCTGACTGAGTTGAAATGAGCTGTTGATGTTTATGCCTTTAGCTTTTACAATAATACCCACATCATTAAAGAGCATAATAACATTTCTTCCTATAAAAACAGTAACACTGAAAACAAGTAGAATATTACAGTAACACTCAGCTTCCAATTTCCACTGAGATATTAGATGCCATTTCCAAAACTGATCAAAAATCACAATGAAATTGAGAAGGGAGAGGCCATTGAGATTATCACCATGTATTTCTCCCAAGGGATTTATCAATAAGATTTCAAATCACTTGTGCATACTATTTGGTAATTTCAAAGTTCAAAACAGCGGTTCCTAATTTTGACAGTGATTCAAAGCACCTGAAGACACCAGCTATACTTATACTATGGGTTGAAAGACCAGCTGATAAGCATCTCATCAAATCCCTTTGAAAAATTATAAAATTCTTAACCTTTTATATATGCAGAAAATGCTGTAAAATCTATAACTCTATTTGTTTAATATTTCATAAATCACTACTTTTATATTCAATACATAAAATTTATACCTGTATACATTTGTGTCCTTATTTTATAAAGCTTGACACTTTTATAATTATGACGTATATGTTAGAGAAGGGAACTTCAGCAATGATTTTGCTCTGAAAACATCATTATTTTCTCTAAAGGGCTTGCTATAAGATTTTTACCTTATCCCAGCAAGTTAGATTATAGTTGTGGCCTAACTGCTATAGTTCTGAATTATGAAGTACTTCATAGAGGCAGAGCAATTAAAAACTTAACTTTCAAAATCAGTCTAAAAATAATGTTTTCTGTTTACAATTTAAATATTTCCTACATCCATACAATATATTATGATCATATGTATTCACCACTCTCCAACTCTGACTATTGTTCCTACCCCCTTCAACTTCATACTCACTCTGTTTTTCTTTTTCTTTTTCTTTTTTGCTATTAATAAACACCTGAGTCCAATTAGTGCTGCTCATATGCACATGAGTGTGGAGCCGTCCACTGGGGCCTAGCTACCATGTCCCCAAAGGAGAGTAAGTCCTCTTTCTTCTGCAGCCACCATCTGCGAATAGTTCCTCTACTAAGAGTAGGGAATCAGGGGCTCCTCCCCTAGAGATGTTTTAATTTAATGTTAAATTTAAATATTGTCAGAAGAATGATGAAGAAAGTATTTTCTTGTAGCACAGATAACACTGTTAATAGGGTGTGGTTAAATTCTGTTTATACTAGGTAAATCACTGAAGCATTGCAAAGATTTGTTAAGTGAATTCAGGGGTATAAGAAGATAAAAATAGATGCTGCACAATTTTAGTTAAATAACAAAATACATAATGTGTTTATAGAGTAACTTGGATACTTAAAATGTGAATATTCTGGCCACACAGTTACTGGGAAAATTATTTCATTGTTGATTCTCTTCTCCTGAGCCCCATGTAATGGAATATTGAAAATTAGAAAGTGAGACGAGCATTAACTATTTTATTTAGGAAATATTTACTTGGTTATTTTAAATATGGCCATTTGTATAAAACCTTTTACCATGCTGCCTGCTACCTTAACAGCATATACTGCCTTGACAACACAGACCACTCAGGAGGAAGCAAAGCATATACAATTATTTGCTTTAATGTGGTCCTGTAAGATTGACACAGCAGTCAGGTAGTAGCCTCCAATGACCTCTCCCTGTCTTTATGTGACTGCTAAAATAATTTTCATAAAATATATCTCCTTTGTTCAATTTGTAATATTGTCTTCATGCTTAATGTAAATATGTATTTTTCATAATATTCTTTGTATACACTAGTTATATTTAAAAAAAAAATAAAAGAACAATATCACATAAGTTAGCAAGGTTAGTCTAATGAAAAGTAAGTCCAAAATAGTCAGAATGGGTTGCAAATTAGCACATCCCTGTCTTATCCCCAACTTCAAGAGAGAACTGCAATCATAATGAAATAGTAGTTATTAGATTAAATGGCATGAACTCCTATTTACTGGGTATATTGGAGCTTTAAAATACACATTAAAAATAAGGAATTCTCAAAACTAACAATATTAGCAGTTTTCTGAAGAAAACATAATGCAATCAGAATAATCTCAGAGAAAGCCTAAGAAAGACAGGAAAGATGAAATTAGGTGTAAATGAAAAAAGAAGTAGTAGAAGAAAGTTACAGACTCTTTATAGAAAACATTGTAAGGCTTATAAAGCCCTGTGAATTCTATCAGCAAATACAAATAATAAATGTTCATTTAATCAGTGGCAAGAATATGAAGGAGTCATAGTTGTTGAGAACATAGCCAGACATCAAGAAGAGCACCAATGGATTCTATGGCCAATAGCATGCAAAGAAATTTGAGAACTTATGTAATTTCTTATAAAAATGTAAAACACCAAATATAATAACACCTAGGAATTAGTATGTACATAATTACAGAAATAAACATATAAATATTGTGAAGAATCTATGAATATATATTAGGTGAAATTATATAGGATGTTTCAGGATGGTTCATGGATTGACAGAGTTACAAAAATGATGACTGATTTCAAACTGATTGGAAGATTCAAAAAATAATCCAACTCCTAAAATATCTTATGAACCTGGACAAGTTGATTCTTTAACCTATAAGGAAATAGAAAGGGCTATAATAAGTCTTGCAGTAATGATGATTATATCTTATGAAGGTAATGTAATTAAAACAATGTGGTATTGGCCTAAGCACAGAGCCTGAATATAAGCTTATTTTCTATAGAGTTAGAGTAAAATTGGCACTCAGACACAATGGAGAGGTACAGTTCTTGATCACATTTCTATCTTAGAGAAAAGAGAACAAACCAGTGCCCACAGTATCACAGATCATAGAGTTCTAAATTAGAGGCCAAACAAAAAGCCTTCAATGCTATCACAAGGACAATGGCTTTAGGACTCAGGGTTTTAGTAAAAGATTACTAAACAGAACACAATATGACATGAGAAATGGAACAACTATAAAGTATAATATATTAAAATTCAAATGTTCTTTATTTAGAAGGCACAATAATAAATGTAGGAAGCCAAAAATATTTTTAACTATGACCATAAAATAGGTTGTAATTAACTACAAATCAATAGATATTCTAATTTTACTTATTTGTATTTTTATTTATGTGTGTGAGTATGTGTTTGTGAGTGTGTGTGTGTGTGTGTGTGTGTGTTGTATATATATGTGTGTGTGTGCAAACATGAGTGAATATATGTACTACATGTGAACTTGTGCCCAAGGAAGACAGACAAGGGCATAATGTCCTCTGGAACTGGAGTTACTGCAAGTTGTGAGAAGCTCACTGTGGATGCTAGACAATAAAAAGAAACCAACAACTCAAGTCTTCTGGAAGAGTACCAAGTACTCTTAATTGATGAGCCATTTCAGTAAGTGCAGGAAGACAAACATTTAAGAAATGAGAATATCAAATATTCAAGAAATAAAGTTGAAGGGGGTTAATACTATTAGAAATAAGAAAATAACCAACAATAAAACATATGTATAAGCAACACTAAATGGACTCACCAGGTTACATTTATATATCTATAGACACATGTAACAATAATAATTCAAGAAAAAAGAAAGGAATAGAGATAAGTATGTAAGTAAAAGGAAGGCTTTGGGGTAGTGGAAGGGAGAGAGTGAGTGAGCAGGATGAAGTAATGAGGGGTTGAAGGTAATCAAATTATACTATATACATCCATAAAATGTCATAATGAAACCCACTAGCTTGTACAATTAGTTTGTTAATAAAAATGATAAAAATTATCTAGGTCTGCAAAGTGGTTGTAGTATTTGTCTAGAAGAGTAAAACAATGGAGACTTATAATGAGATTACTGTCTTTGGCAGAAGTCATTATGATATATTTAGCATTCAGAATACCAATAGGCAGTTCATTTGATAGTGGACATGTACTTCACCATGCCCAAAATAAATCTAGACATGAATAGTCCTCAGGCTATGAAGAAGACTTTCCCTAGATTGTAATATGTTCACATCGCTGCAGAGATCATTAGCGGTGGTGGAGAAAAAAGTGGGAAATAACTGCCTCTCTAGAGAGCAGCAGCTATAACAGTTAGCAAGGTCAAGACAGTCACAAAACCTGATTGTTAATAACATAAGGACTTCCATGTTCAACCTATGGCCTTTGAGGTTATTTGTCCTTCTTAATTCTTTGAAATTTCATAATGATCCTCACTAAGTCAGTGCCATGGGGTTGAGACTTTTTAACCTCCACAGTATGTGACAGTGATAGTTTTAGTTGTCAATTCAACACAACCCAGCATCTGGGAAGAGAGACCCCATGAGTGATTGCACAGACTGGGTTGGCCTGTGGGTAAGGCTATGGGGATTTTCTTACTTGGGTTAACTGCAGTGGATAGACCCACCCTGAATGTGGGCTGCACAATTTCATATCCTGGGCCCTGAATGAGAAGGAGGGAACCGAACCAGCTAAGCACTGGCATGAACACGTTCTTTGTTCAGTTTATGGTGGATATAGTATATCTTGCTTCCTGGAATTTCAGCTACAGTGGCTTCTCTGCTATGATGGATTGTCACCTAAAATTCTGTGCTGAAGTTAACCCTTGGAAATAAATTAGATGTTTTGTCACAGTAACTGGACACACACCTAAGACAGTGACTTAAATCTCTGTTGGTTTGAGGAAGCAGGTACTGTATGATGTTACTGGTGGAGTCTGAACGAAAGCTCCAGTGTCCTAGATTTTCAGTTAAAATAGAAACAAGGAAATTGCAAACTAAGACCACTTTAAACATGACTATAAGAATGGCAAAAATATTTAAATATGTTTAGGATTGGCCATTTGTGGTTGGATACCTCACCTAAGAACTTGTCTCTGGAGATTAATTATTATCGGTTTCTCAGCAGCAATTGCTTGACTGTAGTTTTTCATATTGGGTTGGGGCCTTGTGAAATATCTCCCCATCCACATTGGCATATTGATTTGTATGGTTATCACAAAACCATAATACAGAGGTTTGCTGGGTTTAGCTTCTCTGCAATGTCTGGAAGACACTATCTTGCAGCAGCATCCTGATCCTCTGGCTTTTATGATCTTCCAATCCCTCTTCTACCATGTTTTCTAAGCACTAAAATGTAATAAAACTCAAGTTATTATCTATGAGGAACCATGGGAATCCTAAGAACTCTCTCCACACCTGATTTAGCCGTTCTGTAAATTATGTAACATCATGTGTTTGTGTGAACATTTGCAACCCCCGAGAGTCGGTAATCCCTCTCTAAACAATTCTTGTAAGCTTGAGATTATTAGATGTGTACAAATGTGTTCAAGGTTGAACTAAAAAGTATCAATACTTTGGACACAAAACTCAGAGGATTCAAGCTGGCTAGTCCTCCATGAGGAATAATTTTCATAATATTCAAAAGTGCTCTTCATGCTACCATGAGGGAGTATCAACAATCCAAAACAGCTGTGATGCCAGTGAATTGTAACAATGATCAGTATAGCAAGATACCCAAGAAGTGACAGTAACATCTTGGCACTAATCAACAGCTGTCTAATTGTACTTAAACCCACTAACAGGAGGGAAATCATGTCTGGTGCTGGAAACTCAGACAGCTACCCTATAGTGAGATCATGCACCTTAGAGGAGAACCAACTACCACCATTTTACTAAACCTGCATAATTTCTAGTTGCCTTCTCTTTTTTTTTTTTTTTTTTGAGCTGAGGATCGAACACAGGGCCTTGCACTTGCTAGGCAAGCGCTCTACCACTGAGCTAAATCCCCAACCCTCTAGTTGCCTTCTCAATGGTTACCCTTAATACCAACAGATAAGTGTCAGCTCTAACTCTTACTAAATAAGTTTATCTTTACAACAAACAAATGATTACAGAAAACAACTGATTAAAATGCTGAGAACAATTGGTCATGGTATGGCCAGTCCCAGTGTATATATGAACAGTGCAACTAATCTAGCTGATGCTCAGAGAACATTATAGGTGGTGTGTATGTAAAAGATTATAAGCCAGAGGACCAGGAGATTTACTGTGAGTTTATGTCTCCTATATGTGAAAGGAAAGCTTCAACCATGATACCTTAAAAAACGTGGCTTCCTAAAAAGACCTGAAGAAGGAGAACATCAGTAAACCTGCTAATATGGAAGGGGAAAAACTCATAAGACATTACCCGAGACAAATAAGTATAGGCAGATAAGGGATGCTGAGAGTGGGAAAAGTAGCCTCTCCCCAGGAAGGAGAACCCTAATTGGCTGTGTAATACCAAGTGGTTAGCCTGAAATCATGTAGGACAATACTGAATAGACTTATATAATAACTATGAATTTATGAAATCAACAATATATGGATTCAATGTTATTATATAAATTGTACTTTTGAATTTATTTTAGGATATATATGCATATATGTAACAATTAGAAGGAACAAGCAGGGTAGGCATGGGAGGAATTGGAGGGAAGAAAATGAACAGAATGAAATGGGAAAAGCTTGCAATCATATTTTAATAAAAATTGTACATGAACAACTCAAAAGTATTGGTGGCATACTGTATCATTAGGAGTAAGAACTGTGTGAGTTTCAGTTTTGCATTGATTCTTCTCAGCCGTATGACGTTGGGCTACTAATTCAAGATTTCTCATTTTATTAAGAGTGGTAAAATAAGATCTACAAGTAGGTGAGGGAATGACACCATTTCATAGTAAGCATATAAGTACTAAGGAAGAATAGGAATATAAAGTCCATGCTACAGAAATAGGGACATTAGTACATTCTCAAATGTGGTGTCAACATTTTTGGCAAAAAGTTTTGAGTTTTGTACATGTCCCATTTCCTAAACATAATTGATTTCTCCTCATTCATGATGCTAGTCATTTACCACATTACTTCAAGTTTTTCTTGGTTTGTGCCTCACTATAAAAGTGATAAAATTGAAGGACGGTTGCTTTTTCTCACCTCTATCCACCTTATAAGACAGTTATGGTTTTTGTTGAAACAATGTTTCACATTTATTTTAAATATAAAGCTTTTTATCCTAGAGAACAGAGCTGTTTTACATCTAAGAGAAAAAGTAAAATT
Organism: Onychomys torridus; assembly: GCF_903995425.1. NCBI lineage: Eukaryota > Metazoa > Chordata > Mammalia > Rodentia > Cricetidae > Onychomys > Onychomys torridus. Next base: position 94,869,948 of record NC_050444.1, read on the forward strand.
GTAAGTATAATATACAAGGTAAAACAAAATTTATCAATATGGGAATAAATTCTTGTTACTTGCAAATATAGTGCTTGTTAAACCTTTAAACCTGTGCAGACAAAGAATGCAGTTAACATGGGGACAATTGGTTCCCATCAAGTTAAGGGGCAGATTTAAAGTCAATACATAAATCAACATACATCCTGTGTTTTGTTGTATTTCATAGCTGCAAAAATACTGTTTTCCTTCCCACTCTGCTGTTTAACATTTCCTGCTTGTTTGCTGGATACATAAAAGCTTTCAAAGGCACAGACGAATTTTGAAGGAATCTGGTCAACAAACAGTTATCAAGATGAAAATTATTTTCCATTTTTGGTGTAGTCTACTACTTTGAAAGTAATTGGCAGCTGGAAAAATCTTTTATAAGCAAACATGTTCTCTCATTTTAATTAAATGTCAATAAAAATTCAATGTCAGCATGGTTACAGAAATATAGGATTTCATTAAGCCAATCACAAGTGATAAAACCAAGAGTTTATCACCATTTAAACCAATCTCAGCAGGAGCTAGCACTGTCATGACCTGAACCAGGGCATCTTAAAATTCAACAGTGGTAAGTGCAGTGCCATGCTGGCCTGCCAGGTTCTCTAAGGAAGGCTGTGAAACTATAGATTGGCAGCTGCTGTTGGATCAGAAGGATTCTAGAATCTACAATTAAGTAAGCTTCCCAGCTTATATTTATGCAGATTAATCTTTCATTTCAGAGCCTTGTACAGCCTGAGTCATCCTGGAACCCTGACTAAGGGAATGGAGAAATAACACACACATGCACATGGGCACACACACACACATACATACACACACACACAGAGAGAGAGAGAGAGAGAGAGAGAGAGAGAGAGAGAGAGAGAGAGAGAGAGAGAGAGAGAGAGAGAGAGAAGCTGCAATCAGGTAGACTGGGCTCTCTGATGGGGAAGTCACAGCACTTTTAGGAGCTCAATATGTTTACTGCATATGGTTGAATGGGGAAGTGGGGTTATTGCATACAGCTAAACAAGAAGGTGGGGTTTTTCATGTAGAAAAATAAGGAGGCAGGGTTATTATATACAGATGAACAAAGAGATGGACTTAGCTAATCTTAGCAGAAGCAATCTCTGCAGTGCCATAAACATCTGAGGCAAGGAGGACGCTGCTGTGGACATTCTCTACACACCATCAGCATTTGCACTGAGACCATTTGTTATCACTTTGAGCCTCATCAGGAAAGCCTTTGCATTTCAATGTGGCCGAGGCATTGAGGTCTTTTAATGGCTGTGTCCATACCAAACAATACAAATTCACTGAGAACTTGAGAGAAGGACTATGGAGAGGTTTATTAAGTAATTAATAACTGTTTAAAACTAGAAAGCCCCAAACCTGCTCTTGTGTTGTCTGAGAATTGTTACTGAGTCAAGTTGTATTATATCCCCACCCTGGAGCCCCAATGAGTATTCTAAAAACCTAAGCCTACTTAAATCAAAATGCTTGGGTGAGCATCATTTCTCTTTTGTCAATCCTGCTGAATTTCATGTTTCAGATCCTGTCTCTTACTTGCTCTTCTACCTCTGCCTGTAGTGTTACCCTGTAACTGTTATGTATAACCCAATCATCCTTCTTTTAGTCATTGTATATAGGCCCTATAAACCCTCAGTGACAAAAGTCCCTGAAAAGCAGAGGAAAATGCATCTGGGGTCACTGTCACTTCCTAATTTCCCCATCTTTTGTTGCACATCTGAAAGTGGAAGCACTGAATGTTAATCCCAAGAGTGCACTGGGAAGTATTGCTTCTAGAAAATACTTTACCCCCAACCTAGGTACTAAGAGTGAAGTTGCCATTCATATGAAAGGAAGAATAGCTATAAATAGCAAAGAAGACTTTTCTTCTCAGAAACAAAAGCACTATGTCTCAAAACTGTCACGCACGGGCATGGTAGGAAAGGGACAGCACATTTAATATAACTAATCTAAAGATCACCCCTGAGTCTGTGGAAAACCAACTATGACAGACTTGTTCAGAGTACCATGAGGCTTAGAGCAACTATTATGAAAAATAAACCTGTCCAGTGTAATTGTTTATTTCTATTAAGGGAACATTGAGGACTGTTGATAGGCCCTGCTGGTCAGAGGGAGCAGTGTATCATAGCCTGGCAGCTTTCTCTAGACTCCCCAACATTGATGACTTCCTCCTTCCCCAATGAAGGCTACCTGCTCTCTCTCTGCCCTTAATTGGAAGCTGTCTCTAAGCCTGGATGCCTGACTTATTCCTACCATGACCCTTGACATAGTTTCCTGCTAGAAGCCTTCCCTCTGCTGCACATATGGTAACTAAGACTTATACTAGCAACTTTCCTATGCCACATATGAAGCCTTATGATGGGAGTGTGCCACTTAATGTAAATTAGGGTTTGTCCCCAGCTTTCCCAATCTTATATATTTCCTATACTCTAGAATAAAGTTGAACCGATTCACTAAAGTAATCTCCAGGAGGGCCATCTCTGTCATATTCACAGCTATCTGAACCCTGTTCCCCACTTCAACACTTTACCTCTTCATGGATTGGTGGCCAACAATCCCAGGAAAGAAGGGAAACCACAAAGGACCTTCAAGTCAAAGTTGATAATGTCACTTCAATTACATGTTTGTCAATTTGCTGTTTCACTAGACTACATATGTGCTAAAGAAAAAAATTAGTATGAAGCTGGAAGCTGTCATGAATGGGAAGGGAATTCAAGAATTCTAAAGCAAAATGGGCATGATGGGCATTATGAAACCACAACCTATTTTATCAAAAGAAAGAAACACAGGTAAGTTCAACTGCAGTGTATATATGAAAAAACACCCCTGAAGTGTTGCCAGGCAACCCCACAAAATGGTTAAATCTCACCATCAAACAACATAGGTTCTGCAGAGGGCTTAGAAAATGAAGGAATTTGAACACGTGCCAATCCCTAAGCAAGAAAGAGAAGCCAAGGGAATCCATCCCCCTATTTATGTAACCCCTGCCCTCCTCTCTGATGATGACAGCAGTAATAACAAAAAGTATGTCCACTCAATAGCAAATTGCTTAAAGTGAAATGAAAATGATGATCTGTTCTGAAACTTGAAGATCTTCAGACATAGGAAAAAAACAAAGCAAGTAGCAGAAAACAACAGTGAAGAGACCCAGGTGTGCGTGTCCTTAAAGATCTGCAGCCTGAAGACATAGCTCCTATGCAAACAAATCTTCAGTAGGGAACACAGCTCTTATGAATACAATATTCTACCGTGGAGCAAGGCAGGTATATGGTAGAAAGCACAATTAGTCACATTAGATATTTTTTAAAATCTATTTTAGAGAAGTTTTTTTTTTTGAGAAATTCAATTGTAGACTAATGTGTCTGTAGGTAATTATTACTTTAGGCAGAGATAATATTTAATTACTGCAGATTTTTTGAACATCCTCTGACTGATATCTGTCGATATATGATATCAAACACAGCAGTTACTGTACACATCAGAAGAATCATAAATATCTACGAATGCAATTTGCTAAATGCAGTTTGGTAACTAGTAAACAAATTTAGATCGTGGAAGCTGAACCTTTCTGAGCCCTATTTGATCTATCTTTTTTTTTCTCTAACTCTCGAGGTAACTTCCCTGTCTTCATTTTTCTCTGAATTCTGGCTTCTGCCTTCACTGAAACTGGCCTTGTGAGAGCAATTGACTCTCTGAAGCAAACCTGGAGGATTCTTTTCAGACACATTCCCTCCAGGTACTTGACACACCTGACTCTACCCTCTTAGATTTTTCTTTCACTCTGAGACAACATTCTCTCCCGCCTTCCCCCATTTCTCTAATGTCTGCTTTGGGTTTTGCTGGTTTGCTTATCTCTGGTTTTGTGTTTTACTTTGATGCTGATCTTTTGCTACTTCTAGGAAGGGGATTGTCCCTTGCTACTTTTGCCTGTTTTGCTGCTTAGAATCACATATCTGTGCTTTGTACCCCAAGTTGAATCATGCACCTCAGAGGAAATCAGGAGTAGGGAATTGACCCATTGTGGGCCAGCTAGAGCACTAAACCTACTGTGATCAATCATTCACAGCTGGGCAAATGACTCAGGACAGTCAAGAAACAAATAGTATGGGAACCTTTCTCACAATTTTGGTTTTTAAGCCTTGAGAAATTTCTTTACAGAAAAAACAAACAATCAAAAAAAAAAAAAACAAAAAAACGAGAGAGATATCTTAATATAGACTCAGGGAAGGGAGAGCAATAGGAAGTATTAATTTCTCAGGTCAATAGAGGTGCCCACAGACCTTATGGTCTTCAATGTTCCAGGGCTTCTGAAGTCCCATAGCACCACCCCCCGTCTTTTCTCTATTGGTTCAGTCTCAAAAACTAAAAGACTATAGCAAATATGTCTGTATTATCATTAATCACTTCTTTCTCAAGATCTATTTTGTTTATTTAAATGTTCTCATTCTTATTTGTATGTTGGAGTACATTCTTGCCCAAAGGAAATCTCCAGCAGGTTTTTACACATCCTGGAAAACTATACATTCCAAATGGATGTTCACTTTTTTCTTTACAACATGCTTGTGTTCTAGTCACTATTTTCCTTGATAGTACTATCAACCCAGTTTTCTGACTGAAAATGTTCTTGTAAGCACGGAGCTTACTAATCAGTATGCTTTTTTCTAGTACTTATTCAGATTAAATAAATCCAAATAATATTACAAAATATAATGTTACATATAAATGTCAATACATTTCAGTAAGCTCAAACTGATATAACTGGTAGTATTAACTACATTAATTTTAGTTTATGATCGAAAGGTCACTCCACAAGCTAAATCTTTTAAATGACACAAAAGACTGGTCACTTTACATTTACTCAAATTGAGCTGAACTACATTTTTCATTCAATCAGAGAATATTTGCATGCTGCGCCTTCACATTCCTAGAGAATAAATGCCAAATCTGTGTTGTGTGTGGGGACAGATACTCTTCTGTTCTCAGAGTCACTTTGTCTTCATTGAATGGGCTTTGATGCTGTGCTGCTACTTTAATAGTTTTCTGTTTATAGTGTTCCCTAGCTTGTACAGGCTCACAGAAGAACATCAGTCATCTCAAACACTTATCAGTTGTTCTACTTTACACTTGTCTCTGCCCTCCAGAAACTTTTATTCCAGAGGCGCAAGTATTAAGTGTATGTCTCCAGCATGACTGCCAGGAGATTATGGAACATATTTGGTAGTCAGTGACCAAGTTTTGGGGTGGGTTGTCTTGAAGGACATTAGGGAATCCATTTATTCTTTCCTTTTCTTATGTAAATTCTGTTCACTGGGTCTGCTCACTGGTCTACAAAATTCTAGAAATGTTGTGACACTACGTGTCTAGAGCAACTGGGCAATTGAATCATGAACCTAGATTTCATGAATATAGAAGCCCAAATAAACTCCTTTGTAGTATAAGTTGAATAATTTAAAGAGTAATAGAAAGTAGATTAAAACAAGTCCTTGACTGATCAGAATTGACAGTGTGCTTAAGTATTATACACAGACAGTATTGTCATTGGCCTTTTAAGAAGTAAGTTTCTGATTCTTTCTGACAATTATCTTCAATTATTTCATACTTATGGATTGCCTGTCATTTTTCTGTGGGTCTATATAATTCTTGCATTTGATTATATAAAACGCAAGAATCTCATATATAGAACTGATATTTCAATACAATTATTAGTCATATCACATATTAACTTCAGTAGAACTGGTCTAGTCACTCTTTTCATAACATAAACATAGATTACAGATAAATAAAAAAATATAAACCTCCAACAAGTAGAATGGTTTTCAAGTATTAAATGAAAAATGTACCATTAATAGGGACTATATTTTGGCCCCAATATTTTTAAATGAAAAATTATTCATAGCAAGATATAAAAATAACAAGTGGGGTAATTGACACAGCTGTGTTCTTAAAACAAATTTTGTTCAAATTAAAGGAATTAAACAGAAGATGAATCTAGTCAGAATGTAAAAAGAAATGTTTAATATGTGCAAAGCCAATGATAGAAATGAGATGGAAAAATCAAAGTACATATAAACCTATGAAACAGAACTTGAAAGAGTATTATAGACATTTAATATTGTTAGCACATTGATTACTGAGTCTTTATCAGTTGTAACCATTTTGTTATTTTAGAAACCATGGCTACAGACAAGTGTATCCTAAACAATATAATTTATTTATGAATACTTAGGAGTATGTGTCCATGTAAGCATCAGGAGGTTGTGACCCTGCAGTAGCTTCTAGTTTGTTGTAGAAGCTCTCTCGTGGACCTGCTAAACATCCCTTTCTTCATTATGAGACAATCCATCTTATTTTCTTATTTATGCATGATAGTTCTCTGTCTTATTTATGTTGATACACTTTTTAATGAATGAAGATTTCCCTACTGTGAACTTCACAAAATAAACCATATTATATATACTTTGTTTTGCTGCTTTAGTCCAAGTTATATTTGTAAGACACAATTATAATACTGTGGTCTATATGGCTTTTTATGGTTTTAATTGCAATAATATAATAAGTTATATATTAGATAGGTGATCAACATTTGTCTTTTTCTACTAATTAAATTCATGAATTGTAATTGTTTGTTTGTTTTTTGTGACAGGTTCTCTCTATGTAGCCTTGATTTCACAATCCCTTAGTTTTTGTCTCCAGAATCCTCTGATTATAGATGTGTAACCTTGTAAAGAATGCTTGCTGCTTTTGAAGATGAACAGAGCTTTGTTCCCAGCAACCATAGTGGGTAGCTCACAATAATCTGTAGTTCCTGACACAAATTATCTAACACATTCTTCTGGCCTTTGCTGGCACACATGCACATAACAAAGACACTTAAATAAAAGTAAATTTTAAAGTATGATTTAATTAATTACTAAAACTATTTGATAAACTATATTGTGACATTTGCAAATTGTTTCAAATGGAATAATAGTTACAGAATAATATTTTCAGTTTTATATGACATTTGCTCATTTCAAGAGCAACATTTTAATGCTCTCCAAACCAATAGTTTTCAGTAAATTCAGATGGTAAAATTTATGTTTATCATAAAATTCCCTCAGCAAATGAACTGTCAGTCAAAGTTAGGTCAGGAATGTATTTTATAATGTAGAAGAATAATTTTGACTTTGACATTTGCAGTTTTACTTAGATAACTGCCATGTAATATTTAAAAGATTTATAGTTTGAAATACTTGATGCCTTGATAGCTGATTTAATTTAGCATTAATTCATCCATTTTATATATGAATGTATTAATACAGGAGTGGACTGGACCTGCCTATACTGAATCCACCAGGTTTAAATGGATCCCCAGTGGAGTCTTGGCCCTCGAGGAGATGGGAATGGAGGGGAGGGGTTGGGGGGAATGTGGGGGCGGGGGCAGGAGGGGGAAGGACAGGAGAACCCATGGCTGATGTGTAAAATTAAAACACAAATATAATAAATAAAAAAGGAGAAAAATACATGAAAATAGTGATATTATCATTCAACATTTTGCATTTATGATTCTACAAAGAATGTAGAGGACCTATGAGTACTGGCATCACAGTTGAACAACATCACATTAGGATAATAAAACTCTTAATTTCAATATCTGTGGTTAGTTAATGAACAACTGGAAATGTCCCTCATGGACAATACATAAGTAAACTGCCATTGTCATGTCAAAAAACAAAACTATTTATACTTTGACATACATGTCCATATAACTCATTTCTTCTTTATGTTTATGCAGTTGAAACAAAACTATATATCTTAGTTTACTTTCTGTTTTAGTAACAAAACACAATGACCAAAAACAAATATGGGAGGAAAGGATTCATTTGATTTTAAACTTCCCAATTATAATATAAGACTAAGAAGTCAGGGCAGGAAGACAATCAGAAGAAGTAGTAGAAACCATGGAGGAAGGCTTCTAACTGGCTTGCCTCCTTTTCTTGTACTCAGCCAATTTTCTTATATTAGTCAGTACTTACAGCCCATAAGTTGTACTGTCCACAGTGTATTGCCCCCCATATAATTCATTAATCAAAAGAATGCCACACAAACATGCCCACAGACCAATCTAATGGAGGCAATTTCTCTAGGTGGTTCACCTTTTACCCCTTGTGTCTCTACTTTATGACAAATTACCAAAGAAAAAATAAAACATGTTCACATGTTTATGTAGCTAATTTAATATAATGGCTATATTTAGTCATATAGAATTTATAACTAAACAAGAAATAGTTCAATATCTATGCTATGTAATTATACTGAGTGCTCACTAAAAAACACATAATCACATGAAAGAAAAAAGGGTACATTTGAAGATGGCTGTTATGCCTTCATTTACTTTGCATAACAACCTGTTAATGGGAATGGAGGGATGGTGAGTGGAACAGAACATTTGTCAGTGACTGGAAAAATACTTGTTCCCCCAATGCATGAGATTTTCTTTCACTGAGGGAGCCATGAGAAATAATCTTGTGATTCAGTTTGATTTTCCTAAATTTGAAGGGACAGTTATTTCACAGGTCACCAAGTCTTGTAGAATGATTGTGATGATGAAGCAAATTCTTACACAATATGTGCTACAAACAATTCTTTGAATAATGTGCCTGCTATAACACAATTCTTTATATTGTCACAAGAAAGTTGAAAATATTTGTCTTCTAGATGGAACTTTCAACCCAGAGTCTGAAGATGGGTGAATGGTTACAATTACATATTGCAAGACACCTGCAGGCTTTGTCAACCATTACAAAGGATAGAAGGGAAGCTTATGCAATATTCACCTTGCCTGGGTGCCTAGAAAGCTTGCCATCCCTTCCCAACTTGCTGTGCTCTGAGAACTTTGTCACTTGTTCTAGACCCATGTCTGCATTCTGGTAAGATCTGCAGGACTCAGCAGACTCCATAGCTCACTCCCAACATTTGTTTGCTCTTCTCTTTGTGGTGTTCATGAATCTATCATCTACAGCATTAGTTTACACCAATACTGCCTCTTTATTGGCATAAGTTTTCATAGCAATAATCATGTTAACCCATGAAAAGTGCAATGATAAAAAAATCATCCTATTTATATTGTTTGTTATGATAAAACTAACTTTTTCAAAGAAATGTTTAATTTCCCATATTTAGTTAAAAAATCCTTTCTAGTTAGTACAAAAAATGAGGGATGCATAAACTGTGGATGACAGCAAATTACATTTGACTAGCAGAATAATTGATTTTGTTTTCATTAATATAGATCATTCAACTATTTCCTTGAGAATTTGATTTAATAAAGCAAGTCATCAAAATGTAACTGGTTACAGTGGAATAATTCTTTTGTATACAGTGAATATTTGTCACTGTGATTGGTTTAATAAAGAAGCTGACTGGTCAATAGATGAACAATATAAAGCTAGGCAGGAGAGCCAGACTGTGAGAATGCTGGGAGGAAGAAGGGTGGAGTCAGGAGATACTAGCCAGCTTCTGAGGATGCAGGTCATGTAGAAAATGAAGGAAAAAGTCATGAACCACATAGCATAGTGTAAATAAGAAATCTGGGGTTTTTTTTTTTTTAAGTATAAGAGCTAGCTAGTAACAAGCCTGAGCTATCAGCCAACCATTTACAATTAATATAAGCCTCTGAGTGATTATTTGGAAGTGGCTGCTAGCATGGATAAACTCAGCCTGCAACTGGTAAATATCATTACACTATGTAATCTGAGTTTCAAATCTTGCATCTATAAAATCTATGTTTTAAACATATAACTCTGGTATACATATAATGTTGAAGTAAAACATAACTAACCAAGAATTTATCATGTCAATCATTTTATAGCACACAATGAGGTAGTATTTAGAGAACTCACACTTCTGTGAAGCCATTACTTCAAGATCTCAAATATTTTCATTGTTTTCAAAGCAATTCTCCCATGCAACAATTATCAATTCTCTAAAAAAATTGCAAGAATTTTTTCTATCTCTATGTACTGCATTATAGGTAGCATTTGTACATGCTTCTCTTATTTTTATTTTTAAACAGGTGTATATATATATATATATATATATATATATATATATTTTTTTAATAAAAGTTTATTGGGTCATTTTCAGACAAAATTTGGCTGATTCTCCCTAAGCCTGATCTTGTCTCTCATGTCTTTGACCCCCAAGTACCACACCACACCCAGTATTACAGGATCTACTTTTTATGTTGGTATTTACATGCTTTCCTCTGTGTGTGTGTGTGTGTGTGTGTGTGTGTGTGTGTGAATTAGGGGCTGGAGGGTGGTTCCATTGGTGAACTGATCTCTAATGGACCCAAGCTCATTTCATACCCTCTTGTAGCTCCAGTTTTAGAGGATCCCAAGAATCTCTGTCCTCTAAGGGCATCTGTACACACACACACACACACACACACACACACACACACACACACACTTAAATGTAGTGGTATTTGCTCTGCTCATAACCTTGGGCTATCCAGGCTAAATGAGGTTGTGCTTCTAGCCTGCATACATGACTTCTTGCCTCAATACCTGACTTCTTAGAAGGAAAAGGAGAGGCGTCACATGTGTCCTTCAATTTTTCAGACAGTAGATGGCCTGGGAATTGAACTGGAGTACTCTGGAATACCAGTCAGTGATCTCAACCACTGAGCCATCTCTCTTCCCCTCTTCCCTTTCCTTTTAAGAGGTCAGGTACCCAGGCAAGAAGTCATGTATGCAGGCAAGAAGCTCTGCCTCTTTTAGGCTGGATAGTGCGAGGTCATGGGCAGAGCAAATACCAGTACACTTAAATATAAAGGAATATCACAGATACAGTGGAAGTTATGAGGTGTTTGGGTTTCTGACCCTGAATTATCACAAGATAATATTTCCAATTCCATCAATCTTTCTGCAAATTTCATTAGTTCATCTTTTCTTTACAGATGAATAGCATTCCATTATGCATATGAACCACATTTCATTATCTGTTTCCTTAATTATTATTTGTCAGTTGATTGATATTGGACTGCTTTTATTTCTGGGGTATTGTGACTAGAACAACAATGAACATGGACAAGAAGCTATCACTGTAGTACAATATCCAGTTCTTTGGGAATATGCCAAAGAGTGGTGTAGCTATTCTATGGTAGATCTGTTTTTCTGTTTTTGAGAATTCCTCACATTGGTTTCCACAGGGTCTTCAGCAGCTTGCATCCCCATCTGTAGTGAATTAGGGTTCCCACCAACATTATCAACAACATTTTTTCTCAATGATAGTCATTCACAGTGGAGTGAGATAGAATCTAAAAGTGCTTTTAATTTACATTTACCTGATGGCTAAGGATGGTGAGCATTTCTAAAGATAATTATTGGCCACATGGATTTTTATTGTAAGATATATCTGATTAGCTCATTGGTCCAATTATTGGTTGACAGGATCTTTTGCTTTGTATTCCCCAATATTAGTTCCTTGTATGAAATATAAGAAACAAAGACTTCTTTTCCATTATATATGATATGTGTTCATTTACATAATGAACTATGTATGTATATTTCATGATTTTTATAAATGAATAATATCACCTACAAATGAAGTTACATTTAGTTAGTAGTTGGCTTAAAAAAAGGAGGTGTTTCTTCTTTTTAGTTATTTTGAAATGGCTGCTATAAAGGTTTGAGTTCAAATTGCTTGTAAATATTTGTTTTTAATATTTTTTCTTTGTTTTGTTTTGTTTTTAGACAGAGTCTCCTCTGGACACAGCCTTGGCTATCCTGGAACTCACAATGTAAACCATGCTAGACTCAGACTCACAAAGATCCTCCTATCTCTGCTTCCTGAGTACTGGGATTAAGGACATGCACCAACATGACCAGCCATTTTTAATATTTGATTATGCACCTAGCAGAATAATTACTGGCTAGGTTTCACTAAGTAGAAATTTTTGTAAATAGGCCCTGTTTTTGTTTTATTATTATTTAAATAAAGTGATTTAATATTTTATGCATATACATTCATACTGACATTAATATCTAATTATAAATCTATTATTGATGCTTATAAATGCATATGGAAACATTTATATCATAGATATAGAAAAATATATAAAAATGTTTTTCAATACTATGGATGATTATTGTTTAATTATCGCTAGTGGCCAGACCCTACACTGAACACAGATCACATGTTGGCATGAATATAGAAAAATATTGTATCCAATTTCTAACTTTGAAAAACTGATGTACACAAGTAAATGCTGATCACATACATCAGGGCTAGGTGAAAATATAGTGTTAATCTGAATAGACATAGGCCATGGGTTTTTATGTGAAAAAATTCATAAGATAACTCTATGTGATAGACAAAAATCTGAAGGTACTATTCATATGGAGGTAAAGGCTGTATATTGACTACTTAGTCTACACAGTCCAGAATGTCTGGATCTGAGGACAATGAAAGTTGGACTGCTTCAGAGCCTGAAATTAAGTGCTCACAGCTTGTCCTTAGTGGTCTAAACTGGCACCTTGCCATAACCTCCCTGCAGTTTAGAACTGGTTTTTGTGCCCGCTAGTTTCCAGCACGGAGCCATGCTTTGGATAAGTCCCACACAGCTGCAAGCACAGATGTGGCAAAGGCTAAAATTTTCTAAGGAAGCTTCCTGGAAAATTCAGAAAAGCTAGAGAAAGGCTTCCTAAGTCATTACACCTTTTATCTGTGAGGCTGGTCCCTAGGACCCTTGGAGCCAATATATCTGCTGATCATTGGTTTAGTTGACTTTGAAAATTTGTAGATTTTTGAAATTTATAATGAAAAACAGTTTTATTTCTTAAAAAAGCCTTCCAGCCAAAGATAATTTTTTTGTTTTATGTTTAAGTAGGTACAATATATGTCACATGCCTTGTAGTTTTTCTAGGTTTATTTTTTTATGTTCATAGCCAGGATTTAAAGGGGTCTTCCTTGATCAAACCTAATTTTGCTTAACCCAGAATGAACTCATAGCCTATCATTTTCTGTGAAAGTAAAAACATAACCTCTCCCCAAAGTAATATATCTTTCGACTTAAATTTTGAAGTAGATATAATTTAAAAATATATAGATCGGATTAATATATGTATTTTTACAATAAAATTTTTCTTAGCAGTTACCATTTACCCCTTACAACTCAAAAAATCCAAGGACAACACAATAAAATATAGAATTAAAAAAAAAGCCTTCCATGTTGATTTCAATATCAGTTTCCCATCTCAGAAGTACACATCAGTTTCTTTGGTACTCACAGTGTTGCGAAGTGCCTAACCTCTATCAGCTAAAAAATGACAGGCAAAGGGTATGTAACTTGATGTTTATGAACAAGGGACGTATCTATGGAAATATCCACTGGCTGACAACTTGAATGTAGGTTTCTCACATCCTCCCTTGAGTTGCTTAAAAGACTTCAAATGAAAATAATGTTGAAATTTCTATAAACAGTGATGTGGATAGAAAAGTCTGACATATACACATATTAAATAGAATATATGGGTATCTTTTATAGGTAGATGGAATTAAAATCACTTGTGTTTTTATTCTTCTCAAGAGAGTAAGAAATACTTCAAAGGGATTGTCATCATTATCTTTTTATCCCAAAGAATCCATACATATTAAACCCTCCACAATCCACATGGAGTGAGAGAAGATGTGATTTCTAGGGTTCTGGTGGGTTTTTTTTAAAAAAATATTTTTATTTTATAATTAATTTAATTTTACATATCAGCCACAGATTCCCCTGTCCTCCCCCCTCCCATCTCTCAGCCTCTCCCCCCAACCCTCCCCCCCCATTCCCACCTCCTCCAAGGCAAGGTCTCCCCTGGGGAGTCAGCTCAGCCTGGTAGATTCAGTTGAGGCAGGTCCAGTCCCCTCCTCCTTATACCAAGGCTGAGCAAAATGTCTCAGCATAGGCCCTAGGTTCCAAAAAGCCAGCTCATACATCAAGGACAGGTCCCAGTCCCACTGCCTGGGGGCCTCCTAAACAGTTCAAGTTCATCAACTGTCTCACTTATTCAGAGGGCCTGGTCCAGTTCTATGGGGGCTCCTCAGCTATTGGTTCACAGTTCATGTGTTTCCACTAGTTTGGCTACTTGTCCTTGTGCTTTTTCCAATCATGGTCTCAGTATTTCATAATCCCTCCTCTCTTTTGCCAATTGGATATCCTGGAGCTCCACCTGGGGCTTGGCCATTGATCTGTGCATCTGCTTCCATCAGTCACTGGGTGAGAGTTCTATCACGACAGTTAAGGTGTTTGTCCATCTGATCACCAGAGTAGGTCAGCTCAGGCGCTCTCTTCACCATTGCCTGTAGTCTGTAGTGGAGGTATCTTTGGGGATTTCTGGGGACCTCTCTAGCACTCTGATTCTTCCTATTCCCATGGGGTCTTCATTTATCTTGATATCTCTTTCCTTGTTCTCCCACTCTGATCCTGATCTAGCTGGGACCTTCCAATCCCCTAAGCTCTCATACCCCTGACCCTTGCCTTCCATTACCCGCCTTACCCCAGTTTGCTCATGTAGATCTCATCCATTTCTCTGTCATTGGGCAATATCTGTGTCTTTCTTAGGGTCTACTTTACTGGGTAGCCTCCCTGGAGTTGTGAGTTGCAGTCTAGTTATCTTTTGCTTTACATCTAGTATCCTTCTTGAGTGAGTACATATCATTTTTGTCTTTCTGAGTCTGGGTTACCTCACTCAGGATGATATATTTTCTAAGATGGTTCTCATTGCTTTTAATTTCCAGAGGGCACACTGGGCACAAGAAGCTCATTCCTACTACACTGCTATTTGGTTTCTGCCAGAAGGATCAAAGGGATGATTTGATCACCACTATTACACCACAGTTCTCCTGGTTGATACTGTTTTTTATTTTTATTTTTCTTTCCACGAGTCTGTTTCAATTTTCTCTCTAATTATTGCTGCCCAATTTTCATTTGGGTTATTTTTCCCTTTAACAAATGAATAATGTGAGAATTGACCTTTTAATTTTATGAAAAGATAAACTTTTGGAGATCATGTCACAACTTTGAGCAAATATATGTTCATTTTTTTCTTTTTTTCTAAATTAACAATTATGGCAGGCGTCTTGCTAGCTATCTCTTATAGCTTAAATTAACCCATTATAACTTAAATTAACCCTCAGTTTTTCTTAAAATTATGTATATGTGCATGTTTTTTGTTTGTTGTTGTTGCCAAAGGAAGGTAGTTGGAAGAAGACAACCAGATAAAGTGTTATCTTTCTTAATTAGTATATCACAAAAAATAAAATTGACTTTTTTTTACTGTTTCTACTTAATCTAAATCTTGATTCACAATTAATAATCTTTCCAAAATGTATTAAAAAGTCATTTTTCCTCAAAAATTTGACTTAATTTTTAAATAAACTCACTGTGTAGTCAGAACGCAAACTGACACAGGCGTATACATTCACACACTTTAATTTACTGTGAACCATAGTTCAAACCACCAGAGAATGTAAAAATAGAATAAAAGGCAGTTGCTTAAAAATTGCTGATCTCCTCATCTATCTTGCTGCTGTGTTCCTTGTTCTATTTCATAAGGTGGATCATTATGACAGCTACAACTTGTTAAAGCTTCTTCATGAAATGCAACTAGAAATATTATGGGATATTCTTCAGATCTGTTTGACACTGTAAGGGTACTGTGTATAAAATCTTGAAAGAATGAGGACAGTAGTCACATCCCCTTTATTCATTAAAATTAGTCAACTTCGTTTCTCTTCTTGGTAGCAACCAGGCAGGCTCTCGCTGGGCCTTAAAAAAGCAATAGCATTCACTGCTTTACTGCCAAGTACCTGGGAATAGAGGTGACAAATATAGGTGTAAGAGAAATCAGGTAAGAAAATTTGCTGCTTATGAGATAGTAGCCATGACAAAGAGTTATTACTTACAAAATACATGACTGTGTTGATATGTTCAGTTAAGGACAAGTGCTCCGATCTAAAAGCCAGGTTCCAAATGATGCTGTAAGGCAGCAAGCATACTCCATTGTGATCAGGATAAAGGACAATTCTTTTAAAAGTCCATAGCTGCAGGGTTTGGTGGCACATGCTTTTAATCCCAGAAGAAGGTAGGTGCAATAGGATTCCTATGAGTTTGAGGCCAGTTTGGTCAGCAAAACAATAGTTCATGGCTTAAAGTAAAGGCTGGAACATCCATGATGAGCTTAATGGTAGTTAACAATCATGGTAAAGCAGGAACTGTTATGCCTTCTTAGAAAAATTTTGATTTCTCACTCAGAAATCAGATCTGTAGTTATTATAGCCTCTTCATATATTTGCTTTTTCTTCAGTTTAGATAACTTTGCTGTACTTGAAGCCTGACTGTGCTTCTGCTCACCTCCTCACTCATAATCTAAAAACAATTTATTTATCAGAAATATATATGTGTTTATTTAATTATATTTATTTATCATGTATTTATCAGGAATATATATGAATACATATATTTTCCCAGTATTAAAATATAACTGTAAATGTGATGATCAAGTTCTCACTCTCATGATCTTAGTAGAATGAGGGCAGACCAGTCTACTACAAAGGAGAATGTCAATGAGCACATTGTAAATATGCAGAACAGATGAAATGCAAAGAATTCTTCTACCTCTTTTACTTTTAAGTAAAAGTTGAATATTCATAATTTTAATGTAGAGAAACCAAGTTAATTGATCAAATATTCTGGAAAGATTGTTTAAATAGGGAGGTCAAATGAAATATTGTTGAACCAATCACCATTTTCAGTTGATTCTTTAAAAAAATATTTCTTTTAGTTTTGAGATTATACTATAACTATATCATTCACTGTTCCTTTTCTTTTTTCCAAACCTTTCCATATAACCATTCTTGAGCTATCACAAATTCATTGTTTCTTTTTTCATTAATTGTTATCCCATTATTATTCTTCATGTTGATAGTAACTTTTGGTTTCAAATTAGTATGAAAAATTCTGAATAATTCTCAGAGCAGTCCTGTTATGTTGAATGAATACTGACTGAGAGAGGAGTAGGCTTTGGAAACAATATCTGAAAATCTAAGGACACAGCTATAAATTGTTAGCAGCAAGTGTGATAGGAATATTGTGACTGTTTTTATAACATGCTACTTTAAACTCTCTTTAGTTATCTGTTACAATATTGATTACAGTTTAACATCTAAAATATGCTGAAAAAGAAAACAAGAACACATTGAAGGTGCTTTCTATCTTTCTGTGCAGTAAGGATAAGCTAATGAGAACATTTCTGTCTAGGCAAAGATAATTAATGTGTGTTTGTGTGTGTGTGTGTGTGTGTGTGTGTGTGTGTGTGTGTTGAATGCATGAAGATTGTATGTATATATGAGTATTTGTGTTGTGTATAAATGTG
Organism: Onychomys torridus; assembly: GCF_903995425.1. Lineage (NCBI taxonomy): Eukaryota > Metazoa > Chordata > Mammalia > Rodentia > Cricetidae > Onychomys > Onychomys torridus. The sequence goes on from NC_050444.1 coordinate 94,887,386, forward strand.
TTTGCATATGTGTGTATCTGTGTAGAATGTGTGAGTGTGTGGCCAGCTGAGGTCAAGGTGAGGGGAAACAGCAGGGCTGAAAAATTACTAATCTCAATTTTTCTCTGAGGCTCATTTAAAAATGACTATTCAACTGTTCTGCAGAGAAGCCATGTTTCTTCCCTAGAGAAGTAATATCATGCCAACCTGAGTACTGTCAAATGTAGGTTTTGCAGACCTGGAAGTGGGTAATGTCTGGACACGTACTGTTTCTGAAGATCTCTGCTTATAAACTATCAAGGCACTTGTATCCTGTGCTTCAGTAATATTCTATGCTTGCTACTTTTCATGATATTTTATTTTATGGTCACTAGTTTCTCACGCAGTTCTCTGCTAGATGTGGAATCTTAGTCTCTCTTTCCATTTCCATTGAAAGGAAGTTTGGCAGCAAACTATCACAGGGAGGATGGTATGAATGACTATGCTTATTACAAACAGTTTAGTCTCTCTGAGAACCTTCCTGTTAAAATCTTCTTTCTTTAAAGATTTTCCTCAACAGTAGTTTCACATTAAAAAGCTAAAATGATTATTCTATTAAAATTTTAATTATTTGACTAGATAATAATCACTTTGGATGGTATGCTTCTAATGAAATCACAACTACCCATGTTTTCATTGGAATCCAATCAACTCTCTGAAGACTCAAAATTACCATCTTAGTTGTTAAAGTGACTGTAGATTATCCAGGTTACTGGGCTGCTCAGCACCATTGTGCTTGTCTCCAGCCTGCTGTTTTGAAGGTAGGCAGTACCTTCATCATTCTGGCACTTTGTTTCAGTCTAAGTTTCCATCAGAAGCCTGCCAGGGCACAGTGCTGATAACAAAGCAGCATTGCTTCTCAAAGTGACAGAGCACCATGACATATCAACAAGAGGACTTAAACGGAAAGCCCCTTCTAATTTAACTGGGAATCTGCTGAAGCCTTGTTCAGCCCAGCACTCTTGTTTTCAATTAAAACTTTTTTTTGTGTGTGTGTGGCCAAAGAAAAGTTTAGCTTATCCTTTCCTTTTCAGAAGCAGAAACGGAATGTGGTGGAAGAATACAGTAAACAAGAAAGAATACAGTGGACAAACTCTTTAATTCCTATTCACATATATTATTATAGATGCAGGGTTTTTTTCATTGATATAGAAAAAATATATGAACAAAGTAATTAAGCAAATTCTATGTAGTTACACCAAGTGAGTGGTAATCATGTGATATACAATATGAACTCAGTTCCTAGCAGTCAAGCTTGACTATTGGCTTCAGCACTGCTAAATTACTGTAGTGCTGGGCATCAAAGTTGCGGTCTTACTCACATATAGCCTGCTACCAGGACTTTACATGCATAGTAAGTGTTGTTAAAGTTTTAGTGTAAACATTGTGTGTGACATTAGCACCCCATATAAATATATAGGTTTATGAAAACCTAAATGATACTTGTAATATTACTCTGATCTTATCATGGAATTCCTAAAGCATGCTCATCACATGGTCTTTCTTTCCTGCTTAAGATCATTCCACAATCCTCAGAAAACCAAATTTAGAAATCAAATCTATGGCTTCCTATGGCTTTGGAATGTGCTCTATAGAATTTCATTGTGTTGCATGCTCTTTCTCTGAAGCATCGTGTCTGATGCTGACATGCGCTCATTCTGAGCTAGACTGAGAACGAGTTCAGGATGTGTCATGTTTATGAAGTGCTCCAGTTGCCAATGATTTTATGAATTCTTGGTATCACAATGTTGTATTTTTATTATTTTTAGATATTTTATGTGTATGAGTGCTCTGCCTGTACTGTGTATGTATACTTTGTGAATACATGGTGCCTTCTGACCTCAGAAGGCATCACTTGTCCTAGAACTGGAGTTACAGATGGTTGTCAACAGGAATATAAGGGCTGAGAACGAAGCTCTATCTTCTGAAAGACTACAGTCTCTTAACTAAGTCATTTCTACGGCCCCAACATTGTGTTTAAAATGCAATTTGCTTCTATTTATTATTAGTGTTTATATCTGCCTGTCTGCCTGTCTCTGTCTTTGTCTTTTTCTCTCCCTATCCTCTTTGAGTGAGTGAGTGAGTGTGTGTGTGTGTGTGTGTGTGTGTGTGTGTGTGTGTGTGTGTTATGGATGCATGTGTGAGTATAGGCATACACGTGCCACAATATACATGCAGAAGTCAGAATGTAACTATTTAGGAGCCAATTCTCTCCTTCCTCCCTGGGTTCTGAATCAGACTCTGGTTGGCAGGCTCACAGGGCAAGTGCATTTACCTGCTGAGTCATCCACAGGCCCAAGAGTAGGATTTTTTAAGTAATGAATAAACTAGTTATCTCATGGATGATGTAAACTTATGGCCAAACTTCCATGCTTTTTTGTTTGGACCTAGCCATTTCAGAGTCATCTTTTCCTGGCCTCCTGGTTTACTTTCCTGGATTAACTTTGTATTTATGTTAGTCTCTTCTGTTTATTGCTCTGTACCTTCTTTCTTCTATCTTCATTTATTCCATGTAATTTTGCATGTTTTCCCAGTGGCCTCTGCTGCTTTGGGGAATTGTGTAAGCTATACATAACTGAGCAGTTTGGAATAAAGTCATAGACAAGGCACAGGCCAGAGTTCTTTGCACACTTTCCAGATGCTGAGGTTAGGATCAGAGCATCTTTCACAGCATTTGAGAATATTTTAGAGTCATTTACACATTGCTGAAACACAACAGGATCAGCTTTCTTTCCCTTTTCACTTGTTGGTGTAAGCACAGGCTATGCTGCTGCAGGGGATAAAAGCTCTCATTCTTGGTGATGGAGACCAATTTCAGTTCCACACATCAGCTCAGCACCAGGTGAAAATTTAGAAAATAAATTGGTTTCATTTAGGCATAAAACAATTTTTGCAATTTATCACTGAGATGTCTCTGAGAAAATCATTAATTATAATTTTTTTTTTTGTTTTGAGGTGTGTTGTTTTTGTTTGTTTGTGGCAGGTTCTCACTAAGTAATCCTGACTGGCCTGGAATTCCATCTGTAGATGAGACTGGCTTCCAACACATAGAGCTTGGCCTGCCTCTGCTTCCTGAGGAATTAAATTAAAGGCATATGTAGCCATGCCCAGTCCCCAAAGTACATTTTTATGTAGTTCTGTATTTGGTATAGCTTAATGCACAACTTTCTTTAAGAAAACGTTCCAGTAGATTGGCTCTGTATCAATCCTCTTCCTTGTTTAGAAGGCCATGAGTCAGTTTGGCATCATTTGATTGATCAAAACTTGGAACAAAGACATGTAACCATATGGCAGCCGAGTCAGTGATGCTGTACTCCAAACTGGCGGATCTTGAACCAGCAGATGCCAAGAAGCAAGTGCATAGTAATGTATGAATTAATATAGACAGACAGGGGTGGAAAAATTGATGTATTCCTTAATTGACACTGATAGATGGTGTCAGTGAATACTTACAGGGTTATGTTAGCTTTTCAGTGAATGGCCTAATATCCAAATAAAGATTATAAAATATATTTGGTTAAAAATAGCCAAATAATAAGAATTAAGTGCTTAGAGACACAGAACTAACATTGAATAAAGTACTCTAAGTTTCTTTCCTTTGTTCATAAAATAAAATCTGATGAAAATAGCCATGTACAACTTGGATATGTATTTAAAAATCATACTTTGACATTTTTTGTAACCCAATAAGTCTGGTATCAGAGATGTCTTATTCACATTATTACATGGAGTTAAACTCCATGTTTATCTAGGTGTACTGAGTGCTTCCTAGGCCATGTACTGGTCTGAGGTCTAATGGACACAGAATGTATGATACAGCATAAAATAAACCTGGAACATAAAGCAAAGGAAAACACAAGGAAATATAGGTAAATATAGTGTGACAAAATAATGGTTGTGAGCTAAAGAATGAGTTGTGACATCTAGCACTTTCTTGAAGATATGGGTGGTAGAAGTTATGAAAACAGGAGGGGAAAATACTCTGCAGGGGTGCCAGTGGGTACCCAAGCCTCTAAGGGAGAGCAAATTAGAATGTTTGGACAGGAGAACTTCTGTTTTTACAGTATCCTGAGTAAACAGTGTGTGCATATGAACCAGAAAACTGCCCTTGGACAAGAGAGAAGGTGACTGCAGCACAAAACCTTTACCTCTTGGTCATGAAGATTGGCCTTTCCTAGCTATACATTTTTAATCATAAGCCAATATTTGCAATTCCTTCAGCTCTAAAAAAATAAAAATAATTCTTTGAGTTCTAATTAATTTTGGTAATTCACTCAAAAATGCTCCCTCTAAATGTTATGGAATACCATGCAAGATGAAACAGAAAGAGTCTATGAAGCAGAATATTGGAAGACAGGCTGAGAAATGCTATCTTTGGGGCATAACATGCCCATAAAGAAAATGATCTCATAGCAGCTGCTGTTGCCTGAACTGGGCTTACACAGGAATGGATCTGTCAGCAGTTAATCAGAGGTGAAGGGGAGGTTCATGGATCCTTACACTTCTACTCATTACTAATGAATTCTAAATAGAGGAAACCATTATCTTTAGTTGTATACCCACAGTGAGCCCACCAGACTCCAGTATATATTTCTAACCCATGGTCATACAGACTATCCTAGTTAAACTCCATGAGTCACAAAATTGAAGGACAGAATGTGTGAAAGAGATTTGTAGGGAGGAGGGACCATGGCAGAGATGAGAGAGAGGCAAGAGCTGGGGAGAAAATAACCAGGATGCAGTATAAACATTTATGAAATTGTCAAAGGACAAATTTAATAAACTATTTTTGGCCTCTTGAACACATAGTTCTTGACTAAAAGTCAGTTATGTGGGTTAATGTACTGCATTTTTAAAGCTCTAGATAAAAATGTACTTGTAGAGTCAGTTTTCCCAAAGTGCTCATTGCTATTAGCTCAGAGTGTTTACCATATTTAGAAACTGCATTAAAATCTTGTAGGATGTAGGATGTTAGGATGCTATTCAGTAAACTGTTGTTTTGGTTAAGTGTGTAGGAAGAGCTAAGTATTCTTCTAGCCTGCTGGACTCTAAGCACATATAAGTGAATATTTAATACTTAAAATCCTATTTTTGTAAATCTGTGGATTCACTCACCTTCCCATTACCACACTGCTCTCATATGCTCCTCATTAGTGACACCCCTCAAGGTAGAAACCATTGTCCTACCAGAGCATTTGCATACTTTGTTCTTTCTTTCTATGGAAGTAATATATCTCTTCCAATCTTGTCCAGCAAAAGTTACTCTTCTAATATTATAAATTGTACAAATGAATCCAATGCATTAACAAATGTCTTATTTCCCATTTCAGCCCACATAGTTTGGTTCCTGAAACTTTGGCTACTTAACATTTTTTCTATTTTATTGTTTGTCAAGTATCTTCCAGGCATTGTTCTGTGACATGCTGGTATAACAAGATCAGATGAAAATGCATTATTCACAAAGGCAATTAATTTAATATACCGTGTGTGTGTGTGTGTGTGTGTGTGTGTGTGTGTGTGCATGTGTGTACAAGTTCGTGTACACTGAGTATTGGGTATGGGCATGGTGCTGAGGATAGATATGTGAGATAAAAATAGTAATTTTTTGTCTCACAGATTCACAGTCCATTATGTGTTTGTATGTTGAGGTATCAGAGTTGTTTATAGAGTTGTTTAAAAGGTGGATACGATCCACAGAGGAAATGTCTCTGACAGTATAAGCACTGAATGAAATAGTAATATCAAGAATGGTACCTTACACAGGTTTAAATAAACAAGGAAGTTCATCCAGACAGAAATGAAGGAAAAGTATCAATAGAGCAGA